>NC_139159.1:46282780-46784466 GCF_964270905.1 Leucopleurus acutus | reverse complement strand
ACTGAAAGTGAGGGGAGGTAAAAAGATATTTCATGCAAATGGAAATGATAAAGTAGGGATAGCAATACACTTATTAGACAAAGCACACTTTAAAACAAAGTCTATAACAAAAGGCAAAGAAGGGCACTACATAATGATAGAGGGAACAATACAAGAAGAGCTTGTAACATTTGTTAATATATATGCCCCTAATATAGGAGCACCTAAAGACATAAAGCAAATATTAATAGACATAAAGGAAGAAATTGATCATAATATCAATACAATAATAGTAGAGGACTTTAACACTCCACTTACATCAATGGACAGATCACCCAGAAAGAAAATCAATAAGAAAACAGTGGTCTTAAATGATACATTAGACCAGTTAGACTTAATAAATATCTAGAGGATATTCCATTCAAAAATAGAATACACATTCTTTTCAAGTACACATGGAACATTCTACAAGATAAATCACATGCTAGGTCACAAAACAAGTCTAAACAAATTTAAGAGGACAGAAATTACAGCAAGCATTTTTTTCCTGACCCCAACAGTATCAAACTAGAAATGAATTACAGGAAGACAAATGGGAAAGACACAAACCCATGGACATTAAACAACATGCTCCTAAAAAACCAATGGGTCAATCAAAGAGGAAATCAGAAAATACCATGAAACAAATGAAAATAAAAACACAGCTTTCCAAAATCTATGGGAGGCTGCAAAAGCAGTTCTAAGAAGGAAGTTTATAGCAATAAAGGCCTATATCAAGAAACAAGAGAATTCTAAAATAAAAAACTAACCTGCCATCTAAAGGAATTAGGAAAAGAAGAACAAATGATACCTAAAGTCAAAAGAAGGAAATAATAAACATCTGAGCAGAAATAAATGAAATAGAGATGAAAGAAACAACAGAAAAGATCAATGAAATCAAGAGCTGTTTTTTTGAAAAAATAAACAAAATTGATAAGCCTTTATTTAGCCAGGCTCATTAAGGCAAAAAAAAAAAAAAAAAAGAGAGAGAGAGAAAGAGAGAAGATCCAAATAAACAAAATGAGAAATGAAAGAGGAGAAATTAAAACCAATATCACAGAGATAAAAAATCACAATAGAACACTATGAACAATTATATGCCAACAAATTGGACAAGCTAGAAGAAACAGATAAATTCCTAGGAACATACAATCTTCCAAGACAGAATCAGAAAGAAATAGACAATCTGAACAAACTGATCACTAGTATGAAATTGAATCAGTAATCAAAAAACTCCCAGCAAACAAAAGTCCAGGAGGTTCTGCCAGTGTAAAGCAGGCCACAAAAACTAGAGGCACTGCTGCCATGGTCAAAAAGAGGTCACCTGATCTGGAGTAGTGAACAACAACCACACCCAGAAGTCTTATCGTTGAAATGATGATCTCAATAATGGTTGAACAGGGAGGGCCAACAGCTCTACTAGCCTGAGATTGTGAATGTGACTGGGGAAAGCATATTCCTGACTGACGTGACACACAAGCACAGTGGATGCAGAAGAACTGAGTTATCTGGACACTCCTAAATAACCTTGAGACTACACATATGTATAGAGGACATGTGGAAGGGCTCAGAGGAAAGTAAAAGTTTGGCAGGTATGAGAATGGCCAGAACACTGAATACACAATCCTAACACATATAGAGATCTATCTATTAGTAGAGGACAAAAGCCTTATTTGAGAACTACCTCTGTTCAATTTTGGCTGACCACTAAGATAAGAAGACATAAGGGTGATACCTAAAAAGCCAGGGTTCAAATTAAAACCAAGAATAATAAGAACAGAACAAAACCGAGCTGAGACATCAGTGGTCACACAGTTAGGAAGAAACAGATTTAGCCCAAGGAAGTTACTTTACAAAGAAGCAAACTTGCATAAAAGAACAACAACTTTCCGGGGAAAAAGAAGAATACATATGCACACACTTAAAATTCTGAATATTTTAAAAATTTTAGGCAAACACAGAAATAGGAAAGTGTACCCTATTTCAGGAAAAAAACCACAGTCAATAAAAACAGTCTCTATGTGCCCACAGATGTAGCATGAAGCATAACAAAGGACAATAATTTAGCTATTATAAATGTGTTCAAAGAACTAGAGAAAAAGATTTTTTAAAATTCAAGGAAAGTATGAAAACAATGAATCAATAATCTCATAAGGAGAAAGAAAATACAAAAAAGAACCAAATCAAAATTTTATTTGATTTATTTATTTTTATACAGCACTTATTAGTTAACTTTTTTATACAAATTAGTGTATATATGTCAATCCCAATCCACATCAAAATTTAAAGTAGAAAAGTACAATGACTGAAATGAATAATTTAGTAGAGAAGCTCAATAGCAGATTCATGCTGGCAGAAGAAAAAAACAATCAATGAACCTAAATACAGATCAATAGAAATTATCCAATCTGACTAGGGAAGAAAACCAAAAGGAGACCAGGAAAAACAGATAATCCCCAAACGACTGCCTCTGGGAGGCAGAAGAACGTCCATGCTAAAGAAATGTACTTCGGGATTGTGTTCAAGTCTATTCAAGTAAGCATTCAACATCTCTCATTATATACAAACACATAAGAATAGCCAATGCTATCAGGATCTTCAGGATCTAGAAAAACAGGCAGGGCACTTGGGGTCATTGAGGTAGCCAGGGAGATCAGTCAGACCAAGATTTGTCCAGAGTCCAGAGACAGTGGTCTCCCCAGGATGCAGGCACCATTCTCACTCAATCTGCCATGTAAAGGTCTGTACCATAAGCCTTTCCTTGTTGGCCTAACAGAGGAGCAGCATCAGCCATCCAACAAATCCAAGACATGACCCTACTGGCAAGGAGAGCATCTAGGAAGGCAAAGCCACCATGTCCTTGAATCAAAGCCTAAGTAAACTCTTAGGATTTGGCTTAAGTCGCAGCTTTCCTTAGAAGCTAGAGGTGTGAGTGTTTAAATCCCCCACTGGCCTGTGGAATCTAATGCAGTGCCCCCACCCCCCACCAACCCCACTTCCGGCATGGTGTAGATACACTTTCTGTACCTGTGCATTCTGCTGCCACGTGAGTAAAACTCCAAGATTGGAACAATAAGTGTGTTAATGCCACATACTGTCCTTAGAAGTCTTGTGGCATTAATGGAAGGGACAGGCGCAATGGTGGACATGAAATTACCCCTCCCAGAACCTCCTCCACA
The DNA here is from genome assembly GCF_964270905.1 of Leucopleurus acutus. Taxonomy (NCBI): domain Eukaryota; kingdom Metazoa; phylum Chordata; class Mammalia; order Artiodactyla; family Delphinidae; genus Leucopleurus; species Leucopleurus acutus. The sequence continues at coordinate 46,781,269 of NC_139159.1, read as the reverse complement.
TCAGCCTGTATGGGAACTAGCCCAGCATATCTGTATTCCACAGAATGCCCCAGAGGGGGTCTACCTTTGCATCTCTCTCCTGCCTGCATAGCACACTGATCTTTAACATTTTCAGTAACTCAGAGACATCTCTGGAACTTTCACATAGCTCCTGTCAACATGTCGGGCCGTTAACTACAAACTTGATTTTGATGGCTTGCTTTTCAAGAATAATTACCCTGTACCTGAAATGTTAGCCTATTTACTGCTTGTGCAAAAACACGACAATAAAATCAATGTTCTACAATTCCTGAAAGTAAAAAAAAAAAAAAAAAAAGTATCCATCCTGAAAAACAAGAAAAATGTATTGAAGAAAAAATTAACAGAGCCTCAGAGAGCTGAAGTGTACTAACCTAAAATGGAAGGCCCAGAGGTGAGAAGAAAAGAGCACAAAAATATTTGAAGAAATAATGGCTGAAAAATCTCCAAACTGATGAATAACATTAGTACATACATCCAAGCAGCTCAACCAAGCTCAAATAGGATGAATACTGAAACATAAATACCTATAGATATTATAGTCCAATTGTTGAAAACTACAGAACAAGAGTTGTTCTTAAAAGGAGCAAAAGAAAAATAACTCATCACATATAGTGGAAAATCAATATGTTTAAAAGTTGACTTCTACGTGAAATAATTGATTCAGAAGGCAGTGGAAAATCACATTCAGATACATGAAAGGAAGTAATAAACTGTCAACGAAGAACTCTACATCCAGAAAAACTATGTTACAAATATTAAGGTGAAATTAAAACATTCTCTGATCAACAAGGGCTGAGAGAACACATTGCTAGCAAAGCTGCCTTATGAGTAATACTAAAGTAAGTCCTTCAGGTGCTAATTCAAATCCATGGGAGGAAATGAAGAGTGCTGGATACGACAAATAAGTGGGTTAATATGAAAAATTCTATATATGTATTACTTCTCATTTCTCCTCTCAAGTACTTTAAAAGGCAGTTGACTATACAGAGCAATGAATATAACACTGTATTGCTGGGTTACGATACATAGAGGTGTGATATATGTGTGAACAGAAATGAATAGAGAACAGAACTATGTTCAAAAATTTTTTCCATAATTTATCAGAATTAAGTTAAAATATATCTGAGGTGGAGTGTGATAAATTCAGAAACATAATATAATCCTTAGAGCCATCACAAATTAATACATAGTAAAAAAAAAAATCAGTGGAGAAAATGAAAAAATGATATGCTAAAATACATACCTAAAACAAAGAAGGTATTAAAAGAGACAGGGAACAAAAAACAAGACAAGCAGATAACAAATAGCAAGTGACCAATTTAATTAAAATACATCAACATTACATGAAATATAGATGGTCTAAACCCCCCATTTAAAAATAAGAGATTGTCAGACTGCACAAAAAAATCAAAATCTAACTAAATGCTGTCTAAAAGAGAAATACCTGCATTCAAAAACATAACTATGTTTAAATAAAAAGGATGAAAAAGATATACCATAAAAACTATAACCATAAAAAAGTTGGAATAGCTATAAAAAATAACAGATAAAATAGATTTAAGAAAATACGTTTTATACAGGCAGAGATGGACATTTCATAATGATAACAGGATCAATATTTTAGGAATCCGTAACAGATATATGCACATATGCATCTAACAACAGAGCTTCAAAATCTATGAAGCAAAAATTGACAGAATTTAAATAAAAAATGGATGACTAAATAAAAATACTTGAAAATTTCAATACTCTAGTACTTTCAATAATTGACAGAATAACTAGACAGAAAGTCAGTAGGGTTATAGAAGAACTGAACAACAATATCAACCAACCAACCTAACTGACATACATAGAATGTTGTACCCAACTACTACAGAACAACCATTCAAGCACACATGGAACATTTTCCCAAACAGACCATATGCTAGGCCATCAAGCAATGCTTAATAAATTTAAAGGGATTAAAATCATACCATATATGTTCTAGACCACAATGGAATGGAACAGACAACTGAAAACCAATAAGAAAAAAACCAACGAAACTAAAAGTTGGTTCTCTGAGTAGATAGCAACCTGATAACCCTTTAGCTAGGCTAACCTCAAAGAAGGAGAGAAGGCACAAGTAAAATCAGGAATTAGAGAAGGAATATTACTCTTAACCCTAAATAAATTGAAAAGGTTAAACAACAACCCTTATAATGAACAATGCTATTATATCCTCACAAATTAGACAACCTAGACTCAGGGACAACTTTCGAGAAAGACACAATTTATTAAAACTGACTAAAAAGGAAATAGAAAATTTGAACAGACCTATAACAAATAAAGAGACTGAATTATTCATTTAAAAATTTTCCACTAAAAAAAAAGTCCACCAATTCCACATGCCTTCACTTGGCGAATTCTATCAAATATTTAAAGAAATAATGCCAATACTCCACAAACTCTTCCAGAAATAGAGGAGGAGAAAAGACTTCCCAACTCATTCTATGAGGCCAGCATTATCCTGATATAAAAACCAAAGACACTGTCAGAAAACTATAGACTTAAATCCCTCATGAATACAGATAAAAAAATAAAAAGGTAAACCGTGTTCGGCATCATATGAAGAGATGACGCGCCATAACCAAATGGTCTATATCCCCAAATACAAGATTAGTTTGGGGGAAAGAGGAGGGTGGGATGAATTGGGAGATTGGGATTGACATATATATATATATACACACTACTATGTATAAAATAGATAACTAATGAGAACCTACTGTATAACACAGGAAACTACTTGGTGTTCTGTGGTGACCTAAATGGGAAGGAAATCCAAAAGAGAGGGGATATATGTATATGTATGGCTGACTCACTTTGCTCTACAGCTGAAACTGACACAGCAGTGTAAAACGACTATACTCCAATTTAAAAAAAGATTAGTTTAATCAATTAATTATGTAAAATTGATTAATGAAATATATCACATTAATAGCATACAGTAGGGGAAAAACACACATGATCACCTCAATAGATTCATAAAAACACTTGATAAAATCCAAAACCACCTCAGCGTAAAAAGTCTCAATAAACTAAGAATAAAAAGGATCTTTCTCAACTTCATGAGGGGCATCTAAGAAAAATTCACAGTTACCATTGTATTTAATGGTGCAAGTCTAAATCCTCTTACTTTAAGATGGAAATGGATTCAAAAAAACGTTAACTTCATATAAAACACTCATGATAAAACAGTAAGAGAAAAAAACATGACTGAAAATTTCATCAGGCATTATTATCCTAATTTTATAATGAATATAATCATTATACATAATGAATATTATATGTGTATTATATGTGATAACAAAAAGTTGAAAGATAAAACAACCCGCACTCCACAACAAGAGAAGCCACCACAATGAGAAGCTTGTGCACCACAACAAAGAGTAGACGCCGCTCGCCGCAACTAGAGAAAGCCCGTGCGCAGCAACAAAGACCCAACACAGCCAAAGATAAATAAATAAACTAAAAAAATAATAATAATCACTTCTTTATTTTAAAAAAATTGGTCATCATCAAGGGATTTTTATTTTCTCCTGTATATGTTACTTGCTTTCCAAATTTCCTTTAATGAGGGCATTATACTAACTTAGATAAATCAGACAGAGAAAGACAACTACTGTATATCACTTGTATATGAAATCTAAAAAAGCTGAACTCAGACAAAAGAATGGTGGTTACCAGGGGCTGGAGCGTAAGGATACACACACCCTACACAGATTGGAGAGATATTGCTAAAGAGTGCAAACTTGCAACTATAAGATCTGAAGATCTAATGCACAGCATAGTGATTTTCAGTCAACAATACATATTAAACACATCAAAGTTGCTAAGAGACTAGATCTTAAATGTTCTCACCACAAAAAAGAAATGATAATTATGTGACCTGATAGAAATGTTAGCTACCACCACACTGGTAATCATATTGCAATATATGTGTATCAAATCAGCATGCTGTACACCTTAAACTTACATAATTTTATATGTCAACTGTATCTGAATTTAAAAATTCCCATTAATTAGAATGTTACCTTGGTATCATTTAAAAACCATATTTTTAAGATCTTAAGGCAATGTAAATTGTAGTTTATTTTTAAAAGGTGAGCAGGATATTAGATCTGCAATGTAAATTATATTGTTAAGGCAATGTAAATTATATAGTTTATTTTTAAAAGGTGAGCAGGATATTAGATCTGCCATATTGGTTTTTGTTTTTAAAATAAGTGTTTGTGTGGGAGGGTGGAAAATGCAAAATTGATTAACAGGAAATAAATAAAGTAAGGTTCCTTGTCTAGCCTTTAAAAGTTGTAGAACCCAGAGGTAAACAAATGATTGAGCAGGATGAATGTGAGCTACTGAGAAGAGAACAATGTCTGTAGCAATTATATTAAAAATGTTTAGGCAGTCCAACAGCTTAACTTCATTTGTTATACATGTATGATGGCTTCCAAGAAATTTATTTAAAAACAACACCATCAAGAACAAATCTAAAGCTCCTTTCTGAGCTTCCTCTTTTACCCAGGCAATCTCATTTACATAGGGTTTAAGAATTAAAGTCAAAGACACTGAGTAAAGCTGGGAAAAAAACTACTGCTATAGTACATCATCATCTTTCAGAACAAGTGGAAATTATGATTATCAAACTATGATATTTTAAAAATATCTATACTGTAATAATACATATGAACAACTAAGGTGACCAGAATTACATGGAAAAAATAGCCCTCATGTTTTTCATAGATGCTCAACAATTTTCACATCAGTTTCTATTAAAACTCATTAAATCCAACAATAGCAGAGTTTTAATTTATAAATGATCTTTACATTCCAACTTTGTCAAAATATTTTATTAAAGTCACAGGCAACTCTTTCAAAAAAGGAAAAACAAACCTCTGCTAGGCACAGGGTAGAAACCCATCTGCTCAGAGGTGTGAGCTAGATGTAGCAAATTACATCTGCAAGCCTCACAGCAAATGCTCTCTAATGAAATTCAAGATGTTGATTTTGACCCACACACCCTACACAGATTGGATCTGGCTATATTAGCGATCATCTCTCCCTTCTCATGGCAACTGAAATCAGATGACACATTTCAACAAACAGTTCCTCATTTTGAACTTTGAAGTCCAAGTTCAGTATAGAAGGCTCAAATCTATAAAGTGAGAACGCTTTTGTTCATCCTATTGATCATCTTTGTAATGCTAAAGGGTTTTTTTTCATTTTGTTCATATCATAATGACTAGATCACTGTATTTTGAATCTAAACAACTAGATTCAAAAATTAAGGTTTAAATAGAAATTTAGAACTCCAGTATGATAACCAAGCAACACCAAAGACAAAGAGCAAGAGAAAAATAACTTCACAGGGGTTATGAATCCAAGTTAAAAAAAAAATAAAAGATAAAGAAAGTTTTAATTGAAACCACAGTCTTCATAACCACCAGGGTCAAATGGTGAAACATCAAAATTTTAACTAAAAATTCAAAGTTGTTTCCTACAGTAGAATACAGACAATGCATCATTAAGTTCCATTTTTGCTTAAATTATCCTGACTTGGTTTCTGTTGTGTACAACCAAAGGATATCAAGGTATATATATATCTAAATACCATCTCTCTTTTATGCCTTTCTCAAATATTTTTTTAAAGACACTGGAAATTTGTTATATCAATTTTTCACTTTCTGTTTAGTCCTTAAGGCACCATCATCTGACCTGCATTAACACTATTCCTCTGAAAGTACGGTGATAAGAAAAACCAATCATCCAAAATTGTCAAATCCCTTTCACACCTTTTAGTCCTCATCTTATTGGGCATCTCTGCTACATTTAAATGACTAGATTGTGTGTCTTCCATGACACTACTGCCTCATGGGTTTTTCTGTACTTACCTTATTCACAGTTTTCAACATAGATTATTTTTTTTCCTTTTCAGCCAGTGAACATTAGTGTTCCCCCCTTTTTCTATCTGGATTATACTTATTTGTCTCTACATAAGTGATTTCAGGTGATCACATCTTTTTTCATGGTCTTCCCTGCTATCACATTGTGTATCTCTAACAATGATTCCTCTTTTGAGCTCTAGACCCATATATGCAACAGCTTATTAGATATATTTACCTGAATGTCCCACAAACACTCTACAGTATGTGCCAACCTAAATTCATCCTTCCCAGCTTCCACACCCAAAACTAAACCTCTTTCTTCATTTGTAATCATAATATTAACCATATAAATGTCTACACACATCCAAGCTAGGAACCATGGAGTTATTCTACACATTTACTTCTCTTTCACTATCTATAACTAATCCAGTCACAAAGTTTTGCCAGTTTTTTTGTTAACTATTTCTCTATTCTTTCCCATTTTCTCCATCCCCATCACCACCATTCTGGTTCTGACAGTCATGTTTCCAGACAACTATAATAGCTAGATGCAATATCTAATCTGTTTGCCTCCACTTTTCCTATCTTCCCCTGAGCCCATGCCCTCTCAGACCCCCACCAAATCCATCATCTACAATTATCAAAAAACATTTACTGAACAAAAATGAGTTGAACATAAAACAATAACAGTATTGGAGAAGCAGACTAGAAAGAAGCACAATCGGAAGGTGGTATAGATTTAGATACACTGCATATCTGGTTGATCATGAATGACTGAAAATATTTATCTACATTCTGAAACCAGCAAAATGACACTGAGAGAGAAAAAAAGCATTATAACTCAAAATAAGGATGAGAACAGGAGAGGACAAAACAGCAGATAAGTAATATCATGAAATTTTTAAACATATAAATATGATAGATAAATAGCAAGTGACTGAGGCCCAGAGAGATAAACCATAAAGGATCAATCTGATTCATGACAACCATCCTTCAACAGGTTCCAATACTCAAATATGTTTGAAAAAGAGAATGTGGAATGACACTGAAACCAGGAGGACTAGTTGAAAACTGAAAGTGAACAGACCTCAAGATTCTTTCTCAATCTATGCACAGGTATAAAGATAAAGAGTAAACTACTTTTTACATGTATGCATCAAAGGGTTATACTCAAATATTTTTACAAACAACATTTAAAATGAAGAAAAAATATATACTTATGGTCTTTCATAAGTTAATATCTACAGTTTTTTTTAATGCCTGAAGAAGTTTTAAATATCTTGAAATAATCTCCTTTCCTCAAGGTAGGTTTGGCCAATGAGAATAATCAGGTGGTTAAAAAACTGAAACCTGAAGTAAAATTTAGGTTTCAATGTTGATTATATAGTCACTCTATAGTCTCCTAGGGAGTATGAAAAATAGACTTTAGAAGTTTCTATTTGATTCTAGTCCTCTCCATCTGGTATATGATATTTTTAAAAGTTGAAAATAAACTAAGATTCTAACTCATCAGTTCTGGAAAAAAAATCAGAGAATATAATAACATCTTATGCTTTAAAGATGGAGACTTCTGTAGTTCTTAAGACATTCATAATATATTGGAAAAACAAGATAAGAATAAAACAATTTATCAAATGAAAAGGACAAACAGTTGAAGTTGGCAGGAGCGCTGCAGGAGTAAGAGGGATCTGAAAAGAGTATTGAAGAGATAACAAATAGTACGGTAGTACACATCAGCCCTTTCATAAAATCCATTAAGGCGGGGCTATAATATTGTCATAACATCTTTAACCTCACTGGGGGATTCTATTTCCAGAAACAATGGTAGATTTCATTCCCTGAATGACCCTTGCACTAAAAACAAATGAAAATGATGAATGTATTTATAAAATGTTTATATGTAACACATACTATGATTAAAACTTATATTTGTTTACACACACAAACACGCGCACGCACACACACAATACCTCCTTAAAATCATTAATGAGTTTCTCCAAAAAGTAAAGATTATTAATGCCATGGAATGAGAGAAGCCAGAAACTCAGAGGTAAACAAAACAAATCGCTTGAGGCATTTCAAAACTGGTGAAATTGAACATCCTTGCTCACAAGTAAGGCTGATTAAAGAATTAGACAATAATATAAAATAAATGATTCATGTATCAAGAAACACAAAGAAGCCTTGAAAATTATGAATTAAAAGGAGTTTTAAAAATCAATCAAGGGCTTCCCTGGTGGCACAGTGGTTGAGAGTCCGCCTGCCGATGCAGGGTACGCGGGCTCGTGCCCCGGTCTGGGAAGATCCCACATGCTGCGGAGCGGCTGGGCCCGTGAGCCATGGCCGCTGAGCCTGTGCGTCCGGAGCCTGTGCCCCGCAATGCGAGAGGCCACAACAGTGAGAGGCCCACGTACCGCAAAAAACAAACAAACAAAAATCAATCAAAATGAAAAGAATATCATAAGTAAAAATTTAATAAAGTGCTACAAAGTTCAAAAACGGGTAAATTAATTTATGGTTTTAGATGTCAAGACGCAGTTTGAATCTGAAGAAAGAGAGGCTCGCAAGGAACTAGAGAAGATCTCCTGGGTGCTGGTAATATTTTTGATCTTGATTCAGATGTAGGCAACAGGGGTAGGTTTATTATAAAATGTATCAAGCTGTGAACTAAGAGTTGGGCAGTTTTCTATATGATATATTTGAATTCTATAAAAGTTTATTCAAAAAATTCAATGAATAACTGTTTAACAGCATATTAGACCCAGCTTTAAAAAATTAATGAAATGGAGGATCAGATTAAAGAAATTACTGAGAATGCAGGTCAGCAAGTCAAAGAAAAAAAATATAAAAGTACAAAGAAGAGACAAGAATAATACAGTAAAAATGTGAAAAATTCTAAAATATATGTAAGAAAGAATAAGGCACAGGCAATATCTGAAGATATTATGCCAGAAAACTTGCAGAACTCATAAAAGACACCAACACTAAAACTTTAAAACACAAAGATTTAAAAAATTCTGAAAGCTGCCAGAGAGGAAGGACAAAATACCTTCAAAGAAACACAAACTGCAAGTGGACATTGCAGATAAATATTTTCATTGTCAATAGGACAATGAAAAGCAAGAGTCAGCACAATGGAATTTTTAATGGGTCAGACAAAAATAACTACCAAAAAAGAAATTATATATCCACCAATATATCTTTCAAAAAGGAGGGCAAAATAAAGACATTTTCAAACAAACAAAATTAAGTTTGCTAACAACATATCATCACTAAAAGGCAAAAGGAAAATGGTCCGAGATAGAATAAAGGACTGAATTGTAAGAAGGAATGTCTAGTAAGGCACTAGTATAGGAGTCCACAAACATGGCCCATGACCAAATCTGGCTATCAGATTTTGTAAATAAAGTTTCAAAGAAACACAGTCATGTCAGTTCATCAACATATTGCCTACGGCTGCTTCTGCACTCCAAAGCAGAGTTGAGTAGTTGCAACAAGACCACATAACTGGTAAAACTGAAAATATTTACTATCTGGCTCCTTACTAAATAAATTTTCCAAACCCTGCCCTGATTATATATATGCAATAAATATAAGCAATTATTTTTTTAAGTGATAAACCATTAATCCAGAGAGGATGATTGAATTAAAGTATTTTAAGACCTATGTGTTGTTCAGGAGCAGAGTAAATAACTTGATTTAATGCATAATTTAATAAATTAAATATGCAGCTTAATATTTCTAGGACCAGAGCTGACTTTGAGGAAAGGGTGTTAATTTCTAAGATTGAAAGAAAAACAGTTAAGGAATACTTTCCAATATAGCAGGAGAAAAAAGGAATTAAAATAACATATATTACAGTATAAAGGAAAAAAACTGTTATTTAAACAACTAAATAAATTCAAACAAGATAGTGAACAGATAACAGGAGAAATGGAGGATGGGAGAAATGGGAGAAAATATTTGCAAATCACATATCTAATAAGTGTCTAATATCAGAATATATAAGGAACTCTTACAACTCAACAATAAAGAGACAAATAACCCAACTAAAAAGTGGGCAAAGGATTTGAAAAGGGACTTCCCTGGTGGTCCAGTGGGTAAGACTCCGTGCTCCCAATGCAGGGGGCCCGGGTTTGATCCCTGGTCAGGGAACTAGATCCTGCATACATGCTGCAACTAAGAAGCCCACATGCCACAACTAAGAGTTCACATGCTGCCACTAAAGAGTCTGCATGCCGCAAGTAAGAAGGCTGCATGCCGCAACTGAAAATCCCACATGCCACAACGAAGATCCCACGTGCCGCAACTAAGACCCAGTGCAGCCAAAATAAATTTAAAAATATTTTTAAAAAGAAAGGATTTGAATAGAAGAAGAAAATACAGAACAGGATCTACAAATGGCCACTGAGCACATGAAAAGATGCTCAAAATCATTAGACATTACGGAAATGAAAATCAACACCACTAGATACCACTTCCCACCCACTGAGAAGGCTAGAACCAATAAGACAATAACAAGACAACAATAATAAGTGGTGACACAGATATGGATAAATTAATATTGTAAATCAACTATACTTGCACATAAAAATATGTGAATAAATTAGAACCTCCATTCATTGATGTGGGATTGTAAAATGGCACAGATATTTTGAAAAACAGTCTGTCAATTCCTCAAAAGCTAAAGCACAGTTACCAAATGACCCAACAATTCTACTATATATATCTAATAGAAATTAAAACATATGTCCATGCAAAACAGTGTAAAAGAATGATCATAGCAGCATTATTGATAATAGCCAAAAAGTGGAAACAACCCAAATATCCATCAAGTAATCAATGAATAAATAAAATGTGGTATATCCATAAAATGAATTATTATTCAGCCATAAAAAGGAATGAAGACATACATACTATAACAATGGTTCTATGAAAGAAGTGAAAGATGGCGTCTTTCACTTACCACTTATAATGGTAAGTGAAAGAAGCCAGTCACAAAAGACCACAAATTTTGTTATTTCATTCATATGAAATGTCTAGAAGAAGCAAATTCATAGGGATAGAAAGACAAGTGGTTCATAGGGTCTGGGGGGAAGGGAGAAAGAGGAGTAGGTGCTAATGATATACCAATTCTTTTTAGGGTGATAAAACTATTCTAAAATTTTATAGTGATGGTTACATAAAAATTGTAAATACACTAAAAATCATCTAACTGTATACTTTAAATGGAAGAATTTTACAATATGTGAATTTTATCAATGAGTTTTAACAAAAAATCAAGGTACAAATCATTTAATCTTACAAAAATTATTCCAGAGTTAAAATTTTTAAAAAAAGGAGGAAGCACTCCCAGCTCACTTTATGAGCTTTATGAGCTCACTTCACTCTAACATATCTTTGATATGACATGTAATAGCTATTGTGATAATAAGGAATTCCCTATAACTGAAAACAAATAACAAAGAATGGCTATGTCCAATGTGCTAGAGAAATTATCAAGACAAAGAGCACTTCAGAAGAACTCTAAAGAAGTTCCTTCTAACTCTCACAATTCTATGATTCTATGATAATGGTATTCATATCATTAAGTACCAACATTAATTTCTGCCAGTAAAATCATGCTTACTTTTGATAAACCTACGAAAACTAGATTTCAATGGAAATTTCAATAGAGAAAAGGAGAGAGAAATCGACATTAAGTCAAAATCAAAAATTGCAGACTGTACCTGCTTTTCAATAACAGTACTGTGGTAATCTGAACGATATCAGGATTCAGACACTTACATCCTAATAATATGAACAAGGTGTTGACCTATTTAGCACTGTCAAAAAATTTCAGGCTTGTTATTAAAATATAGATTCACATTATTTACTTTGTGACTCAAAACTTCTCCAGGTTCACACAGTTTGAAATGAATACATCAAAGTTCAAAAGGGTATGAACCTACAACTGAAAACACTGCAACATCAGAAATCAAGTATTTACTGAAGAAAGATCCATGGCTCCAATCATCACACAATTAACTACTTTATTTAAATAAATGAGTAATCTAGAAATATAGCATGCTTGCTGTAAATAATGTATTCATTTGATTATGTATTTATGAAGCATCCATTCATAAGTCAAGTGGCTTAAATTAAAATCAACCTACTTATAATTCTTAGTTCAGCCTAATGCAAACATCTGAAACCAACATCCTTCTCAAGTTAATTTTATCTATGTTTAGCATTTCAGTGATCATACTGTATTCTATATGATCTTTTGTAGATAGTCTCCATATATACATATATATAGTCTCCATATATATAAAAGGTGTGGCTATCAATAAACATCATCATTTCGTTCATTCACTTTGTAAATCACTTAGTTCATTTCCATGCAGTTCTTTCAATGAGAAGACTGATTCAGAAATGCACTGGCATTAAAAAAAAAAAGCAGTAAAACTAAAAATATCAGTCTAAAAGATAATAAACATAGTAGAATAACCATAGGAAGAATTTTTTTAAAAAGTACCTTCTTCAAGGATGGGTCGTGGGATGACAAAAGGAATCTCCTGCAGAGGTTCCATATACTTGTGGCCAGCACTAACAATCTTTATTTGAGGCAAACAGAGGACAAGTGTTCCTGGCATGCTGGTTTGTCCATGGTACCAACTTCTTACTGTTCCAGGAATGTCACCAGATACAATTGTACTTGGGGAAGGCAAGCTATCACTTGGGATGAACACACAACAAGATTGTACTTCAAGCTAGAAAAGAAAAGCAAAATCAAAATATTTGGATCAGACTAAATTTGAGAGTAAATGTATCCTCAAACATCTAATATCTTTACCAGAATACACAGGCAAGCCAAAAAAAAGAAAATGCCCCATACTTATGTCTTTATGAGTTACTTTCACTAAAGAATACAACAAACACTTGAAAAGGTATTGTTTCTTGCTATAAATTTGATCAAAAGAGCACAGTGACATGAAATGAAAACGTATCTGCCTTTCCACAGTTCTTTCCAAGAAAGATGATTGAGTTAGAAAATGTGCTGGCAAAAAAAGGTGAGAAAATCCTCCTTTTTTTGCAGTTCATTACATTTTGTTAACACCAGCTAAGGCCTTAGAACGGACTAGCATTTTATTGCTCTTACTTTAAAAAATAAAAAACCACAAACAGCTATATCTATGTGAACTTGTCCCTTACTTCACATACTGAAATTTAAGAAAAGAATATTTTAAATGTTCAGATTACATCTCTAGACAAACATTAAAGGAGAACATGTTTATAACATATAGTAATGAAGAAAATTCAGGAGACTTAAAAATCAGAGTGTTATTCCTTACTTTTATCATACTTCAACTTATTACCTAAATTATGATTTCAAGTGAAATTTTTATGTTCCCCTATGCCCAGTGTAGTTACTTAGGTCGCCAGGCCCTAACAGAGTTAAAGTAAGATTAAGCAAGACCAAATAAAAAATTGAATACATCATGAGTTTTTAATTCAAAAGCAATGTAAGTTAAAGCCTATTAGTCTTAGGTGACTCTTGTACAAGGTAATATTCTGTACCTGGTTAGTAAACTGCCCAAATAGCCTACCATACTTAAATTATTTTTAAGAAAATACAATATATAACCTTTAATTTTCTATAAAATATTTGGCATGCAAAGGTATTATCTAATAAAAACTAAAATTTGTTTGCTTGAAAAATGTTTGGATAGTCTCGCAACTTAAAATAACAAAGAGATCATATTTTATAAAAGATAACTAAGAATAAAGTAATAACCTTCTCTTGGGGTTAATATATTCCTTAGTGAGAGCATGATATGTCACATGTCTGGAATTCCTTGATATGATAAATAATTTGCCAGTCTTACAAATTAAGTACACTTACTCATTTTCCCTTCAATATTTCTGTGCATGGACAAATTGATGAACTCAGTGAAGAGAAATATAAGTAAAATTTTGCAAAAAAAAAGTATGTTGGTTCATGAAGTATGAGATTTTTTAGGTTTAGAATTTTATCTTGTAGCTTAATTTAAGCATGTATATGGTTAAGTAATTCATTGTTGATTTAAGATCACAACATTTTTAACTTCTGAAATAGAAGTGTATATTGTCTCAGATGTTATTACATTTATGTTTTAAAATACATAACTGCATTAGTGATGTTAAAGTGCACAAGCTAAAGTGGCACACTGACAGCATATTCTCCTATATTAATTACGGTTTTAAGGTCAAACAATGAAGGGTCAGTGTTTAACACTTTATGTTAGATTTTTTAAAAATATTTATTTATTTATTTAATTTATTTGGCTGTGCTGGGTCTTAGTTGCGGCATGCGGGATCTTCATTGTGGCACTCGGGATCTTCATTGCAGCATGTGATATCTTTTAGTTGCAGCATACGAATTCTTAGTTGCGGCATGTGAGATCTAGTTCCCTGACCAGCAATCAAACCTGGGCCCCTTGCACTGGGAGTACGGAGGCTTAGCCACTGGACCACCAGGGAAGTCCCTGTGTTAGATATTGATGCTATGTTGAAAAATGCTTCCAACAATGTGAGATAATTAGTTTAATATGCTGCCGTACACAGATTTATACATACATGTCCTGAGAAACAAATTTAAATTGTGCCAAAATTTCCAAAATCACAATATATTCCAAATTTCCACTAATTTGGAAATCAATTATTTAATCAAATTAAAACAACTTGAGCAATGCATACAGAATCGACAGTATGTTAGCCTGACATACACAACAAGTGTAAAAAATAAACTTTCTAAAAAATGATGTATACTGTGGGGATTCTTTTAATGATAAGAACTAAAACATATACATAATCCAAATTGTTCAAACTTATTATAATGTTACATCTATTATGTATACTAAAGCTATCACATAAATCTTTTTACACTTTTAAAATAACTGTTAAACTGTATGTCTAAAATTGTGGTTTTAATGTAAAATGTTGAGTGATTTATATAAGTGAATATAAATCTGCAGCAGTAAATTTTGTATTAATGTAAGGATCTGACAATCCAAGGGAAAGAAAATGAAGTAATCTGCCAGTAAGAAGTCCTCAAACCGGGGGTCAGATCATGTTCATGGAAACCATCTGGTTGGGACCCTCTGAGCCACACCAAACACAAATGATCTTTTAAAAAAATATCCTATTCATTAATGCATCACAGCTGCACTGAGTGTTACTTCATTTTTCCATGGCAACATCCTTTTTGTTTCAAGGATCTTATTTCAGTTTTGGTAGCAACATGTTCTTTTGCCAATATTGAACACATTCATGTGTTAAAGTGAAGGGATTATTACAAATTCTTGAAGTAGAACCACCTCTATTTTGATTCCTATTAGGTCAAGGGCTACATATCTAAGTATCATATGCTGAGGATAAACCAATAAAGTAGAAATTATTCGGTATTATTTTAATAAATGAAATGATTGTCATGCGTTTTTTCTTAAGTTCCAAGTTCCGTTTTTTCTGAAGTTTCAAGTGCTGTTTGAAAAGATATATGCCATTTGTACCCCCATCCTCCATAAGTAAGGTTTGGTAAACTTTGATTTTTCTAATTTGTGTGCTCTATAACTGTGACCATAACTGAGTTAAAAAGAAGAGACTAAGACAGGTTTCATTTATACATTAACCTAATAAGCATTTTAATTAGCCCACTCTCCATTATACAGAATAACTTTACATAAATGCTTTAAAATGTCACACCATATTTTCTGCCCCTTTAAATAATGCTCCTATTTCCCAAATAACATGTTTTCCTTTCTTCAAAACTTGAAACTTGGACTTCCCTTGTGGCATAGTGGTTAAGAATCCGCCTGCCAATGCAGGGGACATAGGTTCGATCTCTGGTCCGGGAAGATACCACATGCTGCAGAGCAAGTAAGCCTGTGTGCCACAACTACTGAGCCTGCGCTCTAGAGCCCGCGAGCCATAACTACTGAGCCCGCATGCCACAACTACTGAAGCCCACGTGCCTAGAGCCTGTGCTCCACAACAAGAGAAGCCACCGCAATGAGAAGTCCGCACACCGCAACAAAGAGTAGCCCCCGCTCACCACAAGTAGAGAAAGCCCGCACACAGCAATGAAGACCCAACACAGCCAAAACTAACTAACTAAATAAATTTATTAAAAAAAAAAAACCCTTGAAACTTTAGTGATAATTATAGTTAGAAAATTTCTACAGAATGAAATGTTCTCTGCATGAATGTATTTTACTCCTCAGGAAACAGTTTCAAATAAAAAATAAAAGTGAAGAAACATTGCAGGTTGTATTTTCATTCACTTTTTCTTTCTTTTATTCATGCATTCTTTAACATCCACCATTAACTGAGCTGGAAGTCAGAAAAACAGACAAAAGACATAGTCCTAGCATTTAAGAAACTTGAAACAAGAGGATTTTAAAATACTAATAGCCTTACATAATTCTCACTAGAGCATAATAAAGTCTATAATGTCAGACACTGTGCTTATTTTGTTCATGCTACAGTCTCAGTACATAGTACAGTGCCTAGCATATGCTAGGTGTTAAATAATTGTTAAATAAGTGAACACAATTATTTTTATTAGCACCAGATATTGATGTTAATTAAAATAATTGTTTAATGCATGTTGTTCATCATTTCATTTCACAGAGACATTTAGTAATTAATAAAATTGACTTGTTAGCCAGATTGGTTCATCTCCAGCTGTGGAACCTTTGACAAGTTATTTGGTCTTTCCATGACTTCAGAATCTTCATCTGTAAAGGGGGGAACTCAGCTTTGATATAAAGATGTAACATATTAACTGCCGCCTAAATGTTCACTAAATAAACAAAGTCAATGAACATACACTAAATATCTACTATACACTAGATCCATATATTAGTTCTCATGGATTTATAAAAGATGTTCACAATACTTTTATTTTAAAATGCTGTTGCTTATGGTTTAGCTGTCTATGCATACAGAGGCCAACAAAATAAGTAGTATTATATTTGCACTATGAAACATAAATAAGCTACAGCCCAAATTGTTTTCTTATTCTATAAATTCTCAATACGTTATGAAAATATTTGGGATATCTTCCCATTTCGTAGAAATCTAAATATACACAATTTAGGGCATTAGTTAAAAACCTCAAAAGTGCACCTGGTCTTCTTTTCCACAGTGAGTGTTACAAATCTCCACACTTTTCCCATAGATACTTGTCAAGGGAAGACATGAAAAAAATCCTAGATTTGTATTCCAGACTTCCTCTTCCTAACAAACTACCATGCAACTGCTGTCACTTTCTCAATGCCTATAAATAAAAATATAGCCCTGTGTGCAAATTTTAAGTATTAAATGTAAATAATTACTTTCATAATTAATGTGATTGACAACGGATATGTCTAGCCTAAAACGTCTTATCTCATCCTGGAGATAAGCCAGGAAGTTCACTGGACTTGAGAACATTAAGTGTATCGTGCAATATGATTACTGCATCACTGGTCATACGCTATATATAACTCTCTGGGAGAAAAAATTCAATTGTTGTAGCTTAACTGGCTTACGGTGCTTGAGAAACTTTGACACTCTCACCAAAATCTCACAGAACGTGGAAAGTCATTTCCTAAAAGGAATTAAAGATTATTAGCAAAAAAAAGGAGATCAGGATGCTTTGTATGGAAAATAAAGTGTCCATTTTACACTATACTGTCCACAGTCAGAAGACTTCAGAAACTACAAAAAACACCCAGGAAATGCCATAGGACAGCAACACGATCTTCAATGTAAAAAACAAAAAGACCTGAGTTTGGCAAAAACCAGGGTAATGTTCTCCTTTATTAGTGAATTCTAGGCCAGAGTACTTCTATTTTGTCAACCGCTTGCCATTGCCAATTATGTGGTTCTGGAATAAAAAATGTAATAGATAGGAACTTTGCTGATGAGCAGATGGAGAAAAATTGCAAAAAAAAATGAGCTTATGCTAATCTATGGTGAAAAGGCCCCCCCAAAACCAAATTCATATTAAAAAATTGTTCAGCACTACATTTAGCACTATAAAACAATCCAATTACAGTTAAGTATGCAAGTTCTTTTTCCCATTGAAAAACAAATAGGTTATCACAAATATTGTTGATGTCTTAATGCAATGTACGTCTTTCTAAAATAAGTAAAAAGTTCATGGGCTTAGCAAATATCAGCTTTGGCTCCAAAATCAACTTTCCAGAAACTCTGATTCCAAACACATTTACTTGCTCAAACTTCCATTAAAAGAATAATCCTTCGATGGCTTTAAGTTATGATGTTTTGTTTAATCTGATGACAACGTCAGGGTTTTCTTTTTATATTTTGGCTCATAAAATGTCTTGGACAATGGACACAACTTTTTTAAAAACTCAGTTTTAGGGCCCAGATTTTGATCATTGAATCAGAATCTAGTTTTATTTTTGAACTTTTTCAGAATATATTAACATTTGGAAATGTCTAAATATATAGTATGTATAATACAGGCCTGGGACTAGGAGTGAGACAAGCAAGGTGCCTTGATCATTTTCAAAATAATCTATACAAATATACATCAGTTAGTACTCCCATAATTAAATGTTAATTTATACGCAATAAGCTTAGTCAACTGAGGAACATCAGACTAAACTGTACACTTAAAAAAATGGTTAAGGTAAATGTTACATGTGTATTTAGCCAAAAAAAAAGAGGAACATCAGTATCTTTACTTATAACTAATCCATAATGACATATAAGATTAAGTTCATTGTTCGTGATAAAGCTAATGAAGGCACTGCATCATTACAAAACAAGCAAAAGAACCAAAAGAATTACATAAGAACGTTAGACTTGGAAATACCTTAAACATTACTTAATCTAGTCATTTCATATTACAGATAAGCAAAGTTAAGCCCAGAGTTAACATCCAGAATCTGATAGTGCTGAACAATGGCTCCTTGAAATTCTATACATCCTTGGCTTCCTTGAACTCTCTGACCTTTCCTTCTACATTTCTGATCATTCCTTTAGAGTTTCCTTCAAGGATACTTTCTCTTATACTGACTACTTTAGAAATGGTATCTGCTTGGCCCACTGCTCGTCCAACTTAACATACTTTTTTGAATTCTCCTAGTTTTAACCATCTGTAGATGATTTCCAAAATTATATTTCTTCCTTAAACTCCAGATATGAATATTCAGTCTAAGAGATACCTGGATATCTCACAGGCATTTCAAATACATGTGTAAATTCAAACTCCCAATTTGCTGCTAACCTTGAAAAGCTGCTTCTCACTATCATGTAATGGCATCACTATCTACCCAGATCAGAACCTGGAATGTCCAGTTAGACTCCCTCTTTTCTCTTATTCTCCAACTCCATAAGTCACTAGGTTCTGGTGACTTTACCTTAAGTCTCTCAGGGTTTGCTGTCTAACTTTCCCTATTGTCTAGTGTTTTGAAACCATTGTTTAATATACTTTATCCATTTTTTGGTTGTTTCAGGCAGCAAGATAAATCTGGGCCCTGTTACTTCATCCTGGGCAGAGGAGGATGTTCTCCAGAATATCTTATGTTGTGGAATATTAATGTGTTTACTTATTGGCTTACAAATATCGTAACGATCTCAAATCGCTTGGAATCTTAAATTGGAAGATTTTCCTAGAGCCGTCAAAATATCAAGTAGGCTAATACTAGCTTTCTTAGTCCCTGTTACAACGACTTCTCAAAACGATATCAAAAAAGGGTAATTACACTAAATTAATCCATTTTTTTAATGGAATGGGTAAAGGGAATAAGGTTATTTTTGATACAGTTACTTATATCATCATGAAATAATATTTAGAACCAAAGTAAATTTCAAACAGCTATATATTCTTTATAGCTATTATATTCTGGAGAATGCTATAAAGTCATCTAATTCTATAAATCAATAGATACTAATCTGAGATAGTATCCAAATTCACCATGAACCTGGCAGAGCATGCCCTAGGTACCCTTTCAGTAAATGACATTTACCTTGACATCTCCATTTTTCTTTTGGATCATATGAGTTTTCTAAGGGATCTCTCTAAGAGACACTCCCCACAAAATGCTTCATAGAATGGTTATTTGCCTTTTTCCTGCTAGACCAACAGAACTGTTATATTTCTTTTGTCTCCTCAACATCTAGCATGATCTATAACAAATATTAAGTGCTGAATGTGAGAATGAATGAAAGAATAATAAATGGAGGGAAAGAGCATTCTATAATGTATTACTAGGCAACTAGCTGTTTTAAAAAATAAACAAGTTTATAGTAGGGTACTAAAAGGTTAACATGCTTATGATCATTAAGTAAATACTTATATTCCAACAGAAATTTTTGGGAAATACAATGTTTAACAGAAAGGATATAAGAAATTTCATAAAGTGAATATGTCATAAAGTGACATATTAAAGAGCAATAGGGCCTTGGAGCCAATCCTCAAATTATATTCCACCTCTTCATCGACTCCAGAGCTACATTTCTGAGGAAAGTATAAGATAATTAATATTAAAAAGACACACAAAGTCCAAGAGATCTGTTACAGTCCCACTACAGTGGAACTTCTATTTCTATATATATATATATTACATATACATTTCATAAATATGAAGCGAATACTGTATAAGGTTATTTTGGTATCAAAGCACTTTCACTAGAATAGAGGAGGAAAACTGAGCAAGAAAAGAAAGGAGCTGTGTTGCCAGGAAAAGAAAGCTGTAGATGAGAGTCAAAAGAAAGCAAATTTTTGTAGTAGGATAGACATCTAAATTTAAGAGATATGTCCATGAAAATCTATTATACACTAAATAAGTCTCAGAAAAGACACAAAGAAAACATATCTTTCCTACCACAGTTTTTGGTCCCAGTTTAATGAAATCAAAATACAACTAACTTCTGAATACAACTGGCTTAAAGTACAGTGCTAATGAAAAACATGATATGTAAGGTAAAGTGCTAGAAAGAGATCTAATAATATTTGGATTATTCCTTTCTTCCATGAAATATTATTTGTGTCAAACTATAATCTAGAACCTCAGATTGAACTATAATCAGATAAGTTCACTGTTATTTATTTATATAATAATTATAGTAGAACTATGTGCTCAAAGTAGTTACTCGTCTTCTTAACTTACTAATCACTTTAGCATTTACATTTATTGACTACTAAATACACCATAGATTACTCCCTCTAGAAGATTACAAAATAATACATAACAAGATGATGGGTATTACTCATCAGGGAAAAAACATTTATTTTATTGGTGATTTAAATAGTAGAAACAGAATGTGTTAAAACAGTGAAATTAGAGGACCACATAAAGGTCAGTAAGGCATTATGTAGAAACACAGGAAATAAGAAAGACTTCTTAAGTTTACTATTTTATGACCACAGAATAGAGTAAACTAAGAATGCAGATTGAGGTTGACCAAATTGAGAAAAAGAATAAAACTGAGATACAGTTGCCCATGTACCATCCTCATTCCCATCAGTAATACATGTCCCTTGAGGTTAAAGATCTTACCATAAGAGAAGCTACATATAATTAAGTGAATAAATATAAATAGTTACCAGGAGCAAAACCACACATGGTCTAGTTAGCTCTATCATGTGGCATGAGTAAATGCTTGTACTAGGACTGAGTGATATACAATGAAAGACATCATAAGGAGATAGTCTTTATTATAGATTAAAGAAAGTAACATTGAATATAAATGTTCAGCAATATCTTAAGAGCACTGTCTGTTTTCTGCTTCTACAGTCAATCTCAAACAATGTAAAGGCACTAAATGTTTCCTGCATTCATGTTGTTTCACCTTCCTATCTCATGCCACCAATGCATCAAAGGAACCTCTAGAGGAGGAACACAGGTAAGTCAACACGAGGAGTTATTAGGATAATATTAATAGCAAAGGCCTCATGCTGGCAGAGATTAGTAAGATATAGCTGATGTCTGTGAAAAAGTCATGTTTCCTGCAAGTTAAGAGTTAAAACAACAACAAAAGAATGACAAAAACACTTTCTCTCTCCCCCCTCTTCTCTTAATTTTATAAAAGCAGCATGCTAAGAGAGGCTGTAAAAGATTGCCAAAACCCAGGTTACTGGCTCTTGTATTAAATAGTATTTCAAATACAGATGACCCTTGAACAAAACAAGGATTAGGGTCACTGAACCCTCGCAGCAGAAAATCCAGATATAACTTTACAGTCCACCCTTTGTATTCACTGTTCTGAATCCACGGGTTCAACCAACCACGGACCATGTAGTACTGAAGTATTGAAAAAAATCCACATATAAGTGGACCTGCACTGTTCAAACCCATGCTGTTCAAGGATCAACTGTAATCATATTTACATGATGATATTAGGGAACTGGAGGTGTTTTTAGATATATTTCTAAAAAGTGATTTAATAAGGTTTTATTGTAGTAATCAGACTATATTATAGCTATGCATAGGTGTCTGTATCACTTTTCTATACTGCATAGCAAATTACCACAAATGTAGCAGCTAAAAACAGCACATATTTATTATCTTGCAGTTTAGGTGGGTGAAGCATCCTGGTTTAATTTTATAGATCATCTACCCTGTTCATAAGGTGGAAGCAACATTCTTTTGCAATTTTCTACAACTTAAACAGAAATGGAAGGCCCCAGTACTTAGATATTACTGTCTGGTACACATAAAATTCTACAAAGATGCCTCTGTTATCAGTCTTTCATATCTTATTTCAAAGAGGAAAAAAATCTATACAAAAACTGAGCAACTGCTGAGTTACCCTTACCTAATTCCTATGAAATGAGATAAGCATTTAATTGTGTATTTTCATCAGTTAAAACATGATCTGGAAGAAGTGTAATTCAATAAGATTAAATTATGTGTACTTAAAAGTGAAAATAAGTGAGAAGAAAATTTAATAACAATAAAATAGATAGTTACAATTATCATTTTCATATTTGGTTTATAATTAGGTAGGAATAATAATTAGATAACCCTTTTATTTTAATTCCAACTAAGTTTTTTACTTCAGTACTGAGATAAGAATGTTATTGGTATATTGACCATTTAAAATATTTCAAATAATGCTTAAAAGAAACAAAAAGTAAAACGAATTATTTAATTCAAATAACATTTCAAAATTTGTGTAATTTTATAACTTTATCAGGAAGAGCATATGTTTCATATCATTTTATTAATAATATGCAAAGTACACCAATAGTTTTTATTTAAATTATGAAATGAGATGGTATACATGAGTGTCACCAGTGAGAAAATTTTACCAATATTAAAGGTTCTGAAAATTAAAAAGAATCATAAAAATTAAAACCATGATACTTCTTTCATTTTACCTGCAGTGTGAGACCCTTTACTGCATTCCATACTACTCCAATAAACTCCTTCATTCTTTCTTCAGGACTTCTACAGCCTTCAGCTATATTCAGCATGGCTTTCACAGGAACTGACAATGGTCTGGATTCTAAGAATAAGAATAGCTAGAGTTATTTAACATAAATGTACCTTATAGTTTCACATAAATATACAGAAAATACTTCCAATATTATTTCTTTCCTTGTTTAAAATTAAAACTTCTATATGAGATTATAAAATATCATATTAGATCATTTTATCTTAAAGAATCACTGATTTTTACAATTATTCAAAACCAAGCAAACCTAATCTGTTAAAACTCAAGAGAGTGTTGATGACTTGTCAGGGATTGATGATTGGGAGGTAGGTTTGTGGAGCAATGGTAATGTTCTATTTTTTTAATACATGGATGTGTTTATATTGTGAAAATTTATTAAATGGTAACCTAACAATCTGTTCGTTTCTCAGCATGAAGTTAATACATCAATAAAAATCTTACTTGATGAGAAAGAAAATTCAACTACAAAGCACTTGCTTCATCCAAAATTGATACAAAATATATCTTCCCATATGTGAATTGTCTTGATAACAAAAGCTTACTCATAGTATCTCTCAATTTTTTTTCTTTTTTCTTTATTTTTTGATGGTAAGCAAAAGAAGCATTGAACACATAAAAGGCAGATATATGTTAAGAAAAATTTTGTTCATCTAAAATAAAGAACTTAGAGAACTTTGACAATTTTTATAATGTAAATTTCAGAAATTAAATATTTATAACAATATATTATATCTGGACAGATCCATATGTATTTATATATTTTAAGTTAATGCAAACATATAATTTATAGGTGCTATTTTAAATACCATAAAATAAATAAATCAGATCTTGCTTTTCAAGACTTTTACTAAGTTAGGTTTGATGATCATAGGACGGTCTCCAAAGTAACTGCTACCATATCACCACTATGAGAATGACAATTGCTGTATCTAGGCATACTTTCCCTCTCCTCTCAATTTGGGTCACATATTTGCAGATTTACAATATCTTAACGGCATGGAGCATAAACCTTTTATTCTCATAATCCCACAGTCTACCACATTATACATATTAGAAATTCAAAAATTGTTTGTTTAAAAGAAACAAAAACAGTTTGAGAGAGACCCATGGAGCTGGAAGCAGAGCATTCTAGGCAGATGGAACAACAATGTGAAGGCCCAGGATGGGAGTGTACTTAGGATTTTCAAGCAACAGTATAAAAGCAAGGATGGCTAGAACAGAGTAAGAGAGAAGTGCGAGACAAGGTCAGAGCTATCAACAGAGACCAAATCATACAGGGCTTACATAGGCCATGGTAAGGAGGCTGGGTTTTACTTCGAGGGAGCCAGGATATGAAAATGGATTCTAAATACATTCATGAAATTAATGGACATTATTTTGAGAGAACTTCTCTAGCGACTGTGCAGAAAACTGTCTACATAGATCAAGTACCAAAACAGGAAGACAAGTTGTGAGAGATGGTAGTAGCAATGGAGGTAGAAAGAAACAGTGTTCCTGTATCCATTTCCAAGATACAGCCAACACAATTTACTGATGGACTAGAAGTTCAGTAAGAGAGAAAAGCAAAACAAGGATGCCTCCAAGGTTTTACATCTGATCAAATGGAAGAATGGAGCTGTACAGGGAGGAGAATCAAGAAGAAAAGAAATTTAGTTTTAGAACTGTCAGGTTGAGATTTTCATTACATGTTCAGATGAAGATATCCAAGTAGCATATGGATAAACAACAACAAAAAATGGAAAAGAATATGAACAGATAATTCATAGAAAAATATAATTTGGCTAATAAACTTATTAAGAGACACTCAACTTTGCTAACAATGAAATAAAAATTAAGGCAACAATCAGATATCCTTTTCAACTGTCATTTGGCAAACATTTTAAAGAGTTAATTCGTATTTTTAAAAATCCAACATTATCTAAGCTCCTTGTTAGAACGTTTCGTATACAGGGAATATAAATTAGTATAGTCCATAGAGTGGAATTACAAGACAGGACATTTTGTATTTATCAAAATTTAAACATGCAAGTTTTTTCTAAAAAATAATCTCATTTCTAAGACCCTATGCTACAGAAATACTAAAACATATGAGACATGCATACCAACAATTTATAAAAATGTTTAGTATCAGCAGTATTAGTTGAAATAGCAAAACAGAGGGAGGGAGGGAGGGGTAAGGGGAGAAAGAAAGTGCTAAGCAACTTATCTGTCCATCAAATAAGAAATGGTTAAATTAACTTTGGAATACCTGTCATAAGGATGGTAATTCAATCATTTAAAAATGAGGAACAGTTAAACATATGACAGAAATCATATTTTTGCTATCTTATGAAGTGGAAAAAATATATATATGTGTAGTATAATCCAAATATGTTTTTAAAACAGTATGTGAGTTTGAGCATGTATTTGTCTATCTCATACACAGAAAGAGTCGTAGAAGGGTAAAATACAAACCCTTGACAGAGGTTACCTCTGAGGACAGTAAAATGGAATTGATGAGGAGTAAGGGGGAAGAAGTGTTTAACTTTTTACTGTATATTTCAGAATTAATGTTTTACAACAATGAATTACCTATTATAATTTTTTTAATAAAACACACCTTAATTTACTTTCCATTTACTTGGACTTCATTGTTATTCTTTTATATTTTAGCAGTTATGAGAAGAAAATGGCTAAACTCATTACAGAACTCTGCCAATTAAAATAACTAACTTAAATGTAGACCAACCACATAAAAGCCTTCAGACAACTGTTTAGAGAAGCTTTATTCATAATCGCCAAAACTTGGAAGCAACCAAGATGTCCTTCAGTAGGTGAACTGCTAGAAAAAATGTAGTACACCTAGAAAATGGAGTATTACACATCACTTAATAGAAATGAGCCATAAAAACACATGGAGGAAAGTTAAATGCATATTACTAAGTGAAAGAAGCCCATCTGAAAAGGCTTCATACTGTATGATTCCAAATATATGACATTCTGGAAAAGGCAGAACTATGGAGACAATAGTTAGGAAGGAGAGAGGAGCAACAGGCAGAGCACAGAGAATTTTTAGGGCAGTGAAACTACTCTGTATGTCACTATAACGGAGGGTACATGTTATTATACATTTGTCCAAACTGAAGGAACGTATAACACCATGAGTGAACCCTAATGAAAACTATGGACTTTGGGTGATAATGATGTATCAATATAAATTCATCAATTATAACAATGTACCACCTTGGTGGGGGATTTTGATAATGAGGGTGACTATGCATGTGTAGGGGCAGGGGATATGTGAGAAATCTCTGAATCTTCCCCTCAATTTAAATGTGAGTCTAAAACTGCTCTTGAAAATAAATTCTATAAATATATATTTTTTTAATGCAGACAAATTTTTTTGTTTTTTCTTGGTTGCGTCGGGTCTTCATTGCAGCACGCGGGGTCTTCGTTGAGGCATGAGGGCTTCTCTCTAGTTGTGGTATCAGGGTTTTCTCTCTCTAGTTGTGGCGCATGGAGTCCAGAGAGTGTGAGCTCTGTAGTTTTTGGCACGTGGGATCTTCGCTGAGGCACACGATCTCAGTAGCTGCGGGGTGCGGACTTAGTTGCCCGCGGCATGTGGAATCGTAGTTCTCTGACCAGGGATCAAACCCACATCCCCTACATTGGAAGGCGGATTCTTTACCACTGGACCACCAGGGGAGTCCCAAGACCAAATTTTAAAACTCTTTGAAACCATGGATACCAAAGGTTTCCACAAAAGTTGCTTATGGTCAAATTTTAAAATCTACTGATACAGAATATTAGTGTTGTATAAATAATGTTATCACAGTCTGAAAATAAATCCATCTAATAAATGATAATATTATCAAGCAGATGGGACACCATTACCTGATTGCTAAGTAATATTTCAAGTCACTATTAACCAAAAAAGCCACACGTTTATTGTAAATGCTGAATTTGCTGATAGAATGATTTAAGAAGTTAAAGGAGGTGCTGAAATCTATATGTGGCTTAAAAGTGCTTTCCAAAAAGCTATGAAAAACACAATCAGTTTAAAATTCTCATTAAATAGCATGATCTGGCTATTAGAAGTGTAAAAGCACACTATTTTGGATATACTAATTTTCTTTTTTTTAAACATCTTTATTGGAGTATAATTGCTTTACAATGGTGTGTTAGTTTCTGCTTTATAACAAAGTGAATCAGCTATACATATATATATATATATATATATATATATATCCCCATATTTCCTCCCTCTTGCGTCTCCCTCCTACCCTCCCTATCCCACCCCTCTAGGTGGTCACAAAGCACCGAGCTGATCTCCCTGTGCTATGCGGCTGCTTCCCACTAGCTATCTACCTTACATTTGGTAGTATATATATGTCCATGCCACTCTCTCACTTCGTCTCAGCTTACCCTTCTCCCTCCCCATGTCCTCAAGCCCATTCTCTGCATCTGCATCTTTATTCCTGTCCTGCCCCTAGGTTCTTCAGAACCATTCTTAGATTCCTGGATATACTAATTTTCAATCCATCATATTATCTAAAAGACAATGGGAAGACAAGTTTGTTTTTAAAAAAGAGAAAAATTTCTTTTCTGTAATCATGTATATTTTACAGGTAGCACATGTATACTCTATAAAACTGCCAATCTTGAGCCATACTTTATTTAACCGAAACTTCTGTAACATCTACTACATGCCAGGGACTGCTATAAGCGCTTTACAAATATTCACCAATTTAAACCTCATAACAACTCCATGAGGAAGACACTATTATTTACTCTTATTATCACCATTTTCAGATAAGGAAACTGATCACAGAGAGGTTAAGTAACCTATCCTAAGTCACCCAGCTGATAAGCGGCAAAGCTGGAATAAGAAACTAGGCAGTCTAACTCCAAAGTCCAGGCTTTTTAACTACTATGCTATGATGCCTCTTCTGTTTTTTCATACCTTGTGCAGTGGCTTCCATTTCTACCAAATACATGATAAATGTATATTTCTACTAAGGATCCTGGTACTGCAAATAGTTCAGAAAATATATTTGTTCATTCTCACTGGAGCTATATAAACCCTACATTTAAGGTTGTAGTCTGATATCCATTACATTTCTTGTTTTCAACAATAAATAAGGTAATCTTGAGACCCAGACTTTACTGGTTAAAATAATCACTTCTTAGGCATGTATCATCCAACTTGATACAATATTATTCCTTCATTTTTATGCCATGCAGAAAGTACCACACTTAAAGTCAACTTCTGGTTTCAGCTGTGCCAGTTGCCATATGGCTTTGGGAAAGCAATTTAATCTAAGTGTCAGAAGTTAATAATAATTATATCCAATGTCAAGAATACTGTTCACGTTAAATGTTGTAATGTATATTAAAAAGTTCATTAAAGTACTTTAAATACAGAGAATAATGATTAAACATTAATTGATTATAAGATATAGAAAAGAACTTGAAGCTTACCAGATCTGAAACAAAATGACTCCTTTTCTATCACAATCAACCTGTTGTTTTAGTTCTACCTTAAATGCCATTTCCTGAGAAATGGTCACTGAATTCCCCAAATTAGATTTGGCCCTTCCTCTATAATCTCATAATTTCCCAAAGTACTTAGCACAGAGCTAAGAACACTGAAAGAACTCAAAGTTATACTTACTGATTATCTGACTAAAGATAAAAATTTACCTCAATATCTCAGGTTGTACCTGGACTATTATCATAGTTAAACATTTTTAAATATACGTAAATTTCTGATGTAGCAGGAATACCCTGAAAGACTATGTGTGCCAATTTGAAGTGTACCACAAGCTGCTACCTTCTGCCAAATATTCAATAAATATCCCTGGGAAATCTGGGAACAGATTTGAAAAGTTACAGGACATCAATTTAAATCAATTAAAGGACAGAAGGTAAATAATGTTAAGGAATGTGATTATTAAGCCCCTAAATAAAAATAACAAAAGAAAAATAATTTATTCATTCATGCAACAATTATTTACTGTTTGCCCAATGCCAGAAAGAGCTGTTAGATTCTGGGAATACAAAAGTATATTAGTCAAATACAGCCCCTGACATACACTCTGGATGAAGAGACAGAAAAAAAAGGGAAAACTATGATAAACATTATGAGAACAGAAAAGAGGTGCTATGGTAGGGTATCTTTGAGGAGTGGCACAGACCTATTTTAAAAGACTTAAAAGGAAAGCTTCCTTTACTGAGAGGATAACATTTAAATAAAAACTCAGAGTATGAAAAGTACATAGTTATGAAAACAGCAATGGAAACAGAAACAGAATATGCAAAAGATCCCAGGCAAGAAAAAGCATGTAGTGTTTGAAGGAATGAAGGAGGATCAATGTAACAAAAATGACAAAAGATGGAATGGAGGAACCCAACAGAGACTAGGTCAGGTCAAACTATGTAAGCCTTGGTAAGGAGTTTCGATTTTATCTTAAGTGCAATAGGAAGTCACAAAAGCATTTCAAGTAGGGAATAAAATGATCCAATTTAGATTTTTAATAAGATGACTTACTGTCATCTAAACAATCGACGATGAGATAATCTGGAAACGATACCAGTGAAACTAATTAGCACACCCTCACTTTACTGTGTATAAGTAATTATATGGTTCTGACTAGGGAAGCAACATACAAACAGACTGAAACAAAAAGACTATAACTTGGAGGCAGAACGGACAGGAGGAGGAGACACTAAGGATGAGTCCTGGGTTTCGGCCTTGAGCAACATGGTCAATAGTGGTAGGGGAAGGTACAGAGTTGTACAGATTTGATACATGTTAGGCTTTAGGGGCCTGTAAGATACACAGAGATGTCTAGGCAACTGAATGTGAGACACCTTTAAAAAAAGAAGAAGAAGAAGAAAAAATAAATAAAAGACTGGTATAATAAAGCAAGCCAGTTAAAACAGATGTAAAATAGAAAGATCATCAGTGTGAAATAAATATTATGTAGGCATGAATGGAAATACTGGGTTTTAAGGCAGGTTTAAGATGATTAAGATCAAATAAAGAAAAAATAAAATTACACCGTAGTGTCAAAAACTAATAGATAAAATAAGCTTCACCTTGCTTGAACCCTATAGCTTTCCTTTTAACATGCAAACATAAAAAAATGTCTTCTTTACTTTTTATCTGAATTGTATTTTACCACTTTATAGAACTTTCACATATCTTACTTTAAATCTTATAACAAGACTTAGATCTGTGAGATAGTTGGGTATACTTATTACCATTTTATAAATGAATAAAAAATGTGGCTGTCTGAGGTTAGCTTGAAAAGGGAGAGGAACTGGGTCAAAAACTGTTTTTTTTGGTCACTAATCCACTGGTTTTTCTACTATACCTTCCCAATTCTCGATCTATATTTTACACTGATCATGATTTTTGGCAACTCTAGTTGGCAATATAAAATTAAATAACGTGAAGAAAAAGTGACCTTTACATAGTAATTCTATTTTTAAATTTGTGGAGTTTGGATAATATATAAACCTTTAAGCAACTTGCCATAGAAACTGCAATAATGCCCGAGACTTTTCATCAAAATACAAACTACATTTGATACTATCACTCCTGAAAGCCCCTTGGGAAATAATGGCTTTTGGATTCTGCAAGTCAGCGTGACATGGCATGCAAAATTGCATCTCATGCCGAGCCAACCAGGAAAATATATGTCATCACTATGTGACATTCAGAATTTCATCTGGAAACTATAATCTTGTTCTGACTGCAAAAAGGGAGCAGGGGGTGGGGGGGAGAAGACTGCATACAAAACAATTTGGTTGAACTTTTGCTGAATTCTTGCCAGTTTGTGTAAAAACTAGAATAACTTACTTATTTCCAAAGAAGAACTTTATATTTGAAAACCTTTCTATGCACTTATTAACATCACAATATGTTCTCAAAGAACTTTAAAATTAACTGACAGGTTTTAGATTGTGTTATGATAACTAATGATCTGTTAAAAAATTGTTTATAATGAAACAAAGTTGCAAAATTAATAAATTGTGCAAAGCAGAACTGTATTTTCAAAACTGTATATAACAAAACACCTCCTAATTCCTTTTCCCCAATTGAATAAACTCTAGGTTGAGAAACAAATGAAAACCTGTCATAAATTCTGCAATATTACACATTCCATGTCTTTCTCTTCTAAATAATTTTTCTCCCTGCCCTCCACTCATGTGTGCAACACCTTCATAATTTATTTACCTTATTCCTATCGAAACAGAAATGCATGGATGTGAGTTAGTCTAAGTGTTATATAATCAACATTTTGTGTTTTAAAGCTGCTATGACTAACTATAAAATGAAAAATTAGTAGACATGAATTGGGATAGCTGACTCTCAAAAATTATCCCCAGGAACCATGTTTCTGCTATCCCTACATATTCTGGTATCATATCTCATGCCCTTGAACACAGAAGTGGACACATGGCCCAACCTGGCTGCCACTGGGAAAATCATAATGACTAACCTCCTTGGCCACAGCGAATTGTCCAAGATGTATGCACATGAGCCATGACAGGCCAAACAAAAACCACTTCGAGTATTTTTTCAACAAATACTGGACCAGATCACTATCTATTTGATCAGAGAGAGTTAAGTACATGAGTCCAGAGGTACCATAACCACGTACACTGCTAGGTCAAAGAAAAAATATGTTCAGTAAGAGAAAGAGAAGCCAACATGAAAAGACAAGAGTTCTCACGGTGTGGAGTCTGATTCTAAGTCATTTCAAAGAAAAGATTTATACTGCATTTGCCTTTCTTACCATTTTGGTTATCAGAATCAATAAATATCCCCCCCTTTTTTTTAATTTAAAATCATTTGAATACAGTTTTTGTCTCTTGCTATCAGAGAGCCCTTTCTAATTTAGAAATGTGTCTTCTCTTGTAAAGGAATCACCTATTAGGAGAAAACCAGGCAAAGTTAGTAGTTGCAACTGCCCAGCCCTTGTAGTATCATTATACAGCCTGCATAGGCTCCGAAGTGCCATAAAATGCTTTAAGAGTATCATGGGGCTTACTTCCTCAAGAACTATTCACCTTCATGCTCTGCCTAGCTCACCTGGTTCTCACTCCTTCCATTACCACATTTACTGGTCATTATCCCAGTGCCTTTCTGCCTAAGCCTGTATATTGGGAGATGCTATTGATGTTTTTACTCCTCTAATCTATTCTCCACCCCAGAAGATTTCCTGAACTACATTAGCCAATACTTTACACTAGCCAATACTTTTCTCAGTTCAACTTGGCTCCCTGCGACCCTCCCACCTGGGCCCCATATGACAGACTTCCTCTAGGTTATGCTAAACTTCCAGATAATAGGATCCCAATATAGCAGTGTCCTCCAAATATGTGGTGCACAAAACTACGAGACCATCCATTGAGCTGTAGGGGACAAATATGAAAATATTTATTCATATTTACTTTTATCTAAAAATGAGAAAGACATACAGTTGATATTTAGTAAAGTAGAATAACACTGAGGCTCTTCCCCATGTCAGAAGGAAACACATAATACTACATTAAATATACTGAAGGAAGAGTAGACGTTCAATAACAGGAAGGAACTGGCAGGGGCCCTTCTCTCTTTATTTTCAGTTAACTGCGGCATATTACAATTTACATATACACAGTTAATCAAATTTATAAATTTTGTTATCTACATTTAACTAAATTATATTATATACCTTTAACTAAATTAATCCTCATAATTTGGATATATACTTTTAAAAGATTCCTGTAAAACACACATGGCCAAACGTACAAATTAAAGATACCACTAACTAAAAAATAATAATACAGAAAGATGCCACTAACTTATTTAAAAGAAAAAGGCAACATCTTTCCATTAAAGATGGAAAGAATACCTTATTTATATAAGAAAGACGGAAACGTACTAGACAGTTTCAAAATGGATGAGAATGAAAAATAATTGTTCTGAGTGCATCAATGATGCCATTTCCCCTCTCGGATCGATGAATCTCAGCGAGGTGGCTTTTCAATTATGTCAGCCATTAAAATTAATTATTGAAATAAACTGAATTAAGAATTAAATCTTGAAGTTGTTATTATAAGAGTATTAAACTAATGTTTAATACTTTGTTATAATTAAAGTATTAAACTTTTTAAATGAAGCACAATATTACTCTCACTACAATATTATTGATGTATTATTAAAATTCTATCAGAATAATAAGACAAATTTTAAAATTAAAATTTTCTTACATGCTCTATATTAATATAGTGATACACACATTTAATGCATAAATCAATAAATGATATACTATGGATGCTTAATTGAAATTTTTTACCGATAGGAAAGTACTGAGAAAAAAGTTTGAAGACTAATACTCTAAAGATGAACTATTTTCAAATAGTCTGTATTCTCTGTACTGTTTTTTTTTTTTTACATCTTTATTGGAGTATAATTGCTTTATAATGGTGTCTTAGTTTCTGCTTTATAACAAAGTGAATCAGTATACATATACATATATCCCCATATCTCCTCCCTCTTGAGTCTCCCTCCCACCCGCCCTATCTCACCCCTCTAGGTGGTCACAAAGCACCAAGCTGATCTCCCAGTGCTATGCAGCTGCTTCCCACTAGCTATCTATTTTACAATTGGTAGTGTTTATATGTCCATGCCACTCTCTCACTTCGTCCCAGCTTAACCTTCCCCCTCGCCATGTCCTTAAGTCCATCCTCTACGTCTGTGTCTTTATTCCTGTCCTGCCCCCAGGTTCTTCAGAACCATTTTTTTTTTTTTTTAGATTCCATATATATGTGTTACCACACAGTATTTGTTTTTCTCTTTCTGAATTACTTCACTCTGTATGACAGACTCTAGGTCCATCCACCTCACTACAAATAACTCAATTTCGTTTCTTTTTATGTCTGAGTAATATTCCATTGTATATATGTGCCACATCTTCTTTATCCATTCATCTGTCGATGGATACTTAGGTTGCTTCCATGTCCTGGTTATTGTAAATAGAGCTGCAATGAACACTGTGGTACATGACTCTTTCTGAATTATGGTTTTCTCAGGGTATATGCTCAGTAGTGGGATTGCTCGGTCATATGGTAGTTCTATTTCTACATTTTTAGGAACCTCCATACTGTTCTCTATTGTGGATGTTTCAATTTACATTCCCATCAACAGTGCAAGAGGGTTCCCTTTTCTCCAGACCCTCTCCAGTATTTATTGTTTGTACATTTTTTGATGATGGCCGTTCTAACTGCTGTGAAGTGATACCTCATGGGAGTTTGGATTTGCATTTCTCTAATGATTAGTGATGTTGAACATCCTTTCATATGTGTGTTGGAAATCTGTATATCTTCTTTGGAGAAATGTCTATTTAGGTCTTCTGCCCATTTTCGGATTGGGTTGTTTTTTTTTTTTGATATTGAGCTGCATGAGCTGCTTGTAAATTTTGGAGATTAATCGTTAGTCAGTTGCTTCATTTACAAATATTTTCTCCCATTCTGAGGGTTGTCTTTTCGTCTTATGTTTTCCTTTGCTTTGCAAAAGATTTTAAGTTTCATTAGGTCCCATTTGTTTTTATTTTTACTGCCATTTCTCTAGGAGGTGGGTCAAAAAGGATCTTGCTGTGATTTATGTCGGAGTGTTCTGCCTAAGTTTTCCTCTAAGAGTTTTATAGTGTCTGGCCTTATGTTTAGGTCTTTAATCCACTTTGAGTTTATTTTTTGTGTATGGTGTTAAGGAGTGCTGTAATTTCATTGTTTTACATGTAGCTGTCCAATTTTCCCAGCACCAATTACTGAAGAGGCTGTCTTTTCTCCATTGTATATTCTTGCCTCTTTTATCAAAGATAAGGTGACCATATGTGCGTGGGTTTATCTCTGGGCTTTCTATCCTGTTCCATTAATTTATATTTTGTTTTTGTGCCTGTACTATACTGTCTTGATTACTGTAGCTTTGTAGTATAGTCTGAAGTCAGGAAGCCTGATTGCTCCAGCACCATTTTTCTTTCTCAAGATTGCTTTGGCTATTTGGGGTCTTTTGTGTTTCTATACAAATTGAGAAATTTTATGTTCTAGTTCTGTGAAAAATGCCATTGGTAGTTGGATAGGGATTGCACCGAATCTGTAGATTTCTTTGGGTAGTATAGTCATTTTCACAATGTTGATTCTTCCAATAGAAAAACATGGTATATTCCCCACCCATTTGTATCATCTTTAATTTCGTTCAGCAGTGTCTTATAGTTTTCTGCATAAAGGTCTTTTGTCTGCTTAAGTAGGTTTAATCCTGGGTACTTTATTCTTTATGTTGCAATGGTGAATGGGTGTGTTTCCTTAATTTCTCTTTCAGACTTTTCATCATTAGTGTATAGGAATGCAAAAGATTTCTGTGCATTAATTTTATATCCTACTACTTTACCAAATTCATTGATTAGCTCTAGGAGTTTTCTGGTAGCATCTTTAGGATTCCCTATGTATAGTATCATGTCACCTGCAAACAGTGACAGTTTTACCTCTTCTTTTCCGACTTGGATTCCTTTTAATTTATTCTCTGATCACTGTGGCTAAAACTTCCAAAACTATGTTGAATAACAGTGGTGAGAGTGGGCAACCTTGTTTTGTTCCTGATACTAGTGGAAATGGTTTCGTTTTTCACCACTGAGAACAATGTTGGCTGTGGGTTTGTCATATATGGCCATTATCATGTTGAGGTAAGTTCCCTCTATGTCTACTTTCTGGAGGGTTTTTATCATGAATGGGTGTTGACTTTTGTCTAAAGCTTTTTCTGCATCTACTAAGATTATCATATGGTTTTTATCCTTCAACTTGTTAATATGGTTTATCACATTGATTTGCATATAGTGAAGAATCCTTGCCTTCCTGGGATAAATCCCACTTGATCATGGATGTTGGATTCTGTTTGCTAGTATTTTGTTGTGGATTGTTGCATCTATGTTCATCAGTGATACTGGCCTGTAGTTTTCTTTCTTTGTGACATCTTTATCTGGTTTTGGTATCAGGGTGATGGTGGCCTCATAGAATGAGTTTGGGAGTGTTCCTCCCTCTGCTATATTTTGGAAGAGTTTCAGAAGGATAGGTGCTAACTCTTATCTAAATGTTTGATAGAATTCGCCTGTGAAGCCATCTGGTCCAGGGCTTTTGTTTGTTGGAAGATTTTTAATCACAGTCTCTATTCCAGTGCTCATGTTTGGTCTGTTTATATTTTCTGTTTCTTCCTGGTTCAGTCTCGGAAGGTTGTGCTTTTCTAAGAATTTGTCCATTTCTTCCAACTTGTCCATTTTATTGGCATATATAGCTGCTTGTAGTAATCTTTCATGATCCTTTGTATTTCTGCAGTGTCAGTTGTTACTTCTCCTTTTTCATTTCTAATTTATTGAGTCTTCTCCATTTTTTTCTTGATGAGTCTGGCTAATGGTTTATTAATTTTATCTTCTCGAAGAACGAGCTTTTAGTTTTATTGATCTTTGCTATCATTTCCTCCATTTCTTTTTCGTTTATTTCTGATCTGATCTTTATGATTTCTTTCCTTTCACTAACATTGGGGTTTTTTGGTTCATCCTTCTGTTTCCTTCTCTGATTGCTTTTGTTCTTGCTTCTCTAAATGCTGCTTTAGGTGTAAGATTAGGTTGTTTATTAGAGATTTTTCTTCTTTCTTGAGGTAGGATTGTATTGCTATAAACTTCCCTCTTAGAACTGCTTATGCTGCATCCTATAGGTTTTGAGTCATTGTATTTTCAATTTCATTTGTTTCTAGGTATTTTTTTGATTTCCTCTTGATTTCTTCAGTGATCTCTTCGTTATTTAGTAGTGTATTGTCTGGTCTCCATGTGTTTGTATTTTTTATAGATTTTTTCCTGTAATTGATATCTAGTCTCATAGAATTGTGGTAGGAAAAGATACTTGATACAACTACAATTTTCTTAATTTTACCAAGGCTTGATTTGTGACCCAAGATATGAACTATCCTGGAGAATGTTCCATGAGCACTTGAGAAGAAAGTGTATTCTGTTGTTTTTCGATGGAATATCCTATAAGTATCAATTAAGTACAGCTTGTTTAACGTATCATTTAAAGCTTGTGTTTCCTTATTTATTTTCATTTTGGATCATCTGTCCATTGGTGAAAATGGGGTGTTAAAGTCCCCTACTATTATTCTGTTACTGCCGATTTTCCCTTTTATGGCTGTTAGCATTTGACTTATGTATTGATGTCATGCTCCTATGTTGGGTATATAAATATTTACAATTGTTATATCTTCTTTCTGGATTCATCTGTTGATCATTATGTAGTGTCCTTCTTTGTCTCTTGTAGTAGTCTGTTTTAAAGTCTACTTTGTCTGATATGAGAATTGCTACTCCAGCTTTCTTTTGATTTCCATTTGTATGGAATATCTTTTTCCATCCCCTCACTTTCAGTCTGTATGTGTCCCTTGGCCTGAAGTGGGTCTGTTGTAGACAGCATATATACGGGTCTTGTTTTTGTATCCATTCAGCCAGTCTATGTGTTTTGGTTGGAGCATTTAATCCACTTACATTTAAGGTAATTATCGATATGTATGTTTCTATTACCATTTTCTTAATTGTTTGGGGTTTGTTATTGTAGGTCTCTTACTTCTCTTGTGTTTCCTGCCTAGAGAAATTCCTTTAGGATTTTTTATAAAGCTGATTTGTTGGTGCTGAATTCTCTTAGATTTGCTTGTGTGTAAAGGTTTTAATTTTTCCGTCGAATCTGAATGAGATCCTTGCTGGGTAGTGTAATCTTGGCTGTAGTTTTTTCCCTTTCATCACTTTAAATATGTCCTGCCACTCCCTTCTGGCTTGCAGGGTTTCTGCTGAAAGATCAGCTCTTAACTTTACGGGGATTCCCTTGTATGTTATTTGTTGCATGTCCCTTGCTGCTTTTAATATTTATTCTTTGTATTTAATTTTTGATAGTTTGATTAATATGTGTCTTGGCATGTTTCTCCTTGGATTTATCCTGTATAGGACTCTCTGCACTTTCTGGACTTGATTGACTATTTCTTTTCCCATATTATAAGTTGTCAAGTATAATCTCTTCAAATATTTTCTCAGTCCCTTTCTTTTTCTCTTCTTTTTCTGGGACCCCTACAAATCAAATGTTGGTGCATTTAATGTTGTCCCAGAGGTCTCTGAGATGGTCCTCTATTCTTTTCATTCTTTTTTCTTTATTCTGCTCTGCAGTAGTTATTTCCACTATTTTGTCTTCCAGGTCACTTATCTGTTCTTCTGCCTCAGTTATTCTTCTATTGCTTCCTTCCAGAGAATTTTTAATTTCATTTCTTGTGTTGTTCATCATTGTTTGTTTGCTCTTTAGTTCCTCTAGGTCTTTGTTAATCGTTTCTTGTATTTTCTCCATTCTATTTCCAAGATTTTGGATCATCTTTACTATCATTACTCTGAATTCTTTTTCAGGTCGACTGCCTATTTCCTCTTCATTTGTTTGATCCTGTGGGCTTTTTACCTTGCTCCTTCATCTGCCGTGTGTTTCTGTGTGTTGTCATTTTGCTTAACTTACTGTGTTTGGGGTCTCCTTTTCCCAGTCTGCAGATTCGTGGTTCCTGCTGTTTTTGGTGTCCAGCCCCAGTGGGTAAGTTTGGTTCAGTGGGTTATGGGGGCTTCCTAGTGGAGGAGACTGGTACCTGTGTTCTGGTGGATGAGGCTGGATCTTGTATTTCTGGTGGGCAGGACCACGTCTGGTGGTGTGTTTTGGGGTGTCTGTGAACTTAGTATGATTTTAGGCAGCCTCTCTTCTAATAGGTGGGTTTGTGTTCCTGTCTTGCTAATTGTTTGGCATAGGGTGTCCAGTACTGTAGCTTGTTGGTTGCTGAGTGGAGCTGGGTCTTAGCATTGAGATGGAGCGCTCTGGGAGAGCTTTTGCCGTTTGATATTACGTGGAGGGGGGAGGTTTCTGGTGGACCGGTGTCCTGAACTCTGCTCTCCCACCTCAGAGGCTCAGACCTGACACCCAGCCAGAGCACTAAGACCCTGTCATCCACATGGCTTAGAAGGGAGGAAAAAAAAAGCAAGAAAGGAAGGAAATAAAATAAAGTTATTAAAATATAAAATAAATATTATTAAAAATAAAAAAATTAAAAATATAAAAAGAAAGAAAGAAGGAATAGCACAACCAAACCAAAAAAACAAATCCACCAATGATAACAAGCACTAAAAACTATACTTAAAAAAAAAAACAGAACATGACTGACAGAACCCTAGGACAAATGGTAAAAGCAAAGCTATACAGACAAAATCACACAAAGAAAGAGAACAACCAAATCAATAAACAAATCTACCAATGATAATAACTTCTAAATTCTAAATTAAGATAAGTATAAAACCAGAAACAAATTAGATGCAGAAAGCAAACCCCAAGTCTACAGTTGCTCCAAAGTCCACTGCCTCAATTTTGGGATGATTCATTGTCTATTCAGGTATTCCACAGATGCAGGGTATATCAAGTTGATTGTGGAGATTTAACCTGCTGCTCCTGAGGCTGCTCGTAGAAATTTCCCTTTCTCTTCTTTGTTTGCAGTTCCTGGGGTTCACCTTTGGATTTGGTCCTGCCTCTGTGCGTACATCGTCCTCTGGCATCTGTTCTTCACCCAGACAGGAGGGGGTTAAAGGAGCGACTGATTAGGGTGCTCTGAGTCACTCAGTCTAGGGGGAGGGAGGGGTACGGAATGTGGGGCGAGCCTGCGGAGGCAGAGGTCGGCAAGATGTTGCAACAGCCTGAGGCATGCTATGTGTTCTCCCAGGGAAGTTGTCCTTATATCATGGGATCCTGTCAGTGGCAGGCTGCACAGTCTCCCAGACAGGGAGGTGTGGACAGTGACTGTGCTGGCACACAGGCTTCTTGGTAGCTGCAGCAGCAGCCTTAGCATCTCATGCCCGTCCCTGGGGTCCGCGCTGATAGCCGCAGCTCACACCATCTCTGGAGCTTGTTTAGGCAGTGCTCTGAATTCCCTCTCCTCACGCACCCCGAAACAATGGTCTCTTGCCTCTTAGGCAGTTCCAGACTTTTTCCCGGACTCCCTCCCAGCTAGCTGTGGGGCACTAGCCCCCTTCAGGCTGTGTTCATGCAGCCAACGCCAGTCCACTCCCTGGGATCCAACCGCCGAAGCCCGAGCCGCGGCAGGTGAGCAGACAACCCTCTCGCGCTGGTGTGTGCTGGTTGGCTCTGATCCTCTGTGCGGGAATCTCTCCGCTTTGCCCTCTGCACCCCTGTTGCTGAGCTGTCCTCCATGCTCCAAAGCTTCCCTCCCTCCCACCTCCCCATCTCCACCAGTGAAGGGGCCTCCTAGTGTGTGGAAACTTTTCCTCCTTCACAGCTCCCTCTGAGGTGCATGTCCCATCCCTATTCTTTTGTCTCTTCTTTTTTCTTTTTTTCTTTTGCCCTTCCCAGGTACGTGAGGAGTTTCTTGCTTTTGGGGAAGTCTGAAATCTTCTGCCAGCGTTCAGTACGTGTTCTTAGGAGTTGTTTTACATGTAGATGTATTTCGGATGTAGTTGTGGGGAGGAAGGTTATCTCTACGTCTTACTCCTCTGCCATCATGAAGGTCCCCTTCAATGCATTTTAAACCTTTCTCTATTCCATAAGGGGAAAATGTTTTTTAAACCATTTTACTCCTGAGAGAATAAAATCAATTACATATTATGCATTAGTGTGTACTCTCATGCTTTAATATTTTCCAATGAAACTAAATATCTAATTAATCACAAAGGAATGGAATTTTATGCTAAGCTACATGATTAAAGTGAGCAAACTTCTAATATACATAAATCCACAAAAGTGTATTTCTTGTACAGTAATACTATTTCCACACTATAATTAGGAACATACCTGCTCAACATTCAAGCTTAATCAAATTAAGGATTGCTTAAACATTTTTAGATGGATAACTATATTGGTATGACCCATTTTACTTATAATCCACAATTATTAAAAAGTTAGAATCCAAAATACATCAGTGCCTTCAGGAGCAAATATTACTAGTAAAATTTGGAAATCTCCTTCCTTAAAACCATCCTACAAGTTATACTGCCTTGGATAGAATGATTTTTTTTTTACGATGAAGAAATTTCAAACTTGGAGTAATACATTAAACTGATTAAAAAAAAAACTGAAGGTAAAGTGTAATGTCATGTCCTGTTTTCGTATAAGGAACATATTCCTTGTATGTGAAAAACAAGGAGCTTGACTTGAAAAAATTATACATTTCCTAATCTCTTACATTCTCTGTAACAGTGAAAAGATAACAATACTTATCCTGCATAAATACTTGTTTGTGGAGAGAAAATGAACTAAACTGACATATAATGGTATATACTTTATCTTCTTACCTCTTTCTCAGAGGAAGTGGCAATTATCTGTTAAATCTTTTATCTGTTTATAAGATCTTACATTCTACCTGACCTGTGATCTCAGTATATAAATTATTCCAAACTTTACTGTTGCTCTAATTTTTTCTTCTCTCCTGTTTGCTTCACTGTAACTACTGACATACCCAAGTTTCTCCAGGGTCCAATTTCCTGAAAGCGTGGTATACAGAGGCTATCCCTACATGCTCAACTCCCATTCATCCCCTAACAACCAAAGCTCCTCTGGCCAACTGACCTTGGCCAACTAAAGTTTTTCAGCCTCATTTTTCTTGATGACTTTACAGCATATCATGCAGTTAGACACCCTCTTTTTGAAACTTTTCATTTGTGTCATATGTATATATATCATACGTTCCTTTGTTGCCTACTTCTCAGAATGAAGCTTCTCAATCTTCTCCATTGGCTCCTACTCCTTACTCTTTAATGAAGAGTTGCTCAGAATTTAATTTTGGGCTTTCTTCTCATCTTGCTGTGCATGGTCTCCTTGAGAGATCATGCACTCTGTGGCTTTGACTACAATCCATACGGTGATAGCTCCCAAACCTGTTATCTCTCATTGAGAAAAACCCAAACCACACCTCAGACATGAAAATACTTTTACCAGCTATGTCTTCTGGTATCTCCACTAAAAGAAAAATGTTTATTTCCTATTTCTCTTCTAAAACTCAGCTTGTAACATTCTATTTTAAGTTGTTGTGGCAAAGACAGCTAAATAACCTCTAATATCTATTCTCCCCTTTTTTCTTAGTTAAAAGCCACACGTTTTGGCCAGGTGTGTAGCCTTAAAGAATAGAGACTACCATCCTGAGACCCCTGCATAGCTACATATGATCATGTGATAAATTCCTGGCCAAGAGAAGTGAAGCAAAAGTGAGGGGTGCAACTTCTGTACAATATTTAAAGAAATAAAAGCATCCTCTTTACTCATTTCCCACTCATTGAAATGTAGATATGATAAATGGCTGAAGCATCCATGTGGACCATAAGGCAAGTGTGGCAACACAGGCCACCCATGGGGAATAAGAAAGTACCTGATCTTAGAGAACCTTAACACCTCTGGATGCCTACTCAAAGCTTTCACATGAGAGACATAAAATTCAATCTTGTTTTTTTCTTTTTAAAAAAAAAGCCACTATGAACATTTAAGTATAAGTCTTTGTATGGACACATGCTTTCATTTCTCTTAGGTAAATACTGAAAGGATATCATAAGTAGATATATGTTTAATTTTTTGAGAGACTATCAAACTGTTTTTCTAAGTGACTTTGTTATGTTACAGTTCTACCAGCTGTATATGACACTTCTAGGTGCTGTATTTCCTCACCAGTGTTGGGTATGGTCAGTCTTCTTAAATTTGTCTGTTCTGGAGGGTGTGTAGTGGTAGCTCATTGTGGTTTTGATTTGCATTTCCCTGGTGACTACTGATGTTGAGCATCTTTTTCTGTGCTTATTTACCATACATATAACTTTACTGGTGTAGTACTTGTTCAAAAATTTTGTTAAATTTTTTAATGGCTTGTCTGTTTTCTAATTAATGAATTTTGAGAGTCCCGTATATATTTTGGATACAAGTCCTTGATAAATTACATTATTTCCACATATTTTCAAAAAAATTCAATCTTGTTTAAATCACTGTTATTGAGGATTTTCTGATACCTTCAGCCAAATTTAATACAATCTTAAAAATTACAGTTAAATTATTGCTTAGTTTAAAAATACTACATTTTGAAATCAGGTCAGGAAAAAAACATAATTAGAAATATTCTACATAATAGCCCAAGTTCACTGTCAAAAGAAAGATTCTTTAAAATAAAAGGAAGTCTGAAAACTTTCACTATCTGTAACATAAACAAAGTAACAAAGTGCTTTTCAAATTTCAGGATTTTTCATATTTAATTCTCTTTGAGAACTAAATA
Source organism: Leucopleurus acutus (assembly GCF_964270905.1). NCBI lineage: Eukaryota > Metazoa > Chordata > Mammalia > Artiodactyla > Delphinidae > Leucopleurus > Leucopleurus acutus. The sequence continues at coordinate 46,737,553 of NC_139159.1, read as the reverse complement.
AAATAGAATTTCCATATGCTGGACAAAAACTTTAAATATCTGAAACATAATAAATATTTAATTTAATTTTGTTGGAAGCATGAATGACTCCAGGATATATTTAAGGACATATAAGGGAAGAAAAAACATGTCAGGAGTAGTGTTTCCCTTTGGAGTTTATGCCAGGAACTGAACCATTGAAGTGACACCCGATTAAAGCTAGGCAGAGCCTCCACGCTCATCACAGAGGTGAGTTGTTTCCCAGTATATTCACGTTGGTAGCTCTGACACAAAATTCTTAACTAGCTTAGTCCAATGGAACTGGGCTGAAAATTTAGAACAATTCCTTTGACAAAAAAAAAAAAAAAGAAAAAGATACTCTGAAGTTGGCTGGTTATATATTAGGTTTTAGAGAGGAATTTTTACATAGACCTCATTTTAGGGCTGGTTATGCCATTAAGGAATGAAAGAGGCAGCTAATAATCACAAAATGACTACTATAACCTAGAAATTACATTTTTAAAAAGTACCATTAAATATTTTCTAACTGGGGCTTCCCTGGTAGCGCAGTGGTTGAGAGTCCGCCTGCCGATGCAGGGGACACGGGTTTGTGCCCCGGTCCGGGGGGATCCCACATGCCGCGGAGCGGCTGCGCCCGTGAGCCACGGCCGCTGAGCCTGCGCGTCCGGAGCCTGCTGCTCCGCAACGGGAGAGGCCACAACAGTGAAAGGCCCACGTATGGCAAAAATATATATATATATATTTTCTAACCTTGGGTAAGTTGACCTCTTAAAGACTCAGTCTCCTTAGTTATTAAGTGAAGGGGTATGTGGGATTATATGTATCCAATTTCCTAGAGATACATATAATCCCACATGAGTTTTCTACAGATATCTACATGCCTCACTCCCTCACCTGCTTCAAGTATCTAGTCAAATATGAACTTTTAGTGAGATCTACTGTGACTACCTTAATTATCATCCGACAGTTCACTAAAGCTCTGTACATTTTTCCCCTTTATTCTTTTTGTGCTCCAATTTGGCAAGTTTCTATTGCTATGTCTTCAAGTTTATTATATATTTCTTCTTCTGCAATGTCTACTTTACTGCAAATTCTACCCAGTGAGTTTCTGATATCAGATATTATATTTTTCATCTCTAGAGTTGGGCACGGTTCCTTTTTATATCTTCTATTTCTCTCCAAATTGTATTCATCTTTCCTCAAACATCTGAACAGTTATAGTACCTGTTTTAATGTACAAGTATTTAATATACCTGCTAATGCTATCATCTGTCATTTCTCAGTTTATTTCTATTGCTAGTTTTCCTCCTTGTCAAAGTTGCCTGCTTCTTTGCATCTCTAATAGTTTTGGGTTGGATGCTTGACACTGTGACTTCTAAGTTGTTACGTATCTGGATCTTGTTGTATTCCTCTTAATAGCACTGAGCTTCATTTGGCCAGCAGTAAACTCACGCACTGTTTTGGTTTCTTCAGAGGCTTTTTTAAAGTGTGTTTAAGGTGAGTCTAGGTAGGCTTTACTCTATGGAAAGTTTAGCTCCAATACTGAGGTGTCATCTTTTTGGGGTCTTCACTGAGTGACCCGAATGGTCAGCTGGAATTGTGAACTAAGCACAGTGGGAACCTGAATGCCTTTTAGCCATGTGTGAGCTCTGGGAATCATTCAGACCATAGATCCTTGGTCATCCTTTGCCCAACTTTGTGGAGTCTCATCCTATTCAGCAAATACTCAAGGAGAAATCTATCACTGATCTCTGAAGCTCATTTGCTGCATAGCTTTCTCTCTCTGAAACTCTGTCCCATAATTTTCAGTCATCTCTGCTTCCTTATACTTCAATCGCTTTGTTTCCCTAAACCTCAATTCAGCAAGACAGCTGAGTTCAGCTTGATACATCCCACCCTGCTCTGTGGTCTGGAATGTGCCTTCAGCCAAAAAGCCAGGATAATCCTAGGGCTCAACTCATTTGCTTCCCTTTAACGAGGGATCACAGTACTGCACTGCCTACTGTCCGATGTCTAGAAACTTTTTTTGTTCTCCCATATATTTTGACCAGTTTATTAGTTATTTACAACAGGAATATAAATCTAGTCCCTGTTCCTCCATCACAGTCAGAAGCTAAAGTTTTATATGTTTAATTTGTGGCATTATCTACTAAAATTTACATCAATTATCAGGTCTTCATTTGCTATTATCTTGGTATTATTTAAGGAGTCAAATTAAAAGGCCTTCTATTATGTTAACTATGTACTTACAGTGCTTTAGACTTAAGAGGTAATATGTAAACATGTAAGATAAAAATGGCTAGTATTTTTTAAAGAGCTATCATTTATGAAGGATCCTGCTTTTTAAAGTTTTCATCTCCATTACAGACATTTTCATCAAGAGTTCCAATTTAATGTTCATAACATTTCCAAAACATAGGGTAAACAGATGTCATAGTTTTTAGTGGTTTCCTTGTTTTGAAGGATATACAGATTCTCTAGAAGATCATTTAGAATTTTGTGATAATACATTATCTTCATGTGAAACATGCTTTTATTCTGGCTTGGCCTGCCCTACGTGCCTATATCACTGAAACAGTGCTGTTCTGCTGTCAACACATTTCCAGCCATCAAGCACATGTTCCCCCTGCAGCCAGCTACTTAAGATTGGTTAATTGAGATTGGAAGAGAATGTCTGCTTCTTGATGAATAATTAAAAAGCAAAATCAATCCCAGTGCAATATCACCAAGCCTCAGTCTTCATGTGCCAATACTACTATATAACTTGGGGATGAACTTAAGACCAACTTTGGACCTTAGGTTGAGAATGTAAAAATTAAAAATTATTTTAATAAGAATTCAAGCATAAATTAACACATTTCTCCACTTGTAAAATTCAGTTAAAAAATTAAAACGTGCATTTCACAACAATGTGAATACACATCCTCCTCAACGTACAATGGGTTATGTCCTGATAAACCCATCATAAAGTGAAAATATCTTAAGTTGAAAATGCATTTAATACACCTAACCTACTGAACTTCAGAGCTTAGCCTAGCCTACCTTAAATGTGCTCAGAACACTTACATTAGCCTACAGGTGGGCAAAATTATCAAACACAAAGCCTATTTTATACTATATAATTGAATAACTCATGTAACTTACTGAATACTGTACTGAGAGTAAAAAAAAAAAACTGGTTGTATGGTTGTGAGTGTTTTGGTTGTTTACCCTCATGGTTGCATGGTTGACTGAAAGCTGTGGCTCACTGCCCCTGCCCAGCATCACCAGAGAATCCCACCTCATATCGCTAGCCTGGGAAAAGATCAAAATTCACATTCGAAGTATGGTTTCTACTGAATGCATATTGCTTTCACACCATCATAAAGTCGAAAATCTGTAAGTCAAACCATGATGAGTTGGGGACCATCTGTATACTTAACACAACTGAACTATACACTTAAAAAGGTTAAGATGGTAAAAGTAAAACAAAAACAAGAAAAAAGGTTTGTAAAAGGCTATGAATACCTTACCAAATTCATTATAGCTTATGATACAATGTAAGTAATAATTAAAATAGTGATAACCACATTTAGAAATAGATACAAATTCAAAGGACTCATAAAGCATTTTTAAATTAAAACCAAAACAGGAACTGTATACTCTAATTAAATATAAAACAGAAAATTTTGAAACATAATTCTAAATAAAGAAAATGATTAGTACAGAGCATTCTCAAGAAAAGAGAGAACAATACCAACAAGCTTTCCAAAGAAGTGAAAATGGTGGCATCCAAGGGGCAAAGATACATTGGTCAGAAAGTAGAAATGTTATACCCAGGGATTTTTACTTTCTACAAATGCCCACAGTCCAAAAACAAGCAAGCACAGGCATCAATTTGATAACTGTTCATTGTTATGCTTGCTTGAGTAAATATCTGGTGATACACAGACATCCTCACCTATAAGGAAAATACCTACAGGATATATAACCTAAGGGTTCTAGAGATGGGGAAACACTAAAGACAGAAAAAGCAAATATCCACAACTCAAATGCAAAGAACCACAGTTCACATTTGTAATTTGAAATAAAGAATAATGTGTTATTTGCTGGATCCTATGTTACTTCTATTTTTAGTTTTTTAAGGAACCTCCATACTGTTCTCCATAGTGGCTGTACCAATTTACATTCCCACCAACAGTGTAGCAGGGTTCGCCTATCTCCACACCCTCTCCAGCATTTATTGTTTGTAGACTTTTTCATGGTGGCCATTCTGACCAGTGTGAGGTGATACCATATGATCCAGCAATCCCACTCCTGGGCATGTATCCAGAGAAAACCATAATTCGGAAAGATACATGCACCCCAATGTTCATTGCAGCACTATTTACAATAGACAAGACATGAAAACAACCTAAATGTCCATCAATAAAGGAATGGATAAAGATGTGGTACATATTTAAAATGGAATATTAGCCATAAAAAAGAACAAAATAATGCCATTTGCAGCAACATGGATGGACCTGGAGATTATCATACTGAGTGAAATAAGTCAGACAGACAAAGACAAATATCATATGATATCACTCATATGTGGAATCTAATTTTGAAAAATGATATAAATGAACTTATTTACAAAACAGAAACAGACTCACAGATTTCAAAAACAAACTTATGATTACCAAAGGGGAAATGTGGGGGAGAGGGATAAATTAGGAGCTTGGGATTAACACACACACACACACACACACACACACACACACCAACAAGGACCTACTGTATTAGGACAGGGAACTGTACTCAACATTCTGTAATAACCTATATGGGAAAAGAATCTAAAAAAGAATGAATATATGTATATGTATAACTGAATCACTATGCTGTACACCTGAAAATAATATAACATTTTAAATCAACTATACTCCAATAAAATTTAAAGACTAAATAAATAAAATTTTTAAAAAAGAATAATGTGTTTATGTTTTTACATTATAAAGTAATAATTACTGATGAGAAATTATGTTTGGGGTTTTTCTTAATTTATTCAAAATAAAATATTAATTGCTTATAATTAAGTGGGAAAGTATATGAAAGCAAAATAAATCTCAGATATTAACCGATATTCATGAATTGATAGGTAACCGATACGAGATGTGAATTTATCTATGAAACTTCTCCATGCATAGCAAGTGCATTCTAAAATCTATGATATTTTCTACATAGTTCTGTCATGTAATTTCATTTAAATGATAAGTATTTTCTGTCATCTTTAGTCATCCTTAACAATTACTTTACATCAATTATCAAGTGTGATTTAAAAAACTGGACTAAATAGTAAAGCAGGAGGTCAGAATATGTGGTTAATATGCATATAAAATTAAACTTATTTTTATCAATTGATACTTAGTGGACATTTATTTTATCTTATTAAGAGGTAATATTTATAAACCATTATGTAACCTACCAGTTCAAGAGATCTAAAGTCTGAAACTTAGCATGGTATTGAAAGGAAATATCTAATTTTATATTAAAAAATCAATACAAGTTACAGATCATCCTCCTATAATACAAAAAATAAGCAAAAGCATTTTTATCAATTGGTAAAGAAAATCTCAACATATCGAAAGGCTTGTGGATACTGACAGGTGGAAGTCTAATGATTCCACAAAATAAACATAACATCCTATTTTAAGAAAAGTAATAGAACACAGAATAATAGTTATGTATAAAACTCCACAAAAATGTATGTTAGCATTTTTACTGCTGTTGTTTATAAATATGGTAAGGAAACTAACTTTTCTTCTAAACCACAAATGTTAGCTTGAACTTCCTTGGGTATATGATCATATTTTAAATTCCTTAAGGGCAGGGATCATGTCTTATTAATATTCCTACCCTCAAAATTACTTACAACAGAGTCTTGCCCATTATAGATATTCAGTAAGTGTTTTCGAGTTACTGAAAATATAAAACCTTTTTTAATATGGTTGGGGATATATGAGTTATATGGAATAAATCTGAATATCTAAGGGAAAACATTAGAAATTTAAAACACTACTTAAAATGAAATCATAACTTCTTCTTTTCCGATTTGGATTCCTTTTATTTCTTTTTCTTCTCTGACTGCTGTGGCTAAAACTTCCAAAACTATGTTGAATAATAGTGGTGAGAGTGGGCAACCTTGTCTTGTTCCTGATCTTAGTCCATCAACAGATAAATGGATAAAGAAGATGTGGCACATATATACAATGGAATATTAGTCATAAAAGGAAACAAAATTGAGTTATTTGTAGTGAGGTGGATGGATCTAGAGTCTGTCATACAGAGTGAAGTAAGTCAGAAAGAGAAAAACAAATACCATACGCTAACACATATGTATGGAATCTAAGAAAAAAAAATGGTCATGAAGAACCTAAGGGCAAGACAGGAATAAAGACACAGACCTACTAGAGAATGGACTTAAGAATATGGGGAGGGAGAAGGGTGAGCTGTGACAATGTGAGAGAGTGGCATGGACATATATACACTACCAAACGTAAAATAGCTAATGGGAAGCGGCCGCATAGTACAGGGAGATCAGCTAGGTGCTTTGTGACCACCTAGAGGGGTGGGATAGGGAGGGCGGGAGGGAGGGAGACAAAAGAGGGAAGAGATATGGGGACATATGTATATGTATAACTGATTCACTTTGTTATAAAGCAGAAACTAACACACCATTGTAAAGCAATTATACTCCAATAAAGATGTTAAAAAATTTTTTTTAATAAATAAAACAATAAAAAAGTGGGTTTTTAATTATACAAAAGGAAATAAAAGAAATTGTTTTATGGAAGAATATGTTTTATATTTGCATAGGTGATCTAGCTAACAAATAGAAGGGGGAAGGAAAGAAGACTGAGATGTAGGGTGGATTGCAAGAATTCACTTTAAGAAGGAACATAATGATATTATTGGGAGATGATTTTCCATGGGTCTCTTGTGTTTTTGCCTGTCTTACAAGTAGAGGCAGTCAGTGCCTTTGTTTCCAATGCCATTTTCACGGATATCTGTACAGTGTACAGCCTCAGAAGACAAAGATATTGTCCTCCTTCTGAACAAAGAGCAGGTTTGCTTACAGTCTTGTAAGGTACATATAGGGCCTCCCACTAGAGAAAATGGCAGGCATAATTTCTACCCATTATAAAGTTCAGGTTCCTCTCCTGTAATATAATCCACTGTATACAGGTATCACTTGGCCCTCTTCGTGCCATCCTGTAGGAATTAGGCTTAGGGCAGGGACACAAAAAAATGCTAATACTTCGGTAACTGCTAATGCTATAGATAATAAAGTCCTTTGTCTCCATTCCAGGATTCTTGTATCTCTAGGCAGCATTCATGAAATTATGGCCTGGATAACTTCTTAGCTTAGAGGTAGGGTGAAATCACAGACCCTTTAGAATTCTTGACACATACCTGTTATTGTTTTTGTTTTTATAGGGCTGCTGGCATATTCAGAGGCCTGATATGATTGTTGCTTTGCCAAGGGTGCACTTCCAACAGACACCTCATCCTCCTTCCTTCTGCTAATTGGCATAACAAGAGGAACAGCTATCACAGGCTGCTGGAGACAGTCAAATGAAAAACTGAATTATTTACTATTTCTTAAGCAGAGAAGGTTAAACACAGCATCATTGAAGAAAGTCCATTGCATGTTGTGGTTGAGGCTTTATTCATTTTTAATTAATAATCACCCATAATCCCCATCCACCCAGAGATAACCATCATTAGCATTTTGATAAATTTCCCCCCAGTGTCTACATATTTTGTTTTCAATTGAGGTATAATTGAGGTACATCTTTATGTGAGTTCCAAGTGCATGACACAGTGATTTGATATTTCTGTACATTACAAAATGATCACCATGATATGTCTAGTTATCATCTGTCACCACACAAAGATATTATAATTGACTACATACCCCATGCTATACATGGGGCTTTATTATTTTAAATCAATGAATCAATCAATCTCTCTTGCCCTCCCTCTTGGTCACTGTTTCTCACACACACTCACACAGGAACATTTAACAATTTCAATTTTAAATTAGAATTCTGTGCAAAAACCAAGAGAGCTTGGAATTAATTAAAATTTAACATAAATTTTAGTAAGAAGTATAAAGGTAACATGTTAGAGGCAAATCAAAACTAAAATTAACTTTGAAAATTATGATCACTAGTAAATGAAGTTATCCTTATAAAATGATATTTTAGGGAAGTACTTCTATAAACTGATCAGGTACATGTTAATATGGACAATCCAATTTTTTTTGAGAATTGCTGAAAATCTCTATATTGCATCTGACAAAGTGATATCCACAGCATATTTAGAAAGCACAGAAAAATATCTATAGTTAGAGAAAGCTGGAAAACATTACGATCCTATATTGAATGCATGAGTGCTGAGCTGGACAATAAAGCAGCTGTTTCATCTTTATTCACTGAAATAAAATCTGATGTTACTGCTGATGACGCCCAATACAATCTTGTCAGATTTTTGGCCAAAAAAAAAAAAGTTATTTTTAAGTTTTCTTCAGGATCAAAGATCAATGTTGAACTGAGTGGAAAACAATCATCAAATGTTGGGTTTTAGCCACAAATTGAGGAGGAAATTGCAGCTTGGGAAACAACAGATGATAACTGTGATACAGCTGCATCAGATGGTGAATCTGAAGGGGGTTGGTTAGGCTGGAGTGTGGTCTAATGTTACCCTCAACACTACAACATCTACACTTTTATAGATCCAACTTTAAGTTTCACCCAACTTATGGTAACTATTTAATATTATTTAAATTATGAATAACTATTTCAATGAGAACATAGGTACATTATATAACCATATAATATAATGGAAAAAAAGCCAAATTATTTTACAAGTTGTTCCCTAGGGTGAGTAAAAGGACAAGAAAACTGATAATGAGAAAATGAAAGATTAACTATATTGTGGGAAACACCACAATGAAGAATATCTGCTTTCATGTTAAGTATTTAGTCAAACTGATAATATTTTTACAAATCTAAATAGGAAATAATATTTAAGAGCTAGATAAGAAACGCTGAGTCTAATTTAAACTTGCTCATCTATAAAACAAGGGGGTGGAGATGTCTACTAGAAAATCCCTTTGTGCTCTAACGCTTAGTGATTCCATAATCCCTTGAATTTCCTGGACATCATTTACAAACCTGGAATTGATGAAGCACTCAAAGAAGTTAGGACCAAGTTTAGAACCAAAATTAATATATAATATGTGATTACAGAAAAATTCCGTGCTGTATAGTGTGATATTTAATTCACGCACAATAGGTGAAAGATGCGATTGATGGAAGCTATGATATTGGAAATACCCAACAACAAACAAACAAAAAAATCTTTCTTTTGGTGGTTGAGACTCTGGGTGCATTTTCACATGGGTAAAAATACAGTAAAAGGCCAAATAAAAACCCTTTCTAGGGCTTCCCTGGTGCGTTTTTGGAAATATGAATACCCCAGTCAAAAATATCAAAAGAAGGAGCATTTATTTTTAGCAACCGCCTGTTGCTCTGCTTACATTCTTCTGCCTTCTGGTACGGGATATTCCCCCAAATTTCCATTGTACCCTAGTCCCATATCTGTCCTATTGTTGCCCCATCAATATCCCGTGGTCCCCAAATACCTAAAAAGACTTTTGTCCCTCTTCCTATAAAATTTTCCTTTATTAATTTAATAAATGTAAAAATATAGGAAATTATGAAGAATAAAAGAACATCCATATTTTCATTATAACCAATAATTACTGGCAATTAACAATTTATCATATTTGCTTTTTTTAAGGAGAAAAGTAAAATATTACAGATAAAGCTAAAATCCCCTCTGATTGCTAACTGCCCATTCCTCCCAGAGTCAATCACTATTATATTGATACAATCCTTTAATTTTTTACACCCATATTTACTTACACATATGCCATATATATAGTTTATATATAATGTATACTATATATAATATGTGATATATAATAGATAATATATAATATGTAATATACGCAGGGTGGTTTGGGAAAAATATAAGTACTCTCATATTGCATATGTCCTTGGGAAATTGATTTTTGCATTAAATAGAATTTTGAGACTTCCATACTAAAACCTATTGAATAATTTTTAACAAAAAAATAATACATCATGTTAACGTGCCATGCTTCATTTATCTGCTTCGTTAGAGACAGTCATTTAGGTTGTCTCCAATTTTACACCATTGCAAAGAATTCTGCAAGGACAGGCTTATACATGACTCCTTAGGCTCATATGAATGTCACTGTAAGAACACAGCTCTATCAAAAAGGGGAATTTTGGGGTCACAGGCTACGGTCATGTGTAATTTTATTAGACACTGACAAATTTATTAATTTTCACTCACAACAGTAATATACGAGTCCATCCATTTTCTACATTTTCACCACTACTGAATACTAGCCTTTTTTCACACAACAGATTTTAAAAGTGAAGATGATTAGTTATGGGTTGATAGGTGTTGAAACTGGGCAATAAGGTCATAGGGTTCAACTATACTCTCAATTTTCCATGTTGGAGAAAATGTAGAACCGAAATAGTAGATTAAAGGCATTTTTAAAGCATATTTTTGAGATATGCTGAACTGTGGCAAAATAGTAATACTATAAAGTGCTGACGAAAATATAAACTGTACACCAATTCTGGAAGCAAACTGGCAATATTACAAAGGCCTTAAAATATGCTAAACCACATGCCTAAAGTTACTAGTTACACTTCTAAAAATATATCCTAAGTTAATAATTAAAGAAAAATGCAAATATGAAGATATTTATCCCAATATTATTTGTAACTGAATGATTAGGATTATGGGCATTTATTTGTTTATCTTTTAAATGAAACTACTAGTTTTGAACTTAGAGAAATATTTATATTTAACTTAAAAATACTTATGAAACAATATAATAAAAATAAAATAAAAAATCAAAATCTTTGAAGGTACTTGTATCAATCAAACAAATGTATAATTTACTTAAGCTACTAGAACGCTACCTGACATTCAGGGATATCTATGGTGTACTGGAGATAACTGCATCACTTATAAAATAACCAATGAAAAATTTATAATACAATGAAATATTATTCAGCCCTAAAAAATAAGAAAATCTTGCTATTTGTGACAACATGGATGGACCTTGAGGCCATTCTGCTGAGTCAGACAAAGAAAGACAAATACCACATTTATATGTGGAATCTAAACAAAACAAAACCCAAAACATCAAATTCTACATACAGAGAAGAGAGGGTGTTTGCCAGAGACAGGGGGATTGGGGGAGGGGTGTGTGTAATGGGTAAAGGCAAAGTACTAACTTCCAGTCATAAAACGTAGTGTACGATATGATGACTATTGTTAATAATATGTATTGTATATCTGCAAGTTACTAGGAGAGTAAATATTTTCTCGTCACAAGGGAAAAAATTATTTAACTATGTGTGGTGATGGATGTTAACTAGACTTATAGTGGTGATTCTGCAATATATACAAATATTGGATTGTTATGTTGCTACCTGAAATTAATATACTGTTATATGTCGATCATATCTCAGTAAGAAAAAAAATTTACAATTAAATTTTTCTCAAATTGTCCCTGCCATTAGTCTTAACTTCTCCATTACTCATACTCCATATTTTGTTAAACTTTCTAAAATCCAAGTCTATTTATATTAGTTTCCTATACTTCCTCTGTACCCTTTGGGATAAAGTCTCAAACACTTACCATTACAAATAAAATCTTTTATGAATTGGTTTTCAATTTCTACCAGTGTCTATAAGAACACTTGGCTCTAGCCTGGAAACACTGAAGGTCCCTTTCTTGCCAAGTTACTCCATCGTCTTTGCCTCTGCTCACAGTTTAGTCTAGAACAAACTTCCTTGTCTGGCTTACTTTTATGACACTCAGCTCAATTGTCAATTCCTCCTTCTAACACCCATCCTCACCTGATCATGAGAATGTTTCCTTTTATGTTTTCATATACTCCTGTAAATACATCTAACATAGCAATTACAGTCAGCCCTCTGTTCATCTGGAACCCGAGGATACAGAGAGCCAACTGTACTACACCAAGGGACCTAAGCATTGTGGATTTTGGTATCCACAGGGGAGGGAGGGCTGGAACCAATCCCCTATGGATACCAAGGGAGGTACCAAGAATGGCATTACTACTACATTCCTTCACATTCTCAAATACACTAAATACCTCTAGAGGAAGGGATATTCTCAACCACGATTTCTGTTTCTATAGCCCCAGTACCTAGAATACTGCACTGTATTCTGTATGTATTTGATAAAAGGAAGCATGAAATGGAGAAGGGATGGCAGAATTTTCAAATGAAATTAGGACAAAATGAAGAAAAACTTTTAAAAAGATGCTCCTTGAGACACGGGTTGCACTTTTTTAGTTAATTTTTATATTCTTATGTAAATATAAAATTATACACTTTTCTCCTATAAATTAGCTTTAAGTTACCTCAGAAAAAAAATACAAAGCTATTCCAAGTAGAATGTTACAAAATTACAATTAAGTCAATGGGAAAATGCAATTCAATATCACATAAATTTGGCCTCAAAAATTCTTAGTTCTAGAGGGAAGAGATATGGGAACATATGTATATGTATAACTGATTCACTTTGTTATAAAGCAGAAACTAACACACCATTGTAAAGCAATTATACGCCAATAGAGATGTAAAAAAGGGCTTCCCTGGTGGCGCAGTGGTTGAGGGTCTGCCTGCCGATGCAGGGGACGCGGGTTCGTGCCCCAGTCCGGGAGGATCCCACATGCCGCAGAGCGGCTAGGCCCGTGAGCCATGGCCGCAGAGCCCGTGCGTCCGGAGCCTGTGCTCCGCGGCGGGAGAGGCCACAACAGTGAGAAGCCCGTGTACAGCAAAAAAAATAAAAATAAAAAAAAGATGTAAAAAAAAAAATTCTTAGTTCTGAGATATACTAGATGTGTGAAAATAGGTAAGTTAATCTCAATAAGCATGTTTCTTCATCTTTAAAATACGAATAATAAAACCCATCTGTCAGAATTACACATAGAGAATTACACGTAAGTATTCAGGGGACTATAATTAGCTCCTTTTGCTTTGTAATTTAGACCCCTTTAAACACACACATATCCCAACTCTTTTGCACCAACCATCCCAATACCGAGTTAGGCACACTCAATGCATGTTTGTTGAATAAACCTACAGATGAAGAAGAAATGTAGAGATAATGAAAATGAAAGCTAACATTTTCTAAGCAATTATTATGTATTGGACACTCTGAGAACAAACATGTAGGGACTATGAGGGAAAATAAGCCAGTAAAATAGGACTACCTAACCTAGTCTCTCTAAAGTATCTGCTTTACAAGCAATTGTAGACCAAGTCCCTTTAACAATCAATGCAACTCTACTTTGAACTGTAATTTCTTGTACAGAAATTAAAGAGTAGAATTGCTTGAAAGGGGTAGAAGAATTCTGGTACCTCCATAAATAAAATCAACAGAAGAAATATATAACTCTAACAAATAAGAAAAAAAATTATTTAGAGAATTATAAAACTTTCTCACCTGCTGCATATGTTTACTGGTTCGCTTCTGAGGTTGATAAATAAGCCAGGTGTATAAGATAGGGTCAATATTAACTGCTAGTCCTTGTACATTACAAAGAAGTACAGCACCTAAAAAACAAGATTTTTAAATTGTTACATTCCTCCTAAAAATAATAAGCTTGATGTCACTTTACACCAATAAGTAGGAGAGCCATAATAAAAAAGATGAACAACAGTAAGTGTTGCCACGGATGTGGAGGAATTCAAACCTTCATACATTGCTGGTGGCAACATAAAATAGTGCAAATAATATGGAAAACAGTCTGGCATTTCCTCAGAAAGCAAAATATACAGTTACAATATGACCCAACAATTCTATTCCTAGGTATATACCAAAAGAACTGTAATCAAATATCCACGCAAAAACTTGTACACAAATTTTCATAGCAGCATTATTCACAATAGCCGAAGAGTGGGAAAACATGAATGTCCATGATGAATTGCTGAATGGATTAGCAAAATGTAGCAGAATCACACAATGGAAAACGATTTATCCATGAAAAGGAATGAAGTACTGATACATGCTATAACATGGATAAGCCTTGAAAACATGCTAAGTGAAACAAGCCAGTTACAGAAAACCACGTATTATACGATTCCGCTTACATGAAATAGCCAGAACAGGCAAAACCATGAAGAAAAAAGTAGATCAGTGGATGCTGGGGCCTGGGGGGAGGAAAGAATGGGAAATAACTGCTAGTAGATATATGGTTCTTTTGGGAGTGATGAAAATGTTCTGTAATTAGAAAATGGTGATTGCTGTACAACCTTACAAATATACTAAAAACCACTAAATTATGCACTTTAAAATAATGTACTTTATAGAATGTGAATTATATCTCATTAAATGTGCATTTGCCTTTAAAAATAATAATAAAGTTTATCTTTTAGGCAAACAGCAATTTCTATATTGGCCATGAGAAGGGAATATTATCTCCCTTTTTTGGTTATATTACAGAACTAACTCATGATATTAAAGGAAGCATTATTATAACCACTTAATAAATCACTGTAAATTACAGCTTTAAATGTTCAGAAGCAAAGAGAGAGAGCTGCCTAGATGAAATGCAGGCTAACATTCTGACATGAAACACAAAGACTAAAGTGTAACAAGTTGCAATTCCATCCTACTAACTAAAACATTTTTGTCCCTCTCTAATAAAAAGTAGCTCACATAAACTTAACTAAAGCAGGATATCCCATTCTTAATTTATGTGGGGCAGGTCATGTATATCTGTAAATAAGATTTTTCATTTCTACATATATTTTTTGATAAAAATAGTATTAGCTCCACTAGGATGTACAGAATATGAAGGAAGGGGTATTAGTCAGCTTTGCTCTCAACTGTATCTCCAGCATCTGAAAAAGTACCTTCCACGTAGTAGAAGCTGAAAAAAGAATCACAATAAATGGTAGACAGATTCTCAGGTTAGTTGAAAAAAGCCCATTTGTTCTATAATATTGCAGATAATTAAAACAGCTAGTACAATTAGCATTAATACCAAGTCCTATGAAAAGTGAACCACAAAGAGACTGAGATACAAGGATGGAGGAGACAAAGCAAGCAAAAGAGAAATTTCCTCCTTTTTCAAAGCTTTGCACAGAATTTTCATATGAAATTTGCCATGTGTACTCCTGTTCTACTTTACATTGCTACTTCTCCCAGGAACCCCAAATCGGTATAGATTCCTAGGCAACATGCTGAGACAACATAAGCAATCCCTCCTTCCATGTAACAAAGCATGTGCTAGTGAGCAATGATTCACTCAAATACACATATCAGAAAGGAATGATGGGGAGAAGCTAAATACAAGATGACTGCAAAACGGGGGGATCATAACTGAAGTCAATTGGAAAATACAATTTAATATATATTTTTTCCTGTAACAGAATGCAGATTCCTCATAAGAACCTAAATTCTCCTATTTCTCAAATACCACTAATATACAGAATAAAGGCTTAACATGCTATATTATATTAAGGAAAATAAAATAAGACTCCCAAAATTATATCCAATTTTCAAATAATTCTAACAGCTCTACTATGCCAGAGACTATCAAGTCCACAAACTAACAAAAATATAGTATCTAGATATATGAGTATATATAGCAAGAGCTAATTTGAATAGTGTTCTTGTTTTAAACAACTCATTCCATCAAAATATGTTACTAGGTGAGAAACAGAATTTGGCCTGAAATATGAAAGACTATTAATCAAATCCTTTTTATTTTAAAGAAATGTGTTGAACACATTTAAATAGAGTTCAAAAATTCATTTAAATTCAAGAATACATAATTCAATCATAAAAGTTAAAAGACTTTTCTAAAATCCATATACAGAAATAAAATTACATTTAGATTTAAATTACTATGAACTGCTTGCTGTCACATGAGCCCACAATATTTTATAATTAATATCACATAAATATTAAAGACACCAAAATAATACGTGGTTAACAATAAAGAATGTATTTCATCAAAAGAAGGAATTACCACAAGAAAAAAACTTTGGGATCCAGAAGACAAAGGATCCAACACAGGAAAAAAGTGACCCAGGATGACAATAGTGAATTAGTGACAAGTATATGGAAAACTTAGAAACAACAAACAATTAATAAATACAGGAAAAACAAATGTTATAAAGAAAAGGATAACTAACCATAGGATAAACATGACCATACCATGAATAATATCTACAGACAGAACTATGAAAATTCTGAAAAAAATGAATTCATTGATTAATCAAATGTATAATACAACAATATCATACATTTGATTACTGGGGGTATAGGTACATAAGAGGAATGTGTGATGGGCGCTGAAGAGGGTAAAAGTTCGCCAATTATCATTTTCCACAGTAAGATAGCAATGAATAACGCTGTAAAATGAACAATCAAGAAAGAGCAAGAGGGCTTCCCTGGTGGTGCAGTGGTTGAGAGTCCGCCTGCCGATGCAGGGAACATGGGTTCATGCCCTGGTCTGGGAAGATCCCACATGCCACGGAGTGGCTGGGCCTGTGAGCCATGGCCGCTGAGCCTGCGCTTCCAGAGCCTGTGCTCCGCAACGGGAGAGGCCACAACAGTGAGAGGCCCGTGTATGCAAAAAAAAAAAAAAAAAAAAAAAAAAAAAGAGCAAGAGAAGCCAAGTTATTTAAAAACATGGACGTAAACACCAAAACAATTACCAAAAAGACGTTTGAAAAGGGAACATTAAAAAACAGGCGCAGGTGCAGGTGACATGAGGGAGAATATAACTGGGATTCTCAAAATGGGGACAACAGAAAAGAGAGGTAGATGAGCTTTAGATTTTCTTGCTGAGGAATATCCTTATAGCCACTAGCAAAATGCAGAATAAATTTTTCTCTTTGAGAGATGTCTCCAATTCATTGTAACATAACAGCCACAAATTAAGATCTGTGAATGAGTTCCATAACAAAAAAAATCAGCAAGCACTGCAGAAGGCAAGTGAGCAAGAGCCAGAAAAAAGAACAAACAAGTTTAGACTTTCAAGCACTGAAGATATTTGAATACAGAAAAACAGCTATGGGGACTTCGCTGGTGGCGCAGTGGTTAAGACTCCACGCTCCCAAGGCAGGGGGCCTGGGTTCAATCCCTGGTCCAGAAACTAGATCCCACACGCATGTCACAACTAAGAGTTCGCACTCCACAACTAAAGAGCTGGCGAGCCACAACTAAGGAGCTGGCAAGCCGCAACTAAGGAGCCCACCTGCCGCAACTAAGACCCAATGCAACCAAATAAATATTTTTTAAAAAAACAGCTATGTAGAAAACGTTTAAAATACAAAAGCATGCAATCATGAAGGGGAACAAACAATGAGAAAGTAATAGCAAAGGACACATTTTAAATAAAAATGGAAATTACAGAAATGATAGATTTAGTTTTTGAAGTAAAAAACTCATTGGACAGGTTAAATAGCAGATTAGACATAGCTGAAGAGAAAATTAATAAAATAGAAGAAACACAATAAGATAATTTAGAATGTATCTGAGATAGAAAAATGAGAGAAAACAGTTAAAATGATGTTAACAGATATGAGGCCTGAGTAAGAAGAACAAACATATACCTAATTAGATTCCAGAATGAGTTACTAAGGAATGAGAAGAGGTAATATTGTTAAAAAATAATGGCTGAGGGACTTCCCTGGTGGTCCAGTGGTAAAGTATCCGTCCTCCAATGCAGGGGATGCAGGTTCGATACCTGGTCAGGGAACTAAGATCCCACATGCCACGGGGCAACTAAGGCCGTGCGTGACAACTACTAAGCTCGCATGCCTCAACAAGAGAGCCCACACACCACAACTACAGAGCCCACACGCCGTGAAGCCCACGCACCACAGCTACAGAGTGAAAAACCCACATGCCACAACTAGAGAGAAGCCCGCGCACTACAACAAAGAACCCGCATGATGCAACTAAGACCAGATACAGCCCAAAAAAAAGAAATAAAGAAAAAAGTGGCTGAGAATTTTACAGAATTGCCAAAAGATATTAAGCCTCACACCTAAGAAGCCCAAAGACTCCAAACTGGATAATTAAAAATAAACCTATATTAAACAAACAAACAAAGAAGAAACAAAACACTGAAGAGAAAAAGAAGATCAGAAAAGAACCCTAAATAAAAAGAAAGATGTCCTGAGGTATAGAAAAGCAAATAAATTGACAATCAACTTCTTAGCAAATAGTCAATGATATTCAATACGTGATTTTTCTTCAAAACTTACATATATTCTTTTGTATGCACCAAGTGTTACCATTAAAAGATGATAAAAGAAGAAAAAGAATAAATTAAATTGATTTTGAAAGTAAATCTATCAGGATAAGTTTTGTTCTAATATTATACATCTCAAGTACAAGCCACATAGAAACTATTTTTTAAATTATGATGAAAATATGCAAAAAACCTATATAAACAAAGCAGTTATAAATTTAAAAGAATACAAACTTCAAAAGACAAAAGTAAATTAAGGAATTACAGAATTCTCCATATGAGGCAAGTTATTTTAATAGTCTTTTCATATGTGCCAAAAACTAAGCATGTTGAGTAAATTTTTAAAAACTTTCTCAGTAAGTTATTAGCACACCTTTAAAATTGGGAGGGTAGAGAAAGGGAAAGGAAAACAAATGTAAATAGGTAAATATTTTCACATGGACAATTAATTCTGAAAGTCTTATTTTATTTTAACGAAAAAGTTAAATACTTCACCAACAAATATTCAATTAAGTCACATAATTGCATTATACCAAAAATGACTAAATGACTTATAGCCAGGCTTGAACTTTATGAATGTTAAACAGGTAATAAAAGAGAATAATCTATTAATTTACCAACTTAGCTAAAATTATAATTTAGAATAATGTTCTCCTAAATATAAAGGGATATTTTTATATTATATTCAATTTATGAGACACAGCCTTTAAAAATAACACACAAGTTTTGACATATAAGTGTGCAGACAATTAGTGTGATAGTTGACTCAGAACAGATCCTCCATAAATCACTAAAATTTGGCAATATATTATTCTGTTTAATTTTAGCCTGGGAGACAACTAATGAGAAAAGTGTGCTTTACTCCTCTGTTCACTGCCAAAATGGCTCACTTATCCACATTCCATTCAGGCTTTACCAATTAGTTAAACCAAGGCACCACTGTCATTTTCAGTTACATCCTAAGCTGAAGAATGAGAACTGAAGTAAGGGTTAGAGACCAAAGATGCAGAGCATTAAAATTAAACATACATCCTTCTTATCAGCTACAGAAACCTTGTCAACCAATGAGACTGTCCTGTAAAATATCAAGTTATTAATAGGAAAAAGTACCCTGCATTTATCTTAAACCAATGAATGAGACAAAAAACACAGACATATTAATCTTCATCTAAGTTTAAGTGGCTAAAACTCACTATTTTTCTATTATGCAACTATAGTAAAGTACGAACTTTTTAGATGCATAGTGCTCTTAAGAAATTGTTACTCTTAGTTTTAAGAATAATTTCAAAACTTTTGGCTACATAGTTAAATAAACAAAAAAGGAAGAATCAATACTTCAAAAACAAGGGTGGGGAATAAAAGGCAAGATAGAGCAATCAGACACTAAAAAAATGACAGAGCAGGGATGAGCTGCCAACTACTGGCAACCTTATCCAAGGTAATTGTCAAATTTAGTATAAATGAATCATAAGATTTTTAGGTATGTGTGTATGGTAGCTCATGTTACTTAATTAATAATTATTTCCCCTTCTCTTAGGATATAGAAAATCACAAGAGAACTCTATCCCATTGTAACAATAAGAACAAGCCATGTAACCTATCAAAGCTTTTCAACATTCATCAGACAGATTTTTTATGAACAAAAATCATAAAAGTGAAAGGCCCCTCATAGGGCAGAAGGAATGAACAGTGGCTTTTATTCTTGGCACAGCAGTAGGAGGAAAAGAAAGTGGATAAGAAGAAAACAACTGACCTTTTAACAAATGTTTAGAGTTAGTTAGGGGCAGACATGACAGTTTAGAATCTCTGCAAACCGTAGACACAAGGGGAATCTACCCACCTGCCATCTCTTTTCAACAAGCCTCCACCAAATGTTCATAAGAATAACAGGGGACAGGACTGGACAGATGAGAAAGATCCCACTGAGATGCAGGGACATGGAGCCTGATGAAGTCTGAGTGCAAAGAAGGAGAACCGAGAGAAATCTCACAGCCACTCTGAACATTTCAGTGAGCACCAAGCAGGGCAATCTGTGCTAGGAGAAGAAAAGAGGAACTAAGAGAGATAGATCCCTCCATAAGGACAGATGAAAACGGCATGCTGAAGTCTGAGGGTAGGTCAGGAGAACTGAGTGCAAGTCACAAACCATACTAAAAGAAAAATTCTGATCCTGCTCTCAAAAATATCTGAAGTCTGGGGTGACTTAATATAAGTAAAGCAGGATCAGAACAAGCTCAACCACAGAATAGAAAGCAAAGACCAAACCCAACGCAACTACACCAAAAACATGACAAAATAAGAGGCATGCCCTTCTGTGGGCATAAGCATTATTTACCATAGGTTCTATTCTTTTTACATACAATGTTTGGCATTCAATTTAAAAAAAAAGATATGAAACACACAGTAAAACAAAAAGAAATACTATCAAAAGAGAAAACAGGGGCTTCCCTGGTGGTGCAGTGGTTGAGAGTCCACCTGCCGATGCAGGGGACACAGGTTCGTGCCCCAGTCCGGGAAGATCGCACGTGCCGTGGAGCGGTTGGGCCCATGAGCCATGGCCGCTGAGCCTGCGCATCCGGAGCCTGTGCTCCGCAGCAGGAGAGGCCACAACAGTGAGAGGCCCGCGTACCGCAAAAAAAAAAAAAAAAAAAAGAGAGAGAGAGAGAAAACAGTCAATAGCACCAGTCCCAAAGGTGGCAGATACGAGAATTATCAAACAGGGACTTTAAAAGAACTCATAAATATGCTAAAGAATGTAGTGAAAAAGGTAGACAAGCATGAACTGAAGGGCAATTGCAACAGAGAGACAGAAACTATTAAAAAGAGCCAAACAGAAATCCTAGAATTTGAAAAATATAGTATCAGAGGTAAAGGATTCTTTAAAAATTTCTTTCTAAAACTTATGAATGATATCAACTGACAGATTCAGCAAACCCAAGAAAAATAAAGGAAAAGAAAACCAGATCTACACACATCATGACCAAAATGAAGAAAACCAAAGATAGAAAAAAATGTTGAAATCATACAGAGCAAAAAAAGGCACAATAGACATAAGGGAACCATGATAAGGACAATTTCTCATCAGAAACAATGGTGGCCAGAAGACAGTGGAATGATACCTTTAAAGTGCTAAGAGACAGCCTAGATTTCTATATCCATTGACAATATCCTTTTAAAATGAAAACAAAACAAAAAAAACAATTTGTCACCCGAAGTCTTGCCCTACTAAAAATTATTAGAGAAGTGCTTTAGTCCAAAAGAAAATTATGCCAGATAGAAACTCAATTCTAGAAAAGAAATGAAGGGCACCAGAAAGAATAAAATATGTTGGTCAATAAAACAGACCTCTTTAAAACATTCTATTTTAGTTACATGTATATACACACACATACACACACAAACGTACATCAATGTTACTGTCAAACCCAATTTAGATTAAATAAAAAATATATATTGAACACATTTGTGTACACATGTACTTTTTTATTTCCATCTATCCAAATTCTGCACATCCTTTCATTCAAATTAGCTTCCACCATTAACACTTCTTACCACCACTGCCCTTCCCATTCTCTGGCCAGCTGCAATACTGAGTATTATAGAGCTCATTTTAGCCACTGACTCAATTTCATTTTCTCAGTATATAAGAATGTCATAAGTTAAGAATAAGGATGGCAGAAGAGGTTATGAGTGCTTTAGGAAATTGCAGAATGTGTGAAATAGTGACACATTCGGAAAGACCCATCTGTGTTCCCTGGTCATGAATTCAAAGTGAGTGAACTCATCCTGGTTGCATGTTTTTCTCCAGTCCAGTTGAGGTCCACAGAAGGAAGACAAATTGGACTTCAAAAGACTCTGCTTGTTATTTTATATTTCCTATTGGTGTTCTTCTTTTTTCTCCCCAGATCAAATAGTTACTTAATCAGTTTTATCAGGTATTAAGTTAATAACTGGTTTCCTTCTCACTCTTATGTCTTATTTCTCAATTGGAACAGAATTCATAAATGAGATTTAATGGTAACCTCAAACCATAAGTGTCAGTAATTAATACTTTGTGATATTTCAAACTTTTTACCTCTGATTTTATATTTATGGCTTAAAACCCTAAAACCATAAAGGTATTTACAAACAGCTTTGAGAGGAAAAAGCTTAGAATTTCTAAAAGATAAGAGATACCAGAGACACAAGTAAAGGCAAAAATCAGACTAGAACAAAATATTAGGAAAAAAATAACAAAGACAATATTCATGACATAGGAAGACCTAAAAATTACTAAGCAAAAAAGATATAAAAACAAACAGGACAAGGGCGGCGGGGGGGAGGGAAGCTGGGACGAGGTAAGAGAGTAGCACTGACATATAAACACTACCAAATGTAAAACAGATACCTAGTGGGAAGCTGCTGCATAGCACAGGGAGATCAGCTCGGTGCTTTGTGATGACCTAGAGGAGTGGGATAGGTAGGGTGGGACGGAGGCTCAAGAGGGAGGGAATATGGGGATATATGTATGTGTATAGCTGATTCACTTTGTTGTATAGCAGAAACTAACACAACATTGTAAAGAATTATACTCCAATACAGATATAAAAAAAAAACCAAACAGGAAAATGGGCAAAGAATATAAAAAGACAACTCACAAAATAAATACAACTGGCCTTCACTAATGCTCAACATTACTAACAGCTAAAGAAATTAATGATAAAACAATAAGATAATTTATCAGTGATAGATTAACAGAAGCTTAAATGAATTAAAGTCTATTACTGATAAAGCTCTGAAGAATAAAGCACTCCCATGCTCTGCTGAAAGAAATGTAAACTAGTACAGTCTTTTTGAAGGCTATTTTGGAATCACCTATTAAAATTTTAAACGCACAATTCACTGATCCAGCAATTTTAGTTCTTGGAATCCTACATAAATATTTGTAGATGTTCTTAAAATATGTGCACAAAGATGTTCACTTGTAGTATTATTTACAGTAATGAAAATATGTAAAAAAAATCTATGTCTACAGTCAAATTATAAGTATTTAATGTTACACCACTCAGCTATTAGACGATGAAGTAGAGAGTATATAATGACACAAAAATAAGTGCAGAATAGTATATAACATAATAATAGTTAATAGTGTAAGCATAAAACATGCTTATATATATTTAAAGATAAAATAGTGATATCTCTAGGTATATGTAGGTAAAAATATCAGTGATATACTATATAAAAAAAAAGATTTGCAAGTACATGAACCAAGCTGTATATAAACCAAGGTAGAACAAACATATCACTTCATGATATAAAGATAATATATTACTATATTATTTATATTCTAAAACCATGAAACTACATCCACATTTTTCCTGATCAAAATTTTGAATTTCAGTGAAAAATTCAGTTCGTGTAAGAAACAAAAGCAAAAACTTGATTCACCACAAGTAAAAACCATTTAGAAAATTACCAGATCTCATAAAAGTCTCTCTTTTATTTATCTTCAATGTGTCATTGTTCTTTACTCAGGACTTTCATTATTCAGAATCCCCATCCCCGTATCCTGCACCAAATCAATGTAAACAAATATGGGATCCTATAACTAGAAAATAACTTTTAAAAGCAATTCTTCACTTTAAACTGGATTTTTTAGAATTATCATATGATCCAGCAATCCCACTCCTGGGCATTTATCAGAACAAAACTATAATTCAAAAAGATACATGCACCCCTACGTTCACAGCAGCACTGTTTACAATAGCCAAGACACGGAAGCAACCTAAACAACCACTGACAAATGGATAAAGAAGGTGTGGTGTATATACACAATGGAATACTGCCAACCATATAAAAGAACTAAATAATGCCATTTGCAGCAACATGGATACAACTAGAGATGATCATACGAAGTAAAGTAAGTCAGAAAGAGAAAGACAAATACCATATGATATCACATATGTGGAACCTAAAATATGACACAAATATGACACATCTATCTATGAAACAGAATCATGGACATAGAGAACAGACTGGTGGTTGCCAAGGGGGGTTGGGACAGGAATGGAGTGGGAGGTTGGAGTGAGCAGATGTAAGCTTTTATACATAGAATGGATAAACAACAAGGTCCCACTGTAGAGCACAGAGAACTATATTCAGTATCCTATGATAAACTATAATGGAAAAGAATATATTAAAAAATGTATATATTTATACAACTGAATCACTTTTGCTGTACAGCAGTAATTAACACAACATTGTAAGACAACTATACTTCAATAATAAATAAATAAATTTTGTTTATTTTGTTTTACTGGAAAATATAAGCAAAATATAGATTATAAATCAACACATAATCATTACAAAATTTATTATCATTGACTCACATACCTCAGTAAAATCTTTTCTATTGCTAATATGAGTTTGATTCATTTCAAATATTTCTGCATCGCTTTTATATATAGGCCCAAAACTCCAACATACATCTTAATTATATTAGCATATATTAAATAACCTAAGGCTATGTGCACTGCAAAGATACTGCAAAGAATATGATAGAATTACCTTTTGAATTAATGATGCATAAAAAATGAATTAATGTACAACTTGGAATAAAGCAGTATTTAGTTTGGTTTAAGTATTTTAAAGCCAATACTGATCATCTCTGATCATGCTTAATTCTAAATAATTAATAATGTACTGATTTAGTATTTTAATCTTACTGACTCTATGAAGTTAAATCTGACTTAAATTTTAAGCATACAGAATTGAGGATCATATGTATGTATCTCTTTCTATAGATAATAGCAGGAAACTTAATAAATGTTTTTTATTATAATGATTCTTAAAATCAACTGAAAGAAGAATCTTCAAAGTCATCCACACTAAATGGGGTCTATAGTTTTTAAATTCCATGTACCAGCAGTGGTTAGAAAGGACTCTTTCAAAATTATGATAATATTCAGCAAACTAACTAGGAGACAGAATATACATTTTGATTTAATTATAAAATCTTTGAATTACTAAATTTTTTATTAATAATGATAAATCTTAACTTGGAAATTAAAAGCAATGCTTTTTTAACCAAAACCCGACAAGCATGTATTTTCTGATACTTAATAGCATTACTTCTCATTTCATTTAAAATCTCATGGCATAAATCATAGGATAGATTTCTAGCATTCTTTTAATCCCAGGACACTGCCCTCCATTCCATCAGTCATCCTTCTCCAGCCAACTTATTTCTTTCACTTTTTCAGAAAGTAAGGCTGCTTTTTAAATACAAGAACCCTAGGATCACCATGTTTCAAACATAAATGAAAATTTTTTTAGAAAATTGCTTATCCGCATTTATCAAAACAAACAAATCCCCAATATTTATGTTTTTCACAAAGTAACCTGAAACTGATTTTTCCCCCAACTTGAGTTCCCTTTGGGGGAAAAAAACCAATGGCTGAGGAAAATATAAATTTGCATGTTTAATTTACCCTACTCACTATTTTCCAAAAATACTTACTAGAGCACTTGATGGTTATCTGGAATCTTATGCTATTTACACCATATAGACCACCATAAATAACAGCAGGTCTCTGAAATATGCCTATGTTTTATTCTACCTTGCTATGGTTCCAGTTTTGACATCTTTCCTCTGTAACTCAGACATAAAACACTACAAGATACACATAAATTTGAAGAGCAGGCAACTTTAGCCTTATATAGAGTTCTCAAGGTTACAAAGCTTACGTGGGTGTGAAGATTGGTTGATAAAATTAGAAGCTTTAAAATTCAAGGACTTCTGGATTCTACATAGGATTCTAGTATTAATTCAAATTCATGGTTGCCAGCCATTAAAAGAATTAAGAAGTCATTAATATTCCTGGAGTTCAAATTGGATTAGAATCTTCTGTAACATTAAAGATTAATGTGGAGCAAGTATATAAAATACAGAACACAAGGAATAGCTATAGCTATTAAAACCAACCACAATTATAAAATATATTAATTTCATACTACCTCATTACTTTAAAAAAACCATTGAAGCTTTGAGTGACATGTGATTTAAAACTATTTTAAATAAGTTTGTCAAATTTAACTCCAAAACTCCTAGACATACAATTTTCAAAGTTTAAATCAAAATACTAGCAAGGATATGGTATAACTGATAGTGTAACACAGGCTTCAGTCTATAGACTATGAGATATTTTAGTAAAATTATTTTAATAAAGTATTTTGGAACACAACCATGCCCATTTGTTTACATGTTGTCTATGCTTGCTTTTGTATGAAAATAGCAAAACTGAGCAGCTGCTAGAGAGATTATATGGTCCACAAGCCTAAAATATGTATAGTATACGGCCCCTTAAGAAAAAATTTGCTGATTCCTGTTAATACATTGCTGGTAGGAGTTTACTATAACAATTTTGCATATGAATTTGGTAATAAAAAGTTAATACCTTTTAACTAATTAATTTCATTTCCAGAAATCTATACTGAACAAATATAGGAATTGTTTAATATTAACAATTTCACATACAGTTATTTGTAATAGAAAATATTCGAAATGATCTAAATCTCCAAAAATGAGGACTGGTTATGCAAACTGATGTATTCAAGTGACAAGCCAGTACATGTTCATTAAAATGATGGTTATGAGGATTATGTAATAATAAGAAAATTCTTAGGACATAAACAGAAATTTTAAATACAGTCTAATATAAGGTAAATAAATAGCAAGGGAAAAACTAGAAGAACATATGTAAAAGAAATTTCAGTGGTTTGTGACTGGTTGATGGGTTAATTTTGTTTTCTGCTTTCTAGATTTTCTAACTTTCCAAATTCTATTTACTAAAGATATAATTACTTTTACAATAAAAACTTAAAACAATATATGTAAACATCTAAAGATTTCATGTGTTTAGCTGACTGTTATTCCTCTGCTTAAACACTGTCTTCCCAATCTCCTTTGCATTAAATGTAAACTTCTCATCATAGCCTACAAAGTCATGCAAGATCTGACTCACCTCTCTCTGAAATCTCATCTCTGACAGTCTTCAAGGGTGACTATATTCCAGCTACCCTTGAACACGCCAAATTCTTTGCTATTCCTTCAGTCAATCTCTAATCCTTCACAGAGGCCTGCCTCTGACTACTCTATTAAGTTTTCATCAAGTATCTTTGTTTAATATTTATGATTATATAATTTTCTGTTTACGCATTATCTACCTCCTCAGAGACAATATAAGCTCATGAGATCAGGGACTATCTTCACTGTTCATATATGACCGATGCCAAGCACAGGGTTTGGCACATAGAAAACACTAAATTTAATGGATGAATACATGAATAAAGTTTTACATTTACCTTTAATCTTTCAAGCACTTATTATTAAGTGTTGCTTCATTTCATCCAGAAGTAATTATTTTAAAATATTTTCAAATCAAAGAATACTCCAAATATTACTCAATATAAGACACACTTTGATTACTGATAACAAACAGCTCTCTCTCCAGCCTGTTTTCCAATATTCCAATGTGACACTATTTCATGTATGTTGTATTAAGACTTTAAACTGATTATATAAATTATATAGGCTATGTGGAGATACGTTATGGTCCACAAAAACTAGGAAGAAAATACTGTTAATCAATATTAACATTTGGCTGTAGATTAGACTCCTAATACTTGAGGACTTAAACCCCAGCTGCCTCAACATCTATGTCTACACTGTAGCCACATGAAGCTGGTATCCGGAAACAAATATATTTCTTAAAGATATAATTGGCATCACATAAATTTTTTCTTTAATGTTTTATGATGAACATTTTCCTGTGTTGTTATTGTTTTTTACTCTCTAGCATTCTGTTCCCCTGTCTCAGATACCTCTAATTCACCCCTTGAGCCTAAATCATTCCAGCAGTGCAGTGGTGACCAGCACTACCTGGCTTCCTAAACAACTCCATACAGGGCAAAGTGACTGAGCCTAGACCTGTGCCTATCCAACATGTCTCTTGCCTCTGGATCCAGGGCTCGCAGATGACTCCTGAGATATGGAGCAGTACAGTTCCTCATTCAGTGCCCATAACTACATGCAGAAGCTGGAGGAGCAGCAAAGTTAGTGTCCTGAGGAATAGAACCTTGACCAATGGAGTACGTGAGCAAGGGGGAAAAAAATCTCTCCCAGAAAGAACTGTCCTGGGAAATAGTGGTATATAACTAGATTATACACCCCCATACTGTTCTCCCTCCTTTGCTGACTCATAACCTTAATCCTTCAACTATAATTGCTAGTAATAAGCCTTTCTCTTAGGCTTTGCTTTCTGAGGAACCCCCCAAAATCTTCTTTTGTTTCTTCTGGTAAAAGCACTCAAGTTCCCTTTGGGAAATTATCACACACCCCCCCCGAAATCATATATAGTTGAGTGGGATTATCAATCAAGGTGTTCTATACTTCCCTGCCCAAAGAATATGCATGTGACTGAAACCAAGTGTCTTAAATTGATCTTAAATTACCTATTCAAACCTATGTCTATTTCATTTTACCTCATTCATATAATTTGGTCAGCCCTCTCTCCTTCTCTCCCTCCCTTTCTTCCATTCTTTAGCTATCATTTATAGATCTAATACATATAAGATATTGTGCTAGGTATTCAAGGTACAATGATAAATGATTTCTGACTGGATTCTAAAGGAGTAGGATTCTGCCAACTTGACAAGAAGCAGGAAAGGACATTCCAGGAACAAAGACCTGCTTGTGCAAAAACATGGATAAAAGAGAGGACAGTATCTTTAAGAACATACAAATAATCTTAAAAGGCTGGAGCTGAAAATATGAATATGAGCATATGACTAGACCATGAATGCCCATTCCAAGGAGTAGTATTTTATTCTGAGGGTGTTAAATACCACTGAAGATTTTCAGGCTGGAGAAAATGATATCGCAAATGTGCATTTCAGAAAGATGAAAATGAACAGAGCATGGACTATGGACTGAGGGGTTACAGGCAAAATAGGTAATATTTGATACTTTTACAATTAATCAGGCATTCAGGACATAAACCACAAGGGCACAGCCTGAGAAGTAAAAGTGAGAAATATTTTATTTGAGGGGTAGAAATAACATTTCATAACTAAATTAGATGTAAGATATAGGAAAGAATGGCTCAAGTCACTGAGAAGATACAGTGATATAATTATTGATGAAATGGACTAAAATAAGAAACAGGTTTGAAGAGAAAGGTGAAGACAGCAATTTGGGAAATGGGGAATTTGGGGTGTATATGGAACACCAAGGTAAACATATTTATTAGTAGTCATAATATACAGGCCAACATTATTTGTGGAAACATTATTCCTGGGAGTAGAAGTGTAAATGAACTACGTGGAAGGAAGGAGTTATAGTTATCAAATTACAACCATAAGTAAAATAAAAATACACAAATTTAAATATGATACAACACAATAAACAATGAAAGTAATGCATATATATAAATATTATCGTTATTATATAAAAATATATATATAAATATTATCAGTGTAAATAAATACAGCTAAAACCGTTGTAGTCAAAGGAAAAAAAACAAAACCTCAAGACTATGTTCATCAAGGAAATGAATTGTTTATGGACAGATGGTTATGGACCGAAAGAAAAGAGAAATTTGAAAAGGAAATTAAAGAATGGTTAAAGGACAGAATCAGAATACAAAAAAATCAAGCTACATCCTCTCTCTCTTTCTTCAATATTTCCAAGGGAATGATCCAAAGCACCAAAAGCTAATCAAATCAAGCTTTTAAAAAAAAAACCATTTGATTTTATATATGTAACAACAGTCTTACTGAAGTTTGTTGGTTCTCTTTCCTCTAAATTGGTTTCACTGTTCTCAGGTAAACTTATAAATAATGGCAAGTGACTACAATTAGGCTCCATATTATAACCTACTCACTTGGAAACACAAAGGTAGTTTCTCTTTCCCAATAATTTCAACAAAAGTCTTGGATATAAATCTCCCTGCATTGGCTTGGTTCATATGATCATCCCTGAAACAATCACTTCAAAAAAGGAATGAAACTGGATTTCTAGGCATGGGTCACATGTTCAATCCTGGAACTACACTGTGAAATCAATCCCACTTGAACTATATAGCTTGCAACTACTATCAGATAAGGAGGAAATGAATGCTGAAAAGGCAAAAACAAAAGAAATGTCACATTTCACACCTAGGAGTTAGTACAGTAACTGATCATAATATTGTAATTTTTAAAGAATTTGATTACTTTAATTCCAAATTTCAATGCTACAAGAATAGTATAAGGAGCTCCAAAATACCTTCCAACCAAATCCCCCAACTGTCTAAATCTGGACCCAATTGCTTTACACATACCAACACACATCTACATATGTGTGTGTCCATGTGTCCATGTATAAAATCCTTTACTGATCCATTTGATATTTGAATTTTTTTTACATCTTTATTGGAGTATAATTGCTTTACAATGGTGTGTTAGTTTCTTCTTTATAACAAAGTGAATCAGTTATACATATACATATGTTCCCATATCTCTTCCCTCTTACTGATCCATTTGAGAGTATACTGGATACATGGTGCCCATTTATTTCTAAATATGTCAGTGTGCATTTACTAAGAACAAGGACATGTTCGTACAGAAACGTTGTGTTTTTGAACAGATGTTGTGAAAAATTTTAAAATCTTTCCTAATACTGAAAGCTCCTTAATTTAACAACAACAACAAAAAAGGTCTGTGTCACAAAGTCTCTTAATATCCCTGGAAATAAAAGATATTTCCATTACAAATAAAGAGAAAATGCAACATCACTAAAACAAAGTAAGTATTCCTTGGTCCATTTCTTTTAAAACATGTGATTTTCATTATTGGGAATTTTTCAGTTCTTGCCAGTAGTCATAGAAAAGATTCAGATTTCATTTAGAAAGTTCTCCACTCCCAGGTGGATAATAATCAATGTCTACACCCCCTGACAAAGGAAACCAATTGATTATACATTGCACCCCCACAGAAGTGTGCCAAGTCCAGCCAGTAGAGTGCCAAAGCACAAATGTTTGACATCCAAGACAGTGAGGGTACATGGAAGGATGTAATGAATTCTTCACAGGACTCTCAGCAGAGTTCATCTGAATTTGGCATACTCTGAGCCTTATTTTCTCCATTTTAAAGATGAAAGGGTTCTGCACCAGGCCAAGTAACAGAACCAGATTTACCCTCTCATGTGAAAAAACCAAAATATTGGGAGAAAATATATGAAAAAAAGGTATGCAAGACACAGGAAATCAGGCAACAAAGGACTGTGAACCCTGACATAAAAAAAATAAGGTGAGCCCTACAAATTGCCCCAGCTTACTGCCTTGAGAGAACTTCCAGGATATGGTGCAGAGAGAGGAACCAGGCAAAGCTCGGCACTCTCTCCAAGTAGAGAAGACATAGCTGAGAATACACAGAGATTAGAGTGGCTGGAGTTCTCAGAAAAGAGTACCAAAGAGGAGAGAGAGCTGCACAGAGAGAGAATTCCATAGATCTTCAAAGGGTCTTCTCAAGAATTCAACAGAAAGAAGAAAGAGGAATGGATATACAAATAGTCAATAATCACATTAAAAGCTGTTCAATATCATTAACCCACTAGGAAGGCAATACTAAAAAAAATTGAAAATAACAAATATTGACAAGGATGTGGAAAAACAGGAACCATTTAGTACAGTGCTGGTGGAAATACAAAATGGTTCAGCTGCAGTGGCAACAGTCTGGAGGTTCCTCAATAAGTTAAACATAGACAATTCAACTCCTAGGTATATTCACCAAAGAACTGAAAGCAAGTACTCAAACCAATATATGTAATCATGTATTCATATGTACACATGTTCATAGCAGCACTACTCATAAATGCCAAAAGGTGGAAACAATTCAAAGGTCTATAAAGGATGAATCGATAAATAATAGTATATACATACAATGGAATATTATTTGACCACAAAAAAAGGAAAAAAGCACTGACATATGCTATAATGTGGATGAACCCTGAAAATATTATGCTAAGTGGAAGAAGCCAGATGAAATATGTCACATATTTCCAGTGGGAAATGAAGAGGAACCAGACAATAAGAATAAGAAACACTCAGAGAAAAAGAAGAGAAACCAAGAGAAGAAGCAAATGGAAGAAAGTATTTCAAGGAAAAGAGAGTGAGCGATTTTGTTAAATACTACTGCCAAGTTAGAGAAAATGAGGACTGTGAACTGCCAGCTGAATATAACAATATTTAGGTTACTAGTAATTTGGACAAGAGCAGTTTTAACAGAGTGGGGAGAGCAAAAGACTGAATGGAATGAATTCAGAAACAGGAAGAGAAGAAATGGAGACAGTAGGTATAACACAATTCTTTTGAGAAGTTTTACTGCAGAGGGCAAGTAAATGCAGTGGTAGCTGGTGAGGAGAAAGTGGGATCCAAGGAAAGTTTTGTTCCTTTTTTTTCTTTTTTTTTTTGAGACAGGACACAAAACAGCATGTCTATTTATAAGCTGGTGGAATGATCCAGCAGAGAGGGAAAAGTGAATGATACAAGTGAATGAGTACAGATTTACTGCAGTGATGTCCTTGAATAGGGAGAAGAGATGGGATCTAGTGAACCAGCTTTAGATAACAGCATGGCTATTTCATCTATAGTAACAGGAAGGCAGAGTACTGGTGTAGATCCTGAAAGGTAAGTTAAGATGGTTGTGCATGTGAGTTATGAGAGTTTCTTCTTATAGTTTCATTTTTTTTCAGAGAAGTAGGCAGCAAAGTCATCATCCATAAAATGGGTTTGAAGGTGCTGACAGTCAGGTATGGGGGAGGGTTTGAAGGTGCTGACAGTCAGGTATGGGGGAGGGTTTAAGGAGAGGAAAAAATGAGAAAGAGTGGTTTAAGGACAGTGCTTCTCAAACTTGAATGTGCTTAAGAAACACAAACGACCCTAAACACCCAAAGCAATCCTGAGAAAGAACAACAGAGCTGGAGGAATCAGGTTCCCTGACTTCAGACTATACTACAAAGCTATAGTAATCAAGACAGTATGGTACTGGCACAAAAACAGAAATATAGATCAATGGAACAGGACAGAAATGCACGCACATATGGTCACCTAATTTTTGATAAAGGAGGCAAGAATATACAATGGAGAAAAGACAGCCTCTTCAATAAGTGGTGCTGGGAAAACTGGACAGCTACATCTAAAACAATGAAATTAGAACACTCCCTAACACCATATACAGGAATAGACTCAAAATGGATTAAAGACCTAAATGTAAGGCCAGATACTATAAAACTCTTAGAGGAAAACATAGGCAGAACACTGTGTGACATAAATCACAGCAAGATCCTTTTTGACCCACCTCCTAGAGAAATGGAAATAAAAACAAACAAATGGGACGGAGTGAAACTTAAAAGCTTTAGCACAGCAAAGGAAACCACAAAACAAGATGAAAAGACAACCCTCAGAATGGGAGAAAATATCTGCAAATGAAGCAACTGACAAACGATTAATCTCCAAAATTTACAAGCAGCTCATGCAGCTCAATATCAAAAAAACAAACAACCCAATCCGAAAATGGGCAGAAGACCTAAACAGACATTTCTCCAAAGAAGACATACAGATTGCCAACAAACACACGAAAGGATGCTCAACATCACTAATCATTAGAGAAATGCAAATCAAAACTGCAATGAGGTATCTCACCTCACACCAGTCAGAATGGCCATCATCAAAAAATCTACAAACAATATATGCTGGAGAGGGTGTAGAGATAAAGGAACCTTCTTGCACTGTTGGTGGGAATGTAAATTGATAGAGCCACTATGGAGAACAGTATGAAGGTACCTTAAAAAACTAAAAATAGAACTACCATGCGACCCAGCAATCCCACTACTGGGCATATACCCTGAGAAAACCATAATTCAAAAAGAGTCATGTACCACAATGTCCATTCCTCTATTTACAATAGCCAGGACATGGAAGCAACCTAAGTGTCCATCAACAGATGAGTGGATAAAGAAGGTGTGGCACATATATACAATGGAGTATTACTCAGCCATAAAAAGAAACAAAATTGAGTTATTTGTAGTGAGGTGGATGGATCTAGAGTCTGTCATACAGAGTAAAGTAAGTCAGAAAGAGAAAAACAAATACCATATAACACATATATATGGAATCACATATATGGAATTCCATATATATGGAATCTAAAAAAAAAAAAGGTTCTGAAGAGCCTAGGGGCAGGACAGGAATAAAGACGCAGATGTAGAGAATGGATTTGAGGACATGGGGAGGGGGAAGGGTAAGCTGGGACGAAGTGAGAGAGTGGCATGGACATATATACACTACCAAATGTAAAATAGGTTATCTAGTGGGAAGCAGCTGCATAGCACAAGGAGATCAGCTCGGTGCTTTGTTACCACCTAGAGGGGTGGGATAGGGAGGGTGGGAGGGAGAGGCAAGAGAGAGGAGATATGGGGATATATGTATATGTACAGATGATTCACTTTGTTATAAAGCAGAAACTAACACACCATTGTGAAGCAATTATACTCCGATAAAGATGTTAAAAAAAAATCACCTGGGGAATTTTATTAAAATGCAGATTGTGATTCTATGGATCTAGTGTGTAGCTTGCGATGGTGCAATTCTAACAAGCTCCCATATGATGCTAACGCTCTGCTCCTAAATGACTACTAGTAGTAGTAGTCACTTTGGAGCAGAACAGAAGCAAGGACAGGAGAGCGCAGGATAAACAGACTAGGGGGGCGGGGGTTGGGTGAGTGGGGGGAATGATTGCAAAGCAGCAGTAAGATCCTGCTTTTAGGATAGTGGTCATGAAATTACAGTGAGATCAGTCAGCATGACTATGTATTTTTCTCATCTCAAAGAGTTGTTATCTGGGACAATAAAGATCTCACCTGAAATTGTTATCTTCATTACATCTAAATGCAAAAAAGGGTAACTGAGTTGTGGTTCTTATTATCATTCAGGTTGCAAAATATAAATAATAACACTTTTCATGTGCTAGGCACTACTCTAAAAACTTTTAAGGCCTTATCTCATTAATTTTAACAACAACCTAAGGAAATAGGTTATACACTAAACTCATTTTATAGATGTTAAAATTGAGCCCTAGAAAAATGAAGTCACACGTCCAAGATCATAAAAGCAATTAAGCTCAGAAGACAGGATTCAAAACCAGGTCTGTTTGACTACAAAGTCTCACACTTATAACCTCTGTTCCATAATAGTTCTCAAAGAGGTTATCTCTCTTCGAAGTATCCACTAATGGCTTTTTATAAAATATGTAATTCAACTAAATATCCTATTCTCCCCACACCCCTTAAATTTTAGGTCTTACTATTTCTTCCATGTACACTTAAATTTTACTGGAACTTCTAGTTTCTGTGTCTTTTTTTTTTTTAATTTATTTTTTGCTGCATTGGTCTTCGTTGCTGCTCACGGGCTTTCTCTAGTTGCAGTGAGCAGGGGCTATTCTTCATTGTGGTGCACGGGCTTCCCATTGAGGTGGCTTGTCTTGTTGCAGAGCACCGGCTCTAGGTGCACGGGCTTTGGCAGTTGTGGCTCATGGGCTCTGGAGCACAGGCTCAGCAGTTGTGGCACACGGGCTTAGTTGCTCCGTGGCATGTGGGATCTTCTGGCACCAGGGCTCAAACCCATGTCCCCTGCACTGGCAGGCAGATTCTTAACCACTGTGCCACCAGGGAAGTCCCCTGTGTCTTTTTAAACGGTATGTCTATTCACATTATTTTCCATTATCTAGTGCTATGCAGTAGGCTGTGACTAGGTTTTTACTAATTATAATAAAGATTTTTAAAAAACAGTGAAAGGACTTATCCTATTTTGGAGTCAGAATAAAGTGTAAGTCAGTATCTATTTACTTTGAGCTAAAAGCCTATATTGAAACAGTTTGTTATACTATAATTCATGTTTCTTTATCGCAAATTAGCTAAATTGTGATTGGCAAATAGGGCAATGATATCAGCATATATAACCAAAAGGTTGTACTGATTCATATGCAGCTTTTCTCAGCACATTTTGAAGCAATCGGCTTTCTTACAATGAAAGAGAAAGTTTTTACAACATATGATGTGAAAAGGCTGATAATCCCATCGACGAGCTTTTCTTTCACACAGTGACTGATTCAGAGGTTGCATGAATCACTAGACCTTCTTCTATATGTTAAGCTATCTGAAGAGGATGGGAGTGCAGATGACGAAGAGGCTAAGACATGTACCCTAAGTATAAAAAAAATTTTGATATATAAGTCTATATACTGATTCACAGTTTTTCATTTTGATGAAAGTGGTCACTCTTAAAAAGCAAATTTCCTCAAAGATCTATATCTCAAACAAATCATGAGACCCAAGATTTAAGGCTATCCTGACCATGATAGCCTGATTACAATTGCCAGAGAAGACTTAACTATGGTAGTATTTTCACCAAAACTGTTACTGTTTTGTTTTTTTTTTTAGTACTCTGGTTATAAAGTTCTGTATGTTTTGACTGCTAACTGCTTCTAACCCAATTTTCCCTAGAAATTCTGTTAATTGTATGTGCCAAATGCAAGATTTTTCAGGAATTAATGTATGGCGTTATGGGAGAAATGCTTGTTCTGTAGAATGCCTTTACAATCACACACACACATATGCACGTGTGTGAGTGATACTATTCACAGGATCTTTTCATAAAGTTTTAATGAATTTCCCATTTCAATAATCACACTCTGAATTACTTGTAATCTTAAAATATATATACATACGTGAATACATATATATGCATATGTGTATGTACATGTATATACATAAGTACGGAGAGTGAAAGAGAGAAAGAAATGGGGAGGCGAGAGGGAGACAGAGAGAGAGAGAAGACACTTATTATATATCTGGCACTATGCTAGGCCTGACCATGACTTACCTACTTAAAAAGGATATGATAAAAAAAATCACCTGAAGTGATAACTTTATATATCTAATGATTTGATAATAGAGATAGTCTCAACAGACAATAACTATATATAATGCCACTAGAACCCTTGAAGGGTTCTCAGGAAAGACTCACTTTACATTGAATGACCTCTTTACTCATACTACACTACTAATAGGGACTTCCTAATTTACATGAGACCATTCGTCCCCTATTTCACCATTATATTGAATCTGTCCTCAGTTCTTCAATCATTAATTCAATCAACATTCATTAGGCACCTACTATAACAGGAACCAAAGGTACAATGACAAATTCAAAACAGAATCACTGCCCTTATCAATATTTATTTAGTAGAGTCACTGAAGTAAACAAATAAGAAGAGCAATGCCCTAGACATGTACAAAGTTAAATGGAAGCACAGAGGTGCAGAAGGCTTTGAAGTCAAAGGTATAGGTCTGAATCTGGCACTGACACCGACTGTGTAAGTCCCTGACCATACCATTTCACTGCATATTTCTTTAATGTAAAACAAGACTAACACCGCACAATTTATAGGGCTGTTATGAAGACTGAATGAGAAAATGTTTATAAAATGCCTGTTACACATAAATTTTAAAAGTGATAGTTGCTGCTATCATCATTATCATCACCATCATCATATCTTTGGGATGAAATTAGATGAAGAACTAAAAATAGTTCTGTCTTTAGATTTCATAGAACTAGACATGTCATTTGCCAGCACCAAAAGCTTGTTGAATTATCTGGCTAAGGTAACCCAATCCTATGAAACAGTAGTCTTCCAAGAGATAGGCGTAAGGGAAGAAAAACTCAGTATCCTATGGGGGAAGGGATGCAGTGCTCTCTGACAGGTACACTAAAGAAATGAAAATCTAATAGAGTCAAAATCGTAGACAAATAGTGAGGTGTACCTTAAACCAGCCTACGTAGGAGGTCCTAGAGGACACTAACATGTATATATGCCTAAAGGGAGCCATACCAAATAGCACACGTTTTCGTCCATTTGTATATGTCTTCATGACAGCTGACAGAGAATTACTCTGTCCTTAACTGCTAACATCTGAGTAGGATAATTCTGCACATTAGGAACCCAGTAGGCAAAAACCTCATTTATCTAATAACACAAGGATGCAAAAGACTGACAATCCTGGATGATATTATTTGCCAAAAGTTATCTTAATTAGGATCAGAGTGCTTTACAGTTGTACCAGAAGTATAACTGATATCCCTCATTTATGGGAGATGATTCTCTGATATCCTGCTTTAGAGACTACCTACTATCCTGCCCCCAAGTGTTTCTACTCTAAGGAAGGGTCAGCAAATACAGCCTGCAAGCCAAAATCAGCCTACCTGCTTTTGTACAGATTATAAACTAAGAAAGGTTTTTACACTTTTTAAAAGTTGAAAAAGTTCAAAAGAATAATACTGTATGAAAAGTATATTAAATTCATATTTCTGTGTCTATAAATAAAGTTTGATTGGAACACAGCCACATTCATTTACATATTGTCTCCAGCTGCTTTTCTACTACAACAGCAAAATCGAGTAACTGAAACAGAGACCTATGGTCTGCAAAGTCTAAAATGTTTTTTATGCGGTGTTTTATAAAAAGTTTGCCAACCCTTGATATGAGGCAAGGTATGAGAGGTATGGTGGCTCCGAGCCTCAATACTGAGAGGCACAATACTAAGAATGCCTATCCGTTCCTTATAACACAGTGAGTGTCAAATGGATTTCCCAGTAAGACTCTGGTAAGATCACCCTGAAGTCCACCTCTGATTATACCAGGTAATAGCCATCGTTTGCCAAGCACTTACTACTATATGCCAGGTATTATCATCTTCATTATATGGATGAGGAAACTGATGGTCAATGAGTGGTGGTAACTTGTTCAAGTTTACTACAGATAGTAAATCAATCCCAGTACTGTCTCCCCCAAAGCCTGTGGGCATAAACAACTGCCTGAAATAAGAGTACAGAGAGTAAAAGAATTGGAAATAATGATCTACCTCAAAAGAAAATAATTTTCCACAGTGATGTGGATAATGATGAAGTAATGAATACTCTATAGAAACCAAAACCAATGTCCCTGGGAGGAAGGGACAATAGCCAAGGAAACCTTCTGAAAGTGTCTAGGAACTAAACAAACAAAATTGGCTCCCACTGCTAGTTTCCTTGTTTCTGTCAGTGGTACCACAATTATCTCAATTTTCCAACTTATATAATAGACTTATTTATACCACCTTTTGATCTTGCCATTAGATCATACTCAAGTAGGCATAAATCCAGGAGAAAAGGATAATTAGAAAACTATATCTTTATTCTCAAATTATACCTTTCCTATTCTTAAAATGTTAACATTTTAGCATTTTGTTTTCTGAATTAAGGTGATTCTAAATAGTAACTTTAATTTTTTTTCCTTATTTGAAAAAGTAAAGTTGGTATTCAAAAAAAAAAGAAAATAATATAAAGTTATATTAAGAAGTCATCATTGTCTTAGTTATAATATCTTCAAGTCTATAACATAATGTTTTGAAAGAACAAAACAGTGGTTTTCCCTTGTAATCAAGTAACACTAACACGTGACTTTGATTGCACACTGATTCATAACCTAGTAGCCCTACTTTTCAGTTAGAATGAGCACACTGCTTACTGCATAACTGCTAAGTGGTTAACCCATGTATTAAACTAGATACATTCTATTTAAGTCTACACTTAAACTGTTCTTTACTTTTATTACAAATATTACAGTCAACTTTGGAAATTTACATTTAAAAAAGTGTACATTTTAAAATTATCCGGATGACTCAGTACACGTAGTGTATGTTCCTTTACTGTTTAAAACATAAAATGTCTTCATTATGATACCCACATTACTGTGCTTCCTATCCTTTATATTTTTCCATCATCCTTAGCATTGGTTTTTTTTTTTAGGAATTACACTGAATATAAATGATATGTTTTGCTTTCCAGCCAAATTAGAAAAACCTAAAAATATTTGAATAGAGAAAAACATCAGGGATCCAATTGTTCAAAATAAAAAAGTATAAAATAAATTCTTGGGAGAAAATATTCTGTTATGAAAATGCTGCTTTTAAAAATCAATGTTATTTCATGACTATAAAATTTTATTCAAGAAATTGTAAAAATATATTTTAATTTGCAAAGAACTATATTTTTAAAGTCAGTTTATATACTAGATGTTACAACAGCAATCAAGACAAAATTCAACAAATACACCATACTTAAATACTTATTCCTAAAATAAAGATCAGAGTAGTCTTAAATATTACTCCTACACACTTTAAAAGCTATCGTGTTACATATGCCTAAGAAGTTGAAGCACTTAAATCAATTATTACCATAATCGGCAAGATCTCAAATTAAAAATCTTATGGGGGTGTTAAAGGTTCGATAGTAAGTATCCAATGACAAGAGTGTGTATTTGCTTTGGAAAGATAACTGCCAAACTGATGTCCTCCTTACTTATCCTTTCCTGATTATCAAGACCTGTGTAATGACAGGGCACCAAAAGTAAATGGCACGGTATAGCAAGCACCACAAGGTGGTGCTAATATCCTCTCATAACTGGCTGGATAGACCACTGTGGCTAGTCCAGATGTGGCCTAAGGTGATGCTCTTGCAACCCACAAGGTGGATGCCCAACTACAACATTCTCTGCTCTAAGAGAAAAGCAAACCATCAACAATTTAGAAGCTTTTTACTGTTCATTGTAGAAAAAAATTTTTGAATTTATAATCCTCTAGAGTTAACATTTGGTTTGCATTAACATTCTTCTCATTTAGTTACAATATTTTACATGAAAAGAAGGTAACCCTCTAAGCAACTAACTACCTTTACACTACTGTCAGACGAAATTAGTACTTTACACTCAATAAATAAACTACTGTCATGCACAAGTCAAGATGTCTTTATCAATAGGGTTCTTATGTGGGACACTGGTACAAGTGATGATAAAACAATCCAGTATTTTGAAACCCATATTCATATGGCCAAAATCTGTTTCCCAAATTAATACTTTCACTCATTTCTATATACTTACTCATCTTCTTAATGTAATGGACGCCTAGAAAAACATGTTATGGTTTCCTATAATTCAAGTTCTAAAAACACTAAACCAACTGCTACAGTCATCCTTCCTTGAGTTGCTTTTAGTCAGACAAACACACAGCTGGATGGAAAGATGGAAATGAGGATGGAAGGATGAAAGGAAGGGTGGAAGGAAGGGAGGGAGGGAAGGAAAAGGGGCAGAAGGGTGGGAGAGAGGGAGGAAAGCAATAGCCTGGCTCCAGAATTGCAGTTCAGAATGGAGAAAAAGGGAGTTGCTAGAGAGAGTTACTATAACATAAATATATATGCACTGGGCACATATATGAAGTGAATATATACATATACACACACACACATAAAACAAATAAATAATGCCCACTGCCCAAACTGCGTTTTTGGGAGGTAAAGAAAGTTGCCCAAGGTCATAAAAGGACTATCAGACTTCAAAGCCTCTTTTTCATTATTCCATAAAAGAATCATGCTAATATCGATGAGGACAGCTAGTGTGCGCTAAGTGGCAACTATGTGCCAAGCAATGTGTTAAGCATTTACATTTATTTTCTCAGTTAAGTCACACAACAATCCTAAAAGGTATTCTTATTTTCTTCATTACAGATTAGAAAGCTGCAGCACAGAGGGGTTGAGTGACCTTCCCAAGGTCCTACAACTATTAAGTGGTAAAGCTGGGATTAGAATCTAAGCAATGTGGCTACAATAAATCTGCCACTTAACCAGTTCACAATATTGCCACTCATAAAATACAAAACTATTTCTTTTGGGAATAAAATAAATGGCTGTTTAGTGAAGAGTAAAAACAAAAAACTTTTATTAAGCACATAAAACGAAAAAAAAAATGCTACAGCAGACCCTATGGAAAGGGATCTCAAAGAACTCGAAATCTCAATAGGAAAACAAAAAACATAATGACATTTAAAAAACACAAAATAAGATAGTAAAAAAGTAATGTGGTTAATTACCAATGACTAAAGAAAACAAAATAAGATATCAGAAAGGGTAAAATATGATTAATTATAAACAACAGCCGACATAAGGTTTTTAAAAATAGCAATCACTTCAGATAGAGCAGACTGGGAATGTCACTAGAGAAGAGGTAGATTTTAACTGATTATGGAGAGAGAGGTTTGGACAGGTGAGAAGGAGGAAGAGAGGACATCCTGAGCATTTTAATACATGAGTGAAAGTATGAATGCAGAAAACTGCAAACTGTGCTCAGGAGTTGATCAAGGTAGTGTTTTTGCATAGAAAACGTTAACAGAGAAAAGCTGAACGGGCTTTATTCTTCCCCAAATAGTCCTCAAGGCCTGGAGATGAATAAACAAATCCATGTTTCTAGCTAGTTAATGACATATTCTATAATAAATATTTCAGAAAGCATAAAGAAACTGGATTTCAAATTATATGAAGAACCAATCAAAAGGAAATTGGCTGATTGCGACAGAAAGGAAAGGAAGAGAGACAGGAATGAAAGAACTAATGGGGAAAATGTCAAAGAAATTACTAAGTCACCAGTTTGCAATTCATAAAATATTCAAAAGCAATATTAGAGATTCTCTAAGCTATTTAATTTTAAGTCATATCTTTACACAGTACATGTAGTAAAATTATAATATAAAAGTAAAGCTCATTTAAAAATTACTTTATCATTAAAAGTAGGTAAAGTTATTTGATTTCTTTGTGGGGGAGGGGTGAATAAGGGAGAATTTAAAATAATCTGTGTAGTGCTTCATAAAAAACTAAATATACTATTTCATTTAAACCTCAGAACAACCGTATGAGAAGTTACATTATAGGAGAAGAAACACAGTCACAGAAGTATAGTGACTACACCTAATTTATATTAAACCTGAAAGTGCTAAGATTCAAAGCCAGCTTTCCAGACTTCAACCTGAAAATTCTTTTTCACTGTTACTATTTGGTTTCTATTTTCATTACA
Source organism: Leucopleurus acutus (assembly GCF_964270905.1). Taxonomy (NCBI): domain Eukaryota; kingdom Metazoa; phylum Chordata; class Mammalia; order Artiodactyla; family Delphinidae; genus Leucopleurus; species Leucopleurus acutus. The sequence goes on along the minus strand of NC_139159.1, from coordinate 46,694,159 downwards.
ATAAAACTTACACTGCAAGCAAGTAAAGGTCCTGAAAATTATGGACAGTATTACTTGGACGAGACACATGGATATTATATGGATAGTATATCCAGTCCCAGAGCAATGATTCATACATTCCTCCACCCAACAAATACTTATTAGGCACCAACTATATGCCAAGCACCATTCTAGACACTAAAGATACAGTAGTTAATAGAGAAGTAAACAAAAGGCAAGAACACAAGAAAACATGAAATATGATAAGTATAATTCCGAGAATTATAATACAGTAATAGGGAAAAAATGAATGGGTGACTCAGTATTGGGTGGTCATGAATACCTCTCTCTGAAACTGACCTGTAAGCTGACACAGAGCCAGCCAAATACAAAGTAGTAAGACCACAATTCCAAACAAAAGGCATAGCTAGAACAGCCCTAAACAGAAATATAAAGGCAGTGTAGCCAAAACATAGTGAAAAAGGAACAGAGTCACAGATTAGGTCAGAGAGGTAAGTAGGGGATTTTTAAGTTAGAATAAGCAGTTGGAATTTTCTGTTTTCAATGTGATAAAAGGGGGTGGGGAGGGACTTCCCTGGTGGCACAGTGGTTAAGAGTCTGCTTGCCAATGCAGGGAACACGGGTTCAATCCCTGGTCCAGGAAGATCCCACATGTCACGGAGCAGCTGAGCCTGTGTGCCACAACTACTGAGCCTGCACTCTAGAGCTCACGAGCCACAACTACTGAGCCTGCCCGCAGGTTGAAACTACTGAAGCCCATGCGCCTAGAGCCCGTGCTCCGCAGCAAGAGAAGCCATCGAAATGAGAAGTCGCGCACCACAAAGAAGGGTGGCTACCACTCGCCACAACTAGAGAAAGCCTGCGCAGCAACGAAGACCCAACGCAGGCAAAAAAAAAAAAAGAGGGTGAGGAATAACATAAATTTATTTATATTAAAGGGGAAAAAATCAATCGGTGTGATGTAAAGAATATAACAGCAAGCTTGGAAGCAGAGACACCAATTAGAGCTAAAGTAGTCGAGCAGCTCTTAACCTTTTCTCCACCCCAACTACCTGAAGAAAATTACACTCTCCAACAAATAACAGCAATGGAGAGGAAATTCTGATAAAACTCCTTGCTCTCTTTCAGAGGCTCTACTCTAGAAGAACTAGGTAGCATTCTCCACTGTTCACTCTCAACTTCCCTTCTCCCATGATTGGTCATTTTTTTCTTTCTTTGTTCTGTTCTTTTCCCTCTGCCTAGCCTAAAAGTCCACTTTGGATACTACTCAATCAGAACTGGATGCATGTCTCAAAAGACCACTGATATTGCCTGAATTCAACGTCCTTGATATTAATACTTTAAAAAGTTTTGATTCTGGACAGAGGCAACTAAAAAGACATCTCCACAAATAAACAGATTTGTGATATGTCCTGTATAAGAAAACTCTAAAGATAACATAGACTATAATAGGCAATTTTCATTTAAAAATCCAATTTTGACATGCTTTCTGGACACAGGCAAATTTTTATGCAGTTTGAAATAAATATTTAAAGATATTCAATTCCTAGCATGTGAACACACTAAAAATGTCTATGAAAATTAAAACCATTCTCTGGAATCTGATGAAATACCCAATTTTAGTTTAAGTTTCATTTCTTTGTATCCTGGGATATTTCTTCTCTATTGTTTGAAAGCATAGACTTTGAAATATAAAATGAAAAGAAGGCCTGGAGTAGCAAGCTCACAATAATGATTTTATCCCAAAGTTGTAAGTTCTCAATTATTAATAGTAAAAATTAAAACTCATTTTTCAGCTTAACCAAATGTTTCCTAACACTATCTAAGTCTCAGAAAGCAATGTGTTGCAACACCTAGTCCTCTACACAAAAATTCTTCATTGCTATGGCATGTTCATTAGAAAATAAAACTGAGTTGAAATGACTTAAATCTCATACAAACAATGGTAATATGGCAGGTTACTTTCTTAGTCATGAATCTGATAATTTTGGAAATTGATATAATCATATTTAATCAATTATAAGTGACAGACCTATATGCTATAAAACTTTTTTTCAATAGAACGAAAAAAAGTCACATAAAATCAAAGATAATATTATACGATAACACAGTGTACATTTCAAAGATCTTTTCTTGTTCTTCATAATTGTTTTAACTGGCACAAATTTTTAAGGAGCCTTCCTCAAGGATACGGAATCCAGGACTTATTTGGAAATATGTTCAATCACTTTCAAAAAAGTGATTTTCCACAGAACTAGAGCAAAATATTTCACAATTTGTATGGAAACACAAAAGATCCCGAATAGCCAAAGCAATCTTGAGAAAGAAAAACAGAGTTGGAGGAATCAGGCTCCCGGACTTCTAACTATACTACAAAGCTACCGTAATCAAGACAGTATGCTACTGGCACAAAACAGAAAGACAGATCAATGGAACAGGATAGAAAGCCCAGAGATAAACCCACACACATATGGTCACCTTATTTTTGATAAAGGAGGCAAGAATATACAATGGAGGAAAGACAGCCTCTTCAAAAAGTGGTGCTGGGAAAACTGGACAGCTACATCTAAAACAATGAAATTAGAACACTCCCTAAACACCATACACAAAAATAAACTCAAAATGGATTAAAGACCTAAATGTAAGGCCAGACACTATAAAACTCTTAGAGGAAAACATAGGCAGAACACTATGACGTAAATCACAGCAAGATCCTTTTTGACTCACCTCCTAGAGAAATGGGAATAAAAACAAAAATAAACAAATGGGACCTAAAGAAACTTAAAAGCTTTGGCACAGCAAAGGAAACCACAAACAAGACGAAAAGACAACCCTCAGAATGGGAGAAAATATTTGCAAATGAAGCAACTGACAAACGATTAATCTCCAAAATTTACAAGCAGCTCATGCAGCTCAACATCAAAAAAACAAACACCCCAAATCAAATATAGGCAGAATACCTAAATAGACATTTCTCCAAAGAAGATATACAGATTGCCAACAAACACATGAAAGGATGTTCAACATCACTAATCATTAGAAAAATGCAAATCAAAACTACCATAAGGTATCACCTCACACCAGTCAGAATGGCCATCATCAAAAAATCTACAAACAATATATGCTGGAGAGGGTGTAGAGAAAAAGGAACCCTCTTGCACTGTTGGTGGGAATGTAAATGGATACAGCCACTATGAAGAACAGTATGGAGATTCCTTAAAAAACTAAAAATAGAACTACCATCCGACCCAGCAGTCCCACTACTGCACATATACCCTGAGAAAACCATAATTCAGAAAGAGTCATGTACCACAATGTTCACTGCAGCTCTATTTACAACAGCCAGGACATGGAAGCAACCTAAGTGTCCATCGACAGATGAATGGATAAAGAAGATGTGGCACATACATACAGTGGAATATTACTCAGCCATAAAAAGAAATGAAACTGAGTTATTTGTAGTGAGGTGGATGGACATAGAGTCTGCCATACAGAGTAAAGTAAGTCAGAAAGAGAAAAACAAATACCATATGCTAACACACATATATGGAATCTAAAAAAAAAGGTTCTGAAGAACCTAGGGGTAGGTAGCACAGGAATAAAGATGCAGACCTAGAGAATGGACTTGAGGACATGGGGAGGGGGAAGGGTAAGCTGAACGAAGTGAGAGAGAGTGGCATGGACATATATACACTACCAAATGTAGAACAGATAGCTAGTGGGAAACAGCCGCATAGCACAGGGAGATCAGCTCGGTGCTTTGTGACCACCTAGAGGGATGGGATAGAGAGAATGGGAGGGAGACGCAAGAGGGAGGAGATATGGGGATATATGTATATGTATAGCTGATTCACTTTGTTATAAAGCAGAAGCTAACACACCATTGTAAAGCAATAATACTCCAATAAAGATGTTTAAAAAAATCCTAAAATATTCTTATTATTAACAAATTTGAGAGATATATGAGCAATAATATATATGTGTATATATTAAACTATGTACGCATATGGGGATACATATGTACATATGTTTTATATGGGTACTTTTTTATACATATAATCTTTAATTGTTGAAAATAGAAAATTGCATGATCTGGATTGAAATGATAAAGTAACATAGTTTGAAACAGGGCTACACTAAAGCTCATGTAAGCTGTCCTCCCAGATTTGACATTCTGAATAAAGAATGAGAATAGTCTTTAAAAAAAAAAAAAAAAGAAAGAAAAAAAAAATCTAGTCTCTTCACCTAGTTAATGCCTACACTCTTTCACAGCTAAATTCAAACTTCACTTCAAGAAAGTTTTCACTCATTTTCCAAACCAAGTCAATTTTCCTACTGTATAATCTCATAACGTTAATAATTCTTTCTTCTGTGAGACTACTGCAATTTCAATTTTACATTTATTTGTGTGATTACTTGTCCCTCCAATTTATAAGCTCTATGAGGGTACGTTTCAACTGTTTTTTGCAATCCACTGTATCTTTACAACTTCAGTCAAAATTCGTTAAACAAGTATTAAAAAATACATGTATGCTGCAATGTATTAAAGCAATACAGAGTATAAAGAGAGAATTCAAAATCTTCCCTCGTCCCCTCCAGTCACCAGAAATAACAACCATTACTATTTTGTTATGTATTCTTCAAGACTCTTTTCTAGAATTATAGTAAAGTATATATTTACAATTACACTTTTTATAAAAATTGTATCGTATTTAGGGCTGCCAGATTTAGCAAATAAAAATACAGGCTGCCTAGCTAAATTTAAATTTCAAATGAACAATGAATTTCTTTTCATATAATTATGTACCAAACATTATCTGGTGTTTACCTGAAGTTCAAATTTAACTTGACATCCTATATTTTATCTGGCAACTTTAATCATGTAATACATATTGTTCTAGATTGGGCTTTCACCACTATAGATTTTAGATTTGTGCTAGATATATTTATAAGAGCTACTGAGTTATACCTCCAGCAAGGAACTATTAGACTAAGTAGTAAGAGGAAGAATTTAAAAAGCATGTTTTTTTCAAATATGAAAAGCGTCCCACATCTCTTAAAAATAAACTTCTATTTTCCTTTTCATGAGGCAGAAAATAGTCTATTTTAGGTATGAAAAACTGGAAACCTTCTGAGAGTTGCAAATTTTCTCAAAGTAACACTCAAAGATGGGCATTTGGCAGAAAGTTTTCATGCTGTGAAAAAACTCTAATTCAACTTTGTCTGCATCTCAAATATATAAACTATATACTAACATTTTATCACTAAATTTATAGGATAAATAAAAATAATTTACACTTAAAAACAAAACATTCAGGGCTTCCCTGGTGGCGCAGTGGTTGGGAGTCCGCCTGCCGATGCAGGGGACACGGGTTCGTGCCCCGGTCCGGGAAGATCCCACATGCCGCGGAGCGGCTGGGCCCGTGAGCCATGGCCGCTGAGCCTGTGCGTCCGGAGCCTGTGCTCTGCAACGGGAGAGGCCACAATAGTGAGAGGCCCACATACCGCAAAAAAAAATAATAATAATAAAATAAAATAAAAAACAAAACAGAACATTCAAATCATTCTATGAATAACTGAAAAATAAATACTTTTAAAGGCGCTTCCTCACTACAAGTAATGGATCACGATGACTGCACTTTATTATTCTATGAAGATAAAATGATATGACCATTCTTACATCATTTAAATCAAATTTTAAAATGTTAATGTCAAGCCTAGTTCTCTGATCAAAATCACCATATTTGACTTTTAGAATAGAGAGCTGTTTTAAATGGTTCCACAGGGGAAATAGCATCATCTAATTTATGTCCATGGTGTTTAGCATTGCAGAGGTAAAACAAATAACTTTTGCATGTCATCTGAAAAAGTTTATTTCCATGATCGCTTTATTTAGCAATCTTGATTTCACCTATAATCAGAAATGTGATGTGCTAAACATGGGCTAGAAACAGAGTTTATTTTGTTAGCAACTTAAAAATATAAGACCATTTATTTGTTAATTATATAAAGCTGAGGAAAAAAAAACACATAGGCCATAAAATTAATCTTAGTACCACATGGAGAAATCTTGTGACATGCGCTTCAGAGGTATTATGGTTCAAGTTGGATCATAGTCAGCCAGCAGATTATAAAGATAAAATGACAATTATCTGGTATAGGCAATAACATCAGTTCAGTCAATCCAAACTTACTGAAATGAACAGGGGCAAGTTATATCATGATCTGAACAATATTTCCTAACTTATAAACTGAGGGTTTGTTTTAAAAATTAGACCTAAAACTTAAAATATTGAAATTATTGCACATGTAAACAAGGAGATATGCACAAGAATATTAAGGAGAGCATTATTTGTAATAATTTTTAAATGGCAACAAATAATTACTTAAAAAATGAAAACACTGTGGTACGTTCATACAATGTAATAATATAAGCAGAGAAAAATGAATGAACTACAGTTACACAGCTGTGATACATGCATCATAAGTTGAGTAATAAAATGAAGCTGGAGAAAGAATACAAATGGAATGATACCTGTGGCAGCTAACTTTTGCGAGGTAACACACCACCCCAAAACAACTAACATTTATTTGGCTTCTTATTCTACAGGTCACCCACTTGGGGTGGCCCTAGCTGGAAGGTCCTCCTGGTAGCCTTGATTGATCTCAGTTGAGGCTGACTCTGACATCCGCAGTCAGCTGCCAGGTCAGAAAGAGGCTGATTGCCTGCAGGGTACAGCACCTTGGCTCTCCTCAACATGGTATCTCATATTCTTGCTCAAACTTGTTCACATGGTGGTCTCTGGGTTCCAAATGTAGCAGGAAAGCAAGTTTCAAAATGCAAGTGTTTTTCAAATCTCTTTGTCATGTTTGCTAATGTCCTTTTGGCCATAGCAAATCACATGCACCAGCTAAATCAGAGATGGACAGACTAGTGTGACAACTTGCAAGAGTCACAGGGAGAAGAGAAATTTATATCAATTTTTATAATCTACCACAATACCACTTATATAATGCTAATATTATGCAAAAGAATACTATATGTATTGTTGAATGAAATATGCATACTTACAAACATACCAAAAGTATGAATATATGCACAGTAACAATAAATGCCAGGTTCAAGATAGTGACCAACTCTTGGTTTGGAGAAGGGAAATGAGAAAAAGGAAAAATATAGAGGGAGCTTTAACTACATTATCAGTTGAAAGAAGGGTTTATGGATGTTCCTGTGAAATAAACTGTTACACCTTTTATCATGTCTAAATATATAGGAAAAAATAATAAGGGGAATCATAAGGGAATTCCTATAAACTAAGGGTATTATAAAGGTCCTTGAACACATATTACTAAACATACACTGCAAAATAAAATCCGGCATAATTTTTTAAAAGCCCAGTGAATTAGAGGATCAATTTTACATTATCTGCATAACCAGAAAAAGCACAAAGACATTAAAATATAAACGAATTGGATTGGCAAAATCTGGTAAGAAATAAACAAAAACTGTTAAAAGACATACATGCTCAACACAGGTTACAAAATACTCATTTAGATAATGCATTATCAAACATGGGCTAACAATTCAAAATTACAAAAATGAGAAAATAAGCTATCATGATTTATGATCAAAAGAAAACAGCAGAAACAGACCTGAAAAAACTTTACATAACAGCATTATTAAATGTAGATTACAGTATAATAATGTTTGAATTAATTAAAGAGCTAAAAGATGGAATGCAAAATTTAAGAACCAATTACAATAAAAAAGACTAGAGAGCTGAAAGAAGTTCAAAATGAATTTTTAAAAAACTGTATTCACTGAAATTGTAAACATAGTTGGTAAGTTAAATAGCAGATTATACAAATAAAAAAAGAATTAGTGAACCTGAAAAGATACCAAAAGAAATTACTCAGAATGTAACACAAATTTAAAAAGAGATTAAACATATGAAAGAGGGGTATAGAGACAAGAATGATAGAATAATAGTATCCAGCATATGTTATTTTTTTATCATGCGTTTTATCAAAGTTTCAGAAAGCAAGAAGAGGGAGAGAGCAATTCAAGGAAGTAACAGTGGAAAATTTTCTAGGTTGCTGAAAGACACAAAATTTCAGATTGAGGAAGCAAAATTATTCCCCAGTAAGATAAAATGAAAACCACAGCTAATGAATTGGGCTTAAATTACATAAAGTAACTGTAACCAAAAGATACAAAAGAAAGTAGAAAGAACAGACATATTCCCTAAAATGGAATAACAATTAGATTAACAGCAAACTTCTGAAATGAAAAAAGAGTATCAAGGCAAAATTTTATACCCATATAAACCATCGTTCAAGTTTGAAATAATAAGTTAAATAGGGCAAAACTTTCTAGGTGGCCTCCTAGAAAAAATAAACTTATCAAAACTAACTCAACAGGAAGTAGGAAATATGAATATCCTAAACCTACTAGAGGAACTGAAACAGTAGTTTAAAATTATTTTTAAAAGAAAAAAGAAGAGGAGGAAAAAGGAGGAAGGAAAGGAGGAAGGGAGGGAAGGGAGGCTACAATGGTAGAAAGGAAAAAGCACAAAGAAAAGAAGACAAAAAATAAAGGAAGGAGGGAGGGAAGGTAAGATGGGTGAGAAGAAAAAAGGGAGGGGCAGGACTGAATAGTTCTAAGGAAAATTCCACAAAACTTTTAAAGATCATTCCAATCTTTTATAAAATATTCCAGCAAAAAAATTTTTACGTTGTTATCAATTTCTTTTATACACAAACGCACTCTTCATGACCGCTTGTATAATTATTTAGGAGTATAAATTAAATTTCTAAGCACTGCTTTAGCTACCTCTCACAAAATTTGAAATACACTATCATTTAGTAAAAATTTTTAAAAATTCATGACTAAGATGGGTTTGCTCTAGGGCTGCACATATAGTTTAATAGAAATTTCTCAACCTATTAAGATATCTGCAAGATATATATTTAGCATCACATCATGCTTAATGTAGTCATATATCACACTTATTGGGGAAACATTAGGATTTTTTTAAAAAATCATGAAATAGAAGATGCTGACCCACCACTTCCAATGCTGAAAGTCCTAGCCAGTGAATTAAAATACAAACAAGATATAAAATATATTAAAGTTATATGCATAGGGTATGATAAAACAGACAACCAAACACTCACTCACATAAACATAAGATAAAATACAGACAAGTTCAATAAAGTTTCAATTAAAGTCCAAATACAGATTTTCCTGGAACTTGAAAACTTAAATTTTTTAAAAAATCTTTTTGTAAGATATGATCTCATCTCTTGTCATTCCACAAAATAATGCCTATTAGTGACCCAGGTGCAGAAAGCCCTAGGGTGTGCAGTTGTTGCCATGTGGCATCAGCCAATAGGCTAAGGGGGACATAAGCCAATTTGAGACCAGTGAATACATCCACTCTGACCTCCTAGAGAAAAACATTAACACCATTTACAAATGACTGAACCAGCCCCTGATCCTCTCAAGAAGATTGTGTATGGAAATCTGAGATCAGTCAACCAGGAGATTGAGCTTGGCAAGATGTATCTACGGCTGCAGTCCAACTGCATAGCCAGGCAGAATGTCATGGCCCATATGGTTCATCAGCAATGGGGTGCCAAAAAGTACCATACCATCCACCATTCACTGTGACCACCTAATCAAGGCCCAGCCGAAGAGAGACAAAGATCTATACCAGTCCAGGGACATAAACCAAAAACTGTACGAATTCCTGGCAACCACAGCTTCCAAGTATATACAGGATGGGCTTCTGGAGGCCTGGATCTGGAATTATTCACTGTATCACTTCGGAAAATCGCATACCCTGGGATTCTTCTGATTGGCACTTACTCTCACATGCCCTAGTGGTGACCTGTGGGGCATCTGCACTGGATTTGGAGGTGCTGAAGATGTGGATGGCATGTTTGGGACTCCACTGAAGTTGAAGTTCCCCAAGGTGATTGGTGTGAAACTGATGGGCATGCTCTCCAGCTACTCCCATATAACTAGTAGCGTCATGTACGCTTATGAGAACATATTCTATTAAAACAGAGAAGTTCCTCAAAAAAGAGTCTTAGCTGCCCTAAAGCTATAAACTGCAAGATTCCAATAATGTTGCTACATAGTCACAGTTTTATTGTTATTTAGCTCTCACTGTAGTAGCTACTACGGTAAACAACTAGCTTGCAATGCACAAAATCAACAAAGTTGATTACCACAATAGGTTCAGCTAAAATCCTATTGTGGTAATCATTTCACAACATATCCTAAACCATGTTGTACTCCTTAAACTTATACAGTGATGTATGTCAAATATTTCTCAATAAAACGGGGAAAAAATGAACAAAGTTGATCCCCAAAGTAAGGCTTTCTAAGCATTTTACAGGACCAATCCATGGTCCTGTAAACAAACAAACAAAAACAGCTAAGTAAATTGTCAGCACTTTTCACTTAAGTTAATTTTTCTTCTGTAGGCCTTATTATCTTCTGTCCCAAACCAGACAAATAAGAGTTTAATGGTACCATCTATCTTTATTCTGAAAAGGATACAAAAATTAGAGGAAGTTCAATGGATGTGCAATAAAATTATCTATGATTAAAGAAACTGAAGGAAAGCATTTTTAATGCTTTAAGCTGAAAAGTGAAGGAACAATCCTTACCATGAATAATATGAATTTTCTTTAAGAGACTGAACTCCATCTAATATTATAATTCAATAAAGGACTAAACTAGTCCTAAACTGCTTCTTAAGGGGAAAAAAAAGAAATTTCTGACTAGTGGCTTTTAGTCAATTACCATGGGAACTTGGAGATTCTTTTTTTTCTTACTCTTTTTATTATTCTTTTTTAACAAAGTGCTCCAGGGATAAGGGACCAAGGGAGGGGGGGGAAGAGGGGAAGCGAGGCCCCAGCCCCACAACCCTTTCTTTTTTTTTTAAGATTCTCTTAAAAGCCATTAAAAGACAAGATACTGATGGTTTCCATTCTGTTTAAAGACAATGACTAGGATCATTAACGTAAGGTAGAACCTTGTATCACTATGATTTCCTTCTAATGCCTTCACTTTTCAACCTAGCACTCCATTTTCCCACAACTTAAAAGGTAAGAGACAATCAAAAATTAAAATACAGGTGGCTAATAGTTGGATATTAAAAATGAAGGGATAAAGGAGGGAACACTTAGGAGATACAATTAATTCAGACTGAGGGTAGGAGTAAGGGAAGAAAAAGGAAATGACCAAAGGAGAACTAATGCAGGAGCTTGTGTCCAGGTGTAAGAAACAAGTATCTTAAGTGATGTTAAGAAAGATAAATCCTGTTCTCTGATTCTGTTTACTCAGTATTTGATTAAATTCCCAAGATTTAATTCTCCTTTCTCTTCCCAAGTCCCATCCTTCAAATAAAAAATTGGTTAAACATACACAAACTCCATCACTGGCCCCTGACTAGTACTGTATGTTCTCTATGAATGGCCATAATAATATAACAATGAAGACAATACTATCATTGTTTAATATTATATGTGTGATCAAAAGGTTTTGATATGGGGTACTTTAACCTTTATACAACAATTCCAGCATAGTTACATTCTGAAATAGTAGCCCTAAGATAACTACTCCAAATAATATGTTCATATTTTAAACTCCTTTCTAAAATCCTAGGTAAACACTTTGAAACAGGCATCTCTAATGAGTTAATATAAATTACAGAATAAAACACAGATGCTGAAAAAAGTTGAGAAAATATTTTTGGTTGTCACAACTTGGAAGGTATGATTGGTACCTAGCTGGTAGAGATTAGGGATGCTGCAAAACATCCTAAAATGCACAAGACAGTCCCCAGCAATAATGAAATACCTGGTCCAATATGTCCAAAGAGCCACTGTCAAAAAAAAAAATTTGCTCTAAAGGAACACTGAAGGTTAGTAAATTATTTACTGATAGAATTTCTTTGTTGTAGTGCATTATTAGATCAGTCACAATGATAAGAAAGACATTATTTAGGGAAATTCCCAAGGAAATATTGCCATAGCACAGAATAGGAAGGTAAAGATCACTGAGAAAACTTAGTGGTTAAATTTAATATAATCCACCATAGCTGATGGCTCAAAAAGAAACAAGTTGTTTCAAAACCAAAATTGGCAGTAACACTGCAAAAAGATCAATTTTATTTATAATCTGGAACTAACAGGGTTTTTCCCCTTAATGCAGATGAATTTTCTTGAACCATTAACAACATACATTGGATGTCAAGGCAAAAAATGTAGACATAAAATTTTGATCGCATTCCTTAAGGTGATTTTGTCAAACAAGATACATAGGTTACACTGTCTCTCCAGAATCCCTTAAAAATGTATTTTTTTCAAAATTAGTCATTCATTTTACTAATAGTATAGAATCTAATAGTGTAGAATCTAATTACAGTAGCTGCTTAAGTAGTATTTATTGAAATGGATGATGTTTAAAACAATATGCCCCAAACTAAAATATAGGGTTTAGAATGCTCAAAAAATGCCAAAAGACTGAAAATTTCACTCAATATGTTTCACATAAAAACTGGTAAGATAATACTTCACAAGTAGAAAAGTCCTATAATCCAAAGAACAGCCAAACTGAATGAAAACTTAGAAATCATCCTGAGCTAAACTTCTCAAAGGAGGGTATTTACTCCTAGGCATATACAATGGTGAGCCATTTCTTAAAATTCTCTTCTCTAGATAGCTCAAAGTTAATGTTAGCTACAAAAGATATTTTCAGCAAGATCTGAAAAGTGGAAGTGAAGTGGCAGCCATGTATGTTTCACACTCATGAGGTGATACTGCTGTCCATGCATGTCTCCGCTTATCTGCTGGCTCACCTATTTGGCACAGGTAGCAGCCGGCCCCATAAGCAGCGCCAACTTTTGCCAAAACTTCTCCTTCAACTTCTCTGACTTTCTCCTGGGCCAGGAGCATTATTTGTGGTGAGCTACGTGATGAAGGATATAATATTCTCTCACAAGACACCTATATCATACCTATATCCTCAGAGTAGGAAACAGTGAGAGGTCACAGTTTCCACTAATCCTCACAGGTTCCCATTTGCCCTGGCTTCCCTTTACTTCATGTCAACCTTCCCTTCTTGACTTTTTGCCTTGATGACTTTGGGTAACAGCACCAAACACAGAAGAAACAACTTCCAGACTGCTTAAACAACTCCCACAACTGAGTATGGAGAATGCTTTATAATAAATCTCTCAAATGTGTATCTCCTAGTGGTCTGCTTCTCTGATTAAACTGATAAAGAATTTCTGCAAGGTGCACTTTATGTACTGCTTGAGAATATTCAATTACAGTGTAAGTCTAGAAAAACAAGATGTATAAAACTCGTAAGAAATGTTAACCACAGACAGTAAATTTTAAAATATCTTGTGAGATATAAGTAGAACTCTTATATCTGTGTGTGAGGAAGCAAGAAGCTTATGAAACATAGAATTCGTAAGATATGTTAAATATAGATAGTAAATTATCAATCTGTTAGGGTGCAGGAGAGGAAAAAAACATATAAACACTGCATGCCACAGGATACAGGATGCAGGCAGTGTGGTCTGTCCTGCTTACATCCTATCCTATGTATGCTGACCACCTTATCTCTATCTATCATCTTGCTTCTCATTTGTGTTCTAATTAATCTTGACTGTGCTCCGATGCAAGTTTTTGCCTTTATTTGACTTGTACCCTGCTTTATAGAGTTAGTGATTTATTGAATATTTAGAACAAAGTCTATGACAGACATTTTTAAGATGAAATTGCTGTGCAAGGATTTTGTTAACCTGACATTTTAAGAAAAGATTAAGTAAGACACTACTTAAAACAGTCTAAGCACCAAGTTTTTTAAGAAGCTCAATATGGCTCTTTCATATTAAGTTGAGAAAATCGGAAAGGATCTATTGCTATTAGAGATGATATAAATTTATCAGCTTATCTTTAAAACATATTTATATCAACTCCCTTTTAATTTATAATATGTGAAGCTCAACATTTATTAGGATCAACAAAATCAAAGTAGAAAGGTTCAGTACTGATATTATACCATAGCAGGAGACACACACCAAAAGCCCATACCAATTAAGAGCTTTTAGTATCATCTGGAAGATGGTAATTTCTTCAAAGACATTTAAGGGACTGAAACAAAGGATTTATATAAGTAATAAAGTCCTAAAGAGGATGCTGTTGGTTCCTTTCCAGCAGTCACCCTCCTCTTCTTCCTTCTGAATAGAATCCCAAACTTTATGCAAGAACCCGGAATTGAGTGCTACCTCCACTCTAGGTTCAAGCTTGTCATGGCAATCCCATCCCCCTTGATGGGTTTTTAAGAACCTGAACTGGGACTTCCCTGGTGGTCCAGTGGTTAAGAATCAGTCTTGTAAGGCAGCGGACGCTGGTTTGATCTCTCATCCAGGAACAAAGATCACACATGCCATGGGGCAACTAATCCCGCACGCCGCAACTACTGAGCACCACAACTACATGAGCCCACACGCTCTGGAGCCCATGCGTCACAACTAGAGAGAAGCCTGTGCACCACAACGAAGAGCCCGCACACCACAACAAAAGATCCCACGTGCTGCAACTAAGACCTGACGCGGGCATAAATAAATAAAGCCTGAACTAAAGCTGATCAACACGTGGCATTCCATGGCAATTATTACTGGTTCAAAGGTAGGCATGTGGCCTAAGCTAACCCAATCACACTGAGTGAAAGAAGAAGTTTTAATTCCACGGCAGGGGTGGGGGGGGGTAGAAAAGTATCTGTTTGTCTATCTAGCACAGACATAATGTTAATTTAAATTAGCAGAAGTTTCTAATTTTCAAGATAATGGTTCTTAGAATTCAAAAAAAAATTAAGACTGTAAAAAAAAATATTAAAACTACTAAAGAGAAACCTGTCTGCAAAGTATGAGCTGTTTCAAATTTTTGAGAAAATATTATTTTTGAAGCTATGGATATAGTTAATACATTAAGGCTAAATACTCCACTAGTTCAATTTTCATCTTGAAAGAGAAATCCCAAATAAAAATCACTATTCTTTAATAATATTTTCATTTTTAGTCATTAATAAACTTCAAAATTCAAATTGAATTGGGCTGACTCAATTTCACACTGCTACCATTTTTACCCAATTATGTTGATTATAATGTATTTCTTCTTATCAAAGACACCACCAATTATGACACACTATTGTTTCATATGTGCGTAGAGCTGGAACACCCCAGGGGTACACCTTTGTGTAAGATTTAAGAGAAATAAATCCTCCTACTTTATAGGAAAAGCAACAAAACTCATGAAATAGCCTTTACCCTGGGTAAAGGGTGGGGGACAAAATCTCCCCAGAAAATTTAAACAACACAATACTCACACAATTAAGGCATTCTGAGTTCATACTAACAGTGAAGTCCAAACACCATCTAAGAGATAACTTAATGTAAAGTGGTCTCAGGTTGATGGTGTCCGAGATGACTGGAAGAAGCAAACACAAACTCTCTCTATAAGAATTAGACTTCAACTGAGAACAGGAGTAAATAATAAAAGGCCACTTATTTTAAGAAATGTTAAAATCTGGGGGGGGGGGGAAATAATAGACCTCGGAATTGATGAAATATGGTATAAATTGTGATAAATGATACATTTATAAGAGACAAATAAATACATGAAATTTAATTACAAATATGGGAGGAGCCCATGAAAATACTTAATTACTGCATCATATAGTTTTAAATCTGGGTGCTCATGAAATCAGTCTCTCCATCTATTTTCACCAAAACAACCCTTTTGAAATAGATGAACTTCTAACATGCATCCACTTGAGTCTTCTTTTTTAAGCATCTTAAACTAACACATGGCTAAACGCAGCTTAGTTTTATCCTACTTGTTCTTCTCTTTGTAACTATAAGATTCTGGCCAAAGAAGAGAGTGAAACCTTAGGTGTTTATCTGTATACAATTTAATTGTATTATATTTACTAGATGTCCACTAATAAGAATTTATTTCATATTAGAAAATTTTAATTTCTCAAGTTCCTTTTCAACTCTTACAAGTAATATCTTGGTTGTCAAACTGTCAACTTCCATTTTGAGCAAAATTACTTTCACAGACTAATTTACTTTTAACCAATTGGGTAGAAAGAAATTCTGCCTTATTCCAAGTTACTTAAGTTTTTCATAAACTATTTATTTACTCGACAATTGGAAATATTCACATACAAGAGAATACATAGTCTTTGCTCTCATGAAGTTTAGAAGCTAGCTGGAAACAAGATATACATTTCAAACATTAAATGTGAATGACACTAGTTTACTCATTCAATATATATACTGAGTACTTGTTGTATATGCCAGAACATGTAAGTCTTTTCAACCTCGGTTCCTCATCTGAACCATAAAAGACAGAAAATTATTTGAGTCATTATCTTCTCAATTCTTCCAGGTATGATACACACAGATGCGTAGAAGGGAATCCAGTAGAGGACAGATGAGAAGGAAAAGTGATGATTAAGATACTTTTTTCAATAAAATTAGTGGCAAAGATAAGTAAACCAATCATTAAAGTACAATTACGGGAACATAGAAGAACAGTCCCCAAAAGCCATTGCACATGGGCAACAAATAAACAATTTAATGAGGGAAAAAAATCCAAAGAAAGAAAATGTTATTTTCTTTGAAATAGTAAAACCTTGAAAAAAATGTGTAATTTAACTATTTGGAAGGTAGATACAGAGGGATAACATAAGAAGTATCATAAGAATTGAAAGGCACTTGTATAAACACCACCCCAGAAAAACTGGCTGATACTTGAAAGTTGATACACCTGTGTCCTACCAAAAGTGATCTTTTCTCTACAAGGAACTAGCATCTTGCTTAGTGTCCTTGCCAGTCATGTAATATAATGCTCTTAAGAGAACTCAATCATAACTTTCCCCTGAGATACCAGATTTATGTTGATTGAGATTTTAACCTAAGGCATAAATATACACAGATTAGAATTACTCTGCTAAGGTTGTTCTTAGTAATAAATTTTACAAAACTGCCTTTGAGAAGTAGACTGACGTGTCAATACCTTTTATCCTAGAGAGTAATATTTTGAGGAACAAATGAGGCATAAAATTAAACTGGTTTGTTTTACTACATTAGATAATACATGAGCAGTTGCAAAGGTTGAAACACTGGATTTCACCTGATAGAATCACAATAGGGAATCACTGTGAGGTTTCACACTTGAAAAACCCAAGTGATAATAAATAAAATCAATTGACAATTTATATAGAATGAATGAAAGAAACAAAATTAGAAAGAGAACAAACTATCCAAACTATTCTGTGATTAATGCTGCCAATCTAGTTTTAAAGTATGGGAAGTAAGAATAAAAAGGGATAAATCTGAAAGAATCTTAAAGGAAAAAAACCTTAAGACCTTTTGACTAACTGAATAAACAGTAAAGAAGAGCATAGATTAAAATATGTCACTAGGCTTTTGAGAATAGCAATACCAGTCTACATGTTCAGGAGCTAAATGAAAATGAGGGTGGTCACTAAAACCTCAGATTTTATGTAAAAGATATCTTAATAGCTTATCCAGTGGAGGAAAAAGCCCTTTAAATTAAAAGTCTCAAAATATAAAAAAAAAACAATTATTTTTAAAACCATTTATAATCTCTGCAACTAAAGATAATCTTACAAAACTGATTATATTAAAGTAACAAGTCTCAAAAATTCCCCTCAACCTATAAACAATCATTTATCTTCTTTAGAATAGAGGATTCAAGGTAATCCACATATAACTTGTGCTCTATCACTTGAAGTTCAATCACAAAAACTTTGAAAATATATTTTAAGACATGAGACTTTAAAACTTTCTTAGCAGCAGAATCCTTTACTCAAACAAAATCTTACATAGTAGTCCAACAAATTAATCAGAAAAAAGCAGAGCTGCTTTTATGGAATCTAGAAATAAAGGTCCAGAGCCTCACCCAATGGCAACTCTAAGAAATCTTGGGTTCTGCAGAGCACACGTTTTAAAATAAAATTAAATGGATAAGAAAACATTATATATCACTTTGTCCAGTGAAATAAAATCTGCACAACACTAAAATTAAATTAGTTACCTTATTGACAGATTGGGATATACAAGTGAAATAGGCAGTACTTGAAAGCTGAATGGAATAAAAAGGCTAATATTTGGTTAGAGGAAATAGGTACTCAATAATTATTTACTTCAATAGTCTGAGAAAGTGAAAATTATCATGAGAGATTGCACTTGCTTAACTTTAATTACTTTCCCATGTTCATTCCACTGCTTGGCTTCTAAGCCTAAATTTCAGAAGGAGTCTGATCAACTGCTGAGTTAAAAAGATCTCCTACCGCTTTTATCTTTTAGTAAAGCTACCGTCTGCAAAGACCTCCCCCAAGAATCATGGAGTATGAACTATAGGATTGCTCATGCCTAGTTGCTGGTATCCCAGCCTGCATTCATTACTTCACCCCATTAACATTCCATGCTGGGAGTCCTTTTCCAGTTTTATGAGGCGAAACCACAAAATGTCAGGTTAACAAAATCCTCACGCAGCAATTTCACCTTAAAATACTGCCTGTCAAGGACTTGCTTCCACGATATTCAATAAATCACTAACTCTATAAAGCAGGTTGCAAGTCAAATAAAGGCAAAATTTGCATCAGAGTACAATAAAGATTAATTGGAACACAAGCTGATTATTTAGAACTACAACCTTTGGGGAAAAGAGAGTAGAGCAGTATGATTCAAGTGTACCTAGTAAACTATCTCAGTTTTTAACTGTGCTTATAGTTATACAGATATACTTAACTATTACAACCATTTCCAATCATTCAGATACCTGATTTGAGACAGTTTCATAGATAGTAGAGAGCTTTGGAGATACGAACACACTGGTTCAAATCCTGGTTCTGCCACTTATTAACTATGTGTCTTTGTCTCCCTAACCCTTGTTTATTCCATGTAAAAATGAAGCAAATAATTCTTTCTCCATTGGGCTGTTTTGATTTTAAAAAGATGTCAGACAAAAGAACCAAGCATAGTGCATAACAGTCATAATCACAAATGTTCAGTAATGGTACTAATAATAAATGTTCAATAGTTGTTAGTTTCCTTCCCTCTATCCTTTGTAGAGATGAAAACTGCCAACTTAAGAGCTACTGTTCAAACTCTCTACACTCTCTGAGGATACCATAACTAAGAGATCTCATCTCTTTATGTACAGTGATGAAGTCAAGAAAGTCATGATAAGTTATGAATGGGAAAAAGAAAGTGAAAGGGACAGTTTTTGGCATACACGTAAGTGAAAATACACCCATTAAACACATCCACCTACACTCCTTTCTCCTTCGCTCAACAGGAATGAAGCCAAGCCTGTGCACTCACCCTCTACGTTGGTGATCCCTGTCATTGCTAGTATTAGGCTCTCAAGACAATAATTAAATCATGTCGGATGCTGATCTTCAAAACAAGTATCTTTAAGTCGAATAGCCTGGGCTTGAATAAATCTTTACACTCTCTTGTTGACCATGCTACAGACTCTTCACAGTGGACTTTAACTAGTCTGAGACTGTCAAAATGGACAAAAATTAATCCCAGTGAAATCTGAAAGGTACATTCTATTCTGGATTGAAGTTAGGTGCCTAAGAGCTCCCTCATTAAATATTTCTTAGACAACTATTAAGTACCAGGCATTATAGCTTTCTCAGAACTGTCATCAGGACCTGGAGAGAATGACCACTTTTTCAGGTCTGAAACTGTCTCTACCAAGAAAATGAGTAGGAAAGGAGAGGGACCAAATCAAATAATGCATACCTGTGTAGTCTAGGGAACTGACATGAAAGCAGGTCAAATTCACACTCCAACACTAATTTCCCAAAGGACCGTAATTCACACTCTGATTCTGTTCTATAATTTTCTGATAAAACATTATTTGTATGGTCATGCTAATGACCTTCATGAGTAAGTATAAGGTGCAGAGGATAACATACATCAGTGTGAACTGTCAATGAATTAAGGCAAAAATATTTAAGAACCATTGCTGCACAATTCCCACATGTTCTCACTACTATCCTAATAGTAATAATTATTCCTTTTCTTTGAATCCATTCCAATTTCTTCAACTCCCTTTGTAAATGCAGATAACAAAAGAGAACAGGAACCAACGCAGGACTCTTGCAATAACTAAGCCCTTGCATAAGGCTTCCCACTTCCAGTAAAAACACACAAATCTTTGCCACTGACACGTGGATTGCATTCATATTAAATTCCCAATTCAACAGTTAAATGAGCATGCTCATGCTCTCAATCTCATAAGCAAAATAAATCTAAAAGAAAATTGGTTAATACTAATATTTCAGTTTAAACACTGCAATCACTGTTCACATTAGACTGATATGACCAAAAACCATGACCAATCCTGAAATTTAAAATTTACTTCTATTTTCCTCTAATGTTCTCTTAAGATTTAGACTTTTTAATATGCAAATTTACATTTATACATCCAGTACAACATAAAGAACATCAGCATAGTCTTGGGTCTCCCAAATCTCAGAAAACAGTAGTGATCTAGTGAAACCCTAAATCTAACAGTTCAATTTGATCTTACTAATAACTGAATACATTTTAATAGTTACCTATATGTTTTAGTGATGTAGAGATCTCAAGTATCTCACAAAAAAAAAAGATGGCTATTTTGCTCTACACTATTAGTAAAGAGCAGTCAATAACAAAGAGCTCTAAAAAGAGAACAGAGTCATATACAGATAAAGACAAAAGCAAGGAAACCAAAAATTAGGGCTCTCATCAGAATGATACAACTAAAGGAGCACACAGTCTTTGGACATATACAAATAGGCCCTGATATTATTGTGTTCTCTAACACTTGAGAAAAGCTTGTTTGGCTTCCAACAATAATTGCATCGCAGAAGACAAAAAAAAAACCTTCCTAGGAATTTACACTTTGATCAGCAATGCTAAGAACACAAAAGTCTCACCTTCTTTCCTGCATATACAAAAGAGGTCTACAAAGTCTAGAAACCCCTTGTGTTGCAAAGAGATAGAAATGAGATCGAATGAAATTAATTATTTATTATGACTAAGTTTTAATCCTTTGGATATCTCATATCACATTTCTTGTATGGTAGGAGTTAAATAAATGGTCCATAAGCTTACTAAGCAAAAAAATGTTATTTGGAAGTAAAGTGAAACTATAAATGCTATTCAAATGTAATTTTAAATTTTAAATTCTCCAACTCGGCACTGGAAATGAATAAAAAGCTCATCTGATATAAGTGTAATAACAGAACAGATTAAACATTTTTTTAACTTTTTACAGGAAAAAGAAATGGTCATTACCCAAAATAGTTATATCTCTTATTTAAGCAGATTCATAAAATTGTGCATAAAAGAATCTTCAGATTTTAAAATAACCTAAAACCAACTGAACCAATCTGAATTATAATCAGACAGGCTTTCAGTAATTTATAGCATGCTCCAGAATTAGACTTTGGTAACACAGTCTGGAACTAACAATAGTTACTCGTCTTGTGGAAGTAACTGAATGTTTAAAGACAACAATTGGTTAAAACCGATGAATGCTAAACATTTGTTTAGTTTTAAAGATTTCAGCACTCACTGGCTCAGAACCAAAATTAAACTGAGTAACTAAAGGTCAAGGGTAAGCATGTTTGCAAAATCAGCAATGCCTGACCCAAAGGTGACCTGGAGGAATAAAACAAAGAGAAAACAGAAATTTTTAGTTTTTTCAGTGTAAATATCAGAGCAAGGTGACTGCTTTAAAAACTCATGTTCATAATGATCATCATATATTTGGGTGAGTTAAAATTTTAATAAACATTTGAGGGGAACCTCAATACTTATAAGGTTCACCGTTCTATAAATTGTAGAGCAGTATTTACAAATTAAATGCTTCCTCTTTTTAATAAATTGGATGGCAATTTAAAAAGGAAGACAGAGTCCCTTCCAACATTTTCAATGTAATTAGTCTCATTAAAATTGCCAGAAGTAGCTATTCCATCGTAGTCTATTAGTAAATCATTTGAATTGACTAAGATGAAAGTTAAACAAGTCAAATAACAGGAAAAAGCAAATATTTACTGAGAAAATACAATGTGTAAACTTCAGATGGTCATTAATGACAGGAGGAAGAAAAAAAGAGTTGAAAAAGAAAGAAATTATTGATGCTGTATTTTTAAAATCTGTGTCATAAAGATCAGGATTACAAGGAACTGAAAGTCCTTAGCCTTTTACCACATCCCCCACTAACAGCTTGATATTAGCAAAACAACATAAATACTAAAAACGTTAGTATTCTGGAAAATTAACGTGCTTACTGAGATTAGACCCTTACCCTATGGGTCTCTTTCAACCAGAAAGGAAACAATTGTATTTCTAAATTAATACCCTCTTAGAAACTTGAGGCCATAATCCAAAGAGCCAGCATTCTCAGCTAATATTCACAAGTTCCAAAACACAACAGTAGAGACACAGATGATAGTCCCGGAGCCTATTATAAGCAATCACTCCCTCACATGCTTTTAATATTGGAACAGAGTGTGACACATAAGAGTTAAATAATAAGAGTAAGCAAATATTTATTAAATGCCTACTAGTATTAGAAAATAAAGTGGTGAATAATAGAGAGGCAGTCCCATCCCACATGAAGCACATCTCAGGTACCTAAAATATATTATTTTATCCATTTAACAACTCTGTAAGATATTATCTTTCCAGTTTTCCAGAAAGAAAACTGACACTATGAGAGGTTAACTAACTTGCCCAAATCACAAAGTCAATCAGAAGCCTGGAAGAAGGACAAAAGAATCAAATCCAAGACTATGACTCTTGCCTGTACACCCGAGCTCTTTGTTCCACATCCAGTAGGTTCCATAATATATGAGGGTTGTACCACACTCTAGGGGCACTTTTGGAAATTAGTGCTTCTGGTTGTCACAATGATTAGGAGACACTACCTGACATTAGGTGTCAACCAAGACATCAAAGTTGTTCAACGCTCAAAACAGTCCCTTGCACAACAAAGAATGGTCCCTCATCCCACGCAATTTTCAAATATCCTGACATTCATGTGAGTGAAAAATCTATTCATAATTATTTGAACCTAGAATCTAGCTCCATTCTACATTTAAACACATAGTAATTTTCACACCTACTTTAATGAACCTGAGAGTTCCAGAAATTTAACTATCAGGAATACAGGAGAAAAATGATGAATCATTAAGAATTTGACCAAGAGGTGTTTACCATTTCAGAAAATCACTTCACTCATGGCTATTCCATTTTAGTATTTGCACCGCCAATTTATCAACATGTAGGCAAGCAAAATTTAAAACTGTGCTGATATAACACATGTGGCAGGTAAGTGTCTTAACCTGAGCACTTCATCACGTCTTCTAGTCTAGTTACACTCTAAATACTGGATAAATTACTTTCCTCTGATTTTTCCCTTCCTACAACTATGGCATTATATTGATTTCTTTGTAAGTTATCAGTTTAAAAACATACATTAACTATGAATTTTACATCAAGATAGTAAAGAGGCATCAAAAAATATATGCTATCAAAAGGAGCATTAGATTTTACAGCATTGAGAACCACAACACTACATCATTGTTCCCCTAATTGTGATACTAACTAGGCCATATGCTTGGCCTTAAAATAACACAATTAGAACCATCTCAATTATAAGAGTAACCTCTACTCATGAAAACTTTCACACAAGTTACTCTCAATGGCAGGACATTTCCTTGTATTGAACTAAAGTTCCTTATTCTATAATTTAAATATGTTTATTCTTTTCTCTGTCCCAAAATAAGATCTGTGTGGGACAAGAATAGCTCAATACAAGTACCATATAGAAGCTATATTTTATCAGTGGAATTTTGTTTATCAATCTCCCTCTTTTATTTACCATATTTCCCAGTAAGTGTTCAATGAATGTCTGTTCATAGAATGATAATCCTACAGTATTCCTTTTCAATATCGTATGTTCATGAACTGAATAATCTAATATATTAACCACTATATAAATGCTTTCTACAAACAATAAATTTTTATTGAGTATACCAACTCAAATATTACTCCCATCCAATATGAAAATTCACAAAAAGAGTGTTCAATTTGCAGAGTTAGTAAATTAGAGGAGGCATACAATGGAACTGGGTTACTGTCTGAGTTTGAAAAATAAAGTCAAGGTTTAAAATGTTAACTATGAATTAAAGTTTTCCAGGGATCCCCTAATTTTCTAAGACAAAATACAATAGTTGTTTGGAAATATATATTGATATTAATCTATAGGAAACAGGTATCCTCTACTAGTTA
Source organism: Leucopleurus acutus (assembly GCF_964270905.1). NCBI lineage: Eukaryota > Metazoa > Chordata > Mammalia > Artiodactyla > Delphinidae > Leucopleurus > Leucopleurus acutus. The sequence continues at coordinate 46,669,737 of NC_139159.1, read as the reverse complement.
TGGACTTTAGAGTACTTTGGTGCATACACCTAAATTCATGACAAAACTTTAAAAGAATGAGTTGAATAATTCTTGCCCTATTGCAAATCCTTATTAATAGTGAACAAATCCTCAAATACCTCTTACCTCAAAAATAAGAATAAGATGCCACTGGTTATATAATAATTGAATGGTTCAGCTTCTCTAGACATTTTACTAAATTTCAGGTCAAGGGCTGCCCACTAAATGACCGTGCAAGGTATAGCACTATGTTGGATTGCCAGACCTGGGACAACGTTCAAAGAGAGATCTCTTATAAATATGGCAAGCATTACAGCAGATGAATTCACTTTTAGCCACAAAAAAAAGACCCTAGAAAGTCCATTCCATGCCACCTTTGAAGTAGCTCCAAGAGTATGTACCATTTTCTGTTGCCTATATGCAGTTGTTTTTTGGTTCATCGTGGCCCCTACATATCATTATAGCTAAGATATTATTAATTATAAAGACTCAGCATTATTTAATGTATCACTAAAAACGAAAAAAAATTTCAAAAAGGAAGTCTAATAGGAAAGTCCTGCATAAAATTGACACAACAGAACTGCCAGTGTAAGGGGAAGTAAGAAATAAAGCCATCAAGCAGAAAGGTAACTTGTTTGACTTAAGCTTCACATTGGGTGGAGAGACATATACAAATCTTAGGGAATGTGAACCATGAACTGATATTCACGTAGATTTGCAGTATGAATTCACACTATCAATGAAGTCCAAAAATTCGTCCAGCAGATAATTTAACTTGTGGTAGTCTCAAGTTGCAGTGCCACCAGATGGGCAGCAGAGGCAAAGAGATAATCTCTCTGGCAGACCTTAACCTCAACTCAGGCCATGAGCGCTTGTGAGATATCACTGACTATACAAGGACTCCTGATTTCAGAGATGTTAAAATATGAAAAATTACAAAACAATCAATGAGATAGCATAGAAATGCTTTCAGAATTAACAAAAACAAATAAAATTATACTTTGGGAACAGAACAAAAGGGACTAAGTATCCCATTATCTCTGAAGTTAAAAAAATATATACAGGGCTTCCCTGGTGGCGCAGTGGTTGGGAGTCCGCCTGCCAATGCAGGGGACGCAGGTTCATGTCCCGGTCCGGGAGGATCCCACATGCCACGGAGCGGCTGGGCCCGTGGGCCATGGCCGCTGAGCCTGCGCATCCGGAGCCTGTGCTCCGCAACGGGAGAGGCCGCGGTGGTGAGAGGCCCGTGTACCGCAAAAAAAAAAAAAAAAAAAAAAAAAAATATATATATATATATATATATACACACACTATATATATATATAGGCACATATATATAAAGATACATATATATATATATAAAGATACCAAAGACATACATGAAACCTTGAATTATTGCCGTTCTTTATCAAAGAAGATTAAAAATGACAGGTGAATTTCTGTGTGCCCTTTAACGCTAACCAGATTTAGATTCACAATTTTATCAGTACTGAACCCATTATTACCAATTTGACAGATCCATAAGAGAGTGTACTTTTACCCATGTACTAACAGTTGTTTAATTGAGTTAATTAATCACAGCCTAACTAAAATATCTCAAACAGACCTCACACAGCATTCAAAGTATAGCTTGAAATCTAACCCACCCTCCCTTTTCTTTATACTGGCCCGGGGGATGAAGTCAATAAATTGTCAATTAATAACATACTTGCTTTGATGATTCTTCAGTAATTTACTGTCATCCCACTTCATAAATTTTTTAGTAAAAGATGTGGGATTTCAAGAAAGATACCTCTTCCATGGGAAAACTCAGTTTAAGAGTTTTCTGCTGCCACAAAACCAGTAAGACAAACTAACTGATAATCCTCCCACACTACACCATGTAGGTATAAGCACTGAACCAGTGAAAGTTTAATTTGTTCCGCCAATGGCACAAAAAACTACTCAGATTTATTCACTAAATAGATCTGAACATTAGTCTCTAGCTTTTGGCTAAGGCCAGGTTGAACTAGGTTATTCATAGTTGGCCTTTCTGGAACTCTAGTTATCACTTTTACCTTCTGTCCACATAGTCCTGACCTCCATATGTTCACATTCTTAGCCTCTTAACCACTCTCAGGGAAAACTCCCTAACTGACATACATTTACCCTAGCCACACGGTTCTCTGACCTCTTATCCTGTGAATGACAGATCCGTGTTTCATGCCCTCCAAGGGCTAGTCCTCCTAACCAATTTGTCAGATTCCCTTAAATCAGCTCAATGAATCTACTTCACATTTATTAACAATAAATATGCAAAATAAGGGAGAAATATGTATTTCTAGTCATCTGATAAAACAATAAACAGCATTAATACAATTAAAAGTTACAAATTAAAGAGTGATTCTGTAAAGAGATGAGAGGTGATTTTTGACAGAGTAACTAGTACTAACAAGAAAAAAAAGACAAGACTAAATAGTTATCGCTAAAGTGGTAAATAAATAAGAGGAAGAAACTAACAGAATGACTAACATCAAAAGGGCAAAAGCTTGGATTTCAGTCCATTTCCTTATTTTTGCCTCTTGAGAATAATTATTAGCAATTAATTCTCATTATCTTCCATTAAAGACAAGTTTACCATGTAACTGTTACCAAAGGTTTTGTTCTCATTCAAAACCACTTATAAATTCAACAAACTTTTACTCAACACCAACCATTTGCCTAAAACTAAACATTAAGCATTCATAGATAAACAAGAAATAGTCCCTGTATTTCAGCTATCATAATTTAGTAGAAAACACAAAAATTAATCATCATAATTTCTGATAAATGGTTTAACAAAATATTCATAAGAGGTTACAGAATGCAGAGGGGTAGCAAACATGAGGGGCACCTAACTTGTCTTGGGAGGGAAGTCTGCGAATGTATTTTTAATGGAAGTAATGCTTCAAATGAATAGAGTGGAGAGGAGCAAAGCAGGGAGCTTCCTATGCACTGAAAATTGTATACACAAATGAAACAGTAAGGGAGAATGTCATGTTCATGTAATTGAAAATGGTTCCACATATTGTAGTGAAAACATTACATGATATAAGGACAGAGTTGTTTATCTGGCTAAGAAGTCTCTCCTTTATCCAGAAAGAAATAGAAAGCCATTGAAGAGTATTTTTAAAGGAAGTGAAAGGATCAGATTTGTCTTACAGAAAAGTTTTATAGAAAAATCTGAGAATTTGACTACTGCCCAAACAGGAAAGATGGGAAATGAAGGAAGGGAAAAGTTTAGGACAATCCCTAGGTTTCTGACTGAACTGGTAATACTACCATTCCCTGGTTAAGGTGCAGGCCTGGAGTAAAATGGTGAATTTACCTTGGAAGTGCTGAGTCTAATGTGCTTATGAATTATTCAAGAGAAAATGTTTCATAGATAACCAAAAACTCATCTGCTGATCAGGGAAAACACTGGCACTCCAAATAATAGGGGACAGCACAAATGTAACAGTTATCTTTACAGAACCGATTGGAATTATCCAATTATGCATCCAATTATGCTGGACACATACTATCAATTCATTTTACCCACTGGATACAATGTTTTATTCCATGAAAAAAAATTATTTTTTAAAAGCAAATTTGGGGACTTCCCTGGCGGTCCAGCAGTTAACACTTTGCCTTCGAAAGCAGGGGGTGCAGGTTTCAATCTCTGGTCGGGGAGCTAAGACCGCACGTGCCTCACCGCCAAAAAGCCAAAACATAAAACAGAAGCAATATAGTAACAAATTCAACAAAGACTTTCAAAAAATGGTCCACATCAAAAAACATCTTTTAAAAAAATAAAAGCAAATTTGAACTTAATTAAAATTTTCCTTCTTTCCTTATACCTGAATATCCTTTCACAGGAAAGTGATTTCTGATAAACTAGAAAATAAAGACTACTTTATTTCTGTTTAGGGAATTCTCGTCACAAACGTTTACCACGACAGTGATAACTACTGATATTTGTATGTGCCAAATCTTACTCTAAATGCTTTCCTCACATGAATTCACTTAATCTTCAGGACAACCCTATGACATAGATACTATTACTATTCCCATCTTACCAAAAAGAGAACACAAAGTTACTGAAGAGTCAAGAAACTTGCCCATGATCACAGAGATGGTACCTAATGGGGTCAGGAATCAGTTCTGATTTCAAAGCCCTGCTTTTAACTACTATACTATGCTATCTGTCATAAATGATATTACTCTAATATATTAGGATTATGGAAACATCAAAAATTATTCAGAAGCTATGGAAAATTACTGATAGAAACAAATAAATGGATTTCAGTGTAAATGGAAAAGCAGCTCTCCTTAGTGACACATCTGTAGTATAGATTTCTTTTCAGGCACTGAGCAACACCTAGCACTAAAGTAGTCACACAAAAGAAACAAGCACTCTAAAGCTCCATGGCATGGGGAGCTATGCACAGAAATTCTGCAGCTGCTTCAAAATCTTATTACTACTGGAATTTCGCTTTTGGATTCACTGATCCTGGAATGCAATGGCCTTTAAAAACACTTGAAACATTCTTCATTCTTAATGCCACCTCAATTCCTCCACTGGTGGTATCGCTATAGAGAAAATACATGTAGTTATAAAGTTAAAGCACAGTATGAATTATGGGGAAATCTGCACCTTGTAAGAAATATGTGCCCATTGTCTCTAGCATCAATTTTGCAAAACAATGATGCTTTATGTCTTTTCTTTCGCAACTGGTTTCAAACAACAAAGTAAGACCTTTCCATCATGTTACTTAGCATAATTTTTACTGATATTCAGCATCAAAATACTGACGTGCTAATCTGAAGCACTAGGGATTACTAGAGATTACTAGGCATTGCACTAGTAATCTGGCTATAAAGTGATGGCCAAATGAGTCTAGTAATAGGTGAAAATTCATTATCCTCAAACCCTTAGATGATGACTTAATAGCAGTCTTGGGGCAGCAGAAAATCTAGAAGGCCCTGCTTTCTTAGACTGGTCCCCTTATAGTTGAGGAAAGGAGCTAAAGAGAGACAGAACTACAGGAGAAGCCTCTTATTTGACACTGAGTACTGGTTCAGTGATGGAGAAAAATAATCAGTAAAGTTAGAAATCCTAAGAAAGAATATATCTATACCCCCAATATTTTATTTAAACATAAAACACAAATGTTTATTCATTTACTAATATTCTGATGTAGACAGAACCAAGGACGTCAGATACGGGTTCTGCCTCACCTTACACAAACACCTTTAACGGATCATCTACAATTACTACTTTCAACTTTTTAAAAGAATACAGTTCCTGTTCCATAGATTTATTGTGAGGATAAAATGAGGTAGTACCCTTACAATAGTGCTTGACACTAATAAGCACCAGCAAAAGCTAGTATTTTCATTACGTGCACAGAATTTAGTTTATGAAAAAAATCACACCTATATTAATTCATCAGAGCTTTTCAATAACCCTATGAGGTAGGCTAGTATTTATTAATATTACCATTTCCCAGATGAGAATACTTGAGGTACCCACTACATATGTGACAAACACCCAATAAAGGATACAGCTGAGACTTGAACCCAGCTCTAGAGTAATACAGGCAATCTCTCTTGAATAGGTAAGCGAAGTAAAAGAAGTACAAGTAACAGAATACGGGAAGACCCGTAATATCTCCCAGTAAATGCCCTTTCATAACTAACGACAAGGCTGAAAGAAACAAAGCAATAACGATCTGGAAACCTATACTGTACTCTTAACCAAACAAGTATTACAGTTGGTCACAGACTGATCTGGGGGTGTAGCAACAAGTTTAAGCTATGACTCATTGAGTTGAAAAAGGTCTAAATAGATTTCAAAGAGCGGTTTTTTTAGGATACAGAAGACACCCCACACAGCAACCTTACCATGCTACAGTTGCATACTATTTCAGTACTTACTCTACAACCAACAATTTGTTTAGAAGTTTTTTTTAACTGACAAGTTATTTTTCAAAAGTTGACATAAAATTATTTAGAATTTGACAGTGACCTACTGTTTATCAAAGAACAAATTAACGCCGCATGTGCTATTCACTTAGGTATAACCAAAGATAAAGCCCATGAAGTATTTTGGAACTGGAGATAAGAGAAGGGCATAATGAAACAAACAAGGGTATATGAACTGATATCATGCTAGGGATGAGCCCTGCTGGAGCCCTGCAAAACTGCTCACCCTTGGGACTTCCCTGGTGATCCAGTGGTTAAGATTCCACACTTCCAGTGCAGGGGGAACTAGTTTGATCCCTCATCAGGGAACTAAGATCCCGCAGGCCACTGCCGCGTGGCCCAAAAAAGACAAAACAAGGGCTTCCCTGGTGGCGCAGTGGTTGAGAGTCCTCCTGCCGATGTAGGGGACATGGGTTCGTGCCCCGGTCCGGGAAGATCCCACATGCCGAGGAGCGGCTGAGCCCGTGAGCCATGGCCGCTGAGCCTGCGCGTCCGGAGCCTGTGCTCCACAACGGGAGAGGCCACAACAGGGAGAGGCTGGCTTACCACAAAAAAAAAACAAAACAAAACTGCTCACCCTTGGCTACACACACACACACACACACACACACACAGAGGTTTGCTTAAAGGGGTCTAAATAAAGCAGCTGTAGGGAAGGATATCAAAAGATATGATTAAAAAGAAGATTCAAAGATTGAGAAACACATGCAAGTCTGATTTTGTAAATAAAACTTTTCTTTATGGCTCATACTCCTTCTAGATGAGCAGGCTGCAGTTACACAATCATGTATCAAAACAAAGCAAAGCAAACTACTTAGTTCATTTTAACTATAGATTGATTTCTCAAACATAAGGATAGTTATTATGAAAATCCATAAAATTTTCTAATATGTCATCAGCATAATACCTCTAAATATATGATCATCAATTGCTTGCCAATGAGGATGATATCTTATACTTTTTAATACTGAGAAATATTTTTAACACACCAACTTAAAAAAAGAAACTGGTTAAACATGACACATCAATATTGCCTACAGCTTATTAACCAGCCACATGGTACCTTCAATTTCACTTCCATCTCTTCAATATTTCCATAACATACTAAGTTTGTAAGAATAATTTTACTGTCCTCTGCCTGAAAATCCTGCAATTAGTAATAAAAATAATATTAATTAGCAAATTCACTTGGTTTATGACATGAATGATGACCTCTTTAAAGGGATGTCTTTATACAATGGACAATCCACAGAAAAGTATTCACTGCCTGGTGTTGCAATCAGGTAATAGATTAGGAAACAATCAAAGTGAGATCAAGTGATTTATACAAAGATTAGGTTCCATAGTTAGAATTCAAGTAACAGCCTCGAAGTTATGATACATTTCTTCTTTCATATAACATGAATCTTTTCTTAGCCTATGCTCTATGATTCCATATTTTCTAAAATTCTTCTTTGGACTAGACATCAGATGGTATTAAAAAGATGATAAATAAGAAGCACAAATAATTAGTTGCTTTGTTTATAAGTAGTTGTGATTCAAAATAGAACCACAGCCTGTATGTCAGGAAAAATATAAAAATATTGCACATGAATGGAACTAATACATAAAATTTACCCAGAACAATATGTTGAGCAAATTTTGTGAACCCTGGAGACAAACACATTTTAGACTTCATTTAAAGTAAACAACTAATTTCTATCATTATATGTAAAATATTTAATATATTTAGTAATCTGAGTATATGTGATAAACTTGAGCAAAGTAAAATAATCTATGTGTTTGATTTTTTAAATTTTTAAATATGCTATATTTAAACATGATCTTTTAAGCTACAAACTTCAGAGGCTGACATCAGAGGCCATAATCATTAAAAGTAATGAATAAAGCTGGTCAGTAATTAAATTGATCACATCTCCCTGAAGACCAAAAACCTAGTAGATGACAACAGAGCTCAACATTTTCCAGCTGCTGAGGAGTAAAGGCTTTCAACATTTGGATATATGCAGGCATCTTATTTTCTCAGGATTTCAAAGTCCACATGCAGGCTGCTGTTCAGCTATTATAAATGAGTAATTCAAGGAGGGCATGACTGCTTCTTGTACTAACTTGATAAAGATGTTTCACTCCAAATGCATCAACAGTTGTGTTAACTCATCCCTTTCACAGGCTGACTGAGGCTTACTTATGTTATGGTTTGTTAACAATGAATCAAAAAAAAAAAAAAAGATTTATTAACCTGTGCATTTGTTTTTCTAAAGCTAAAAATCAAGTTCTACTAATTAACTTCAAGCTAAACCATAGTTTATCAGTACAATCTAATGATAGCAATATTTAATTTTAAAAGTTTGTTTTAGAAAACAAAAGCAGTAATAACAAGTATTACAAATATTTCATATTTTACAATCACACTGTAAAATTTAAAATACAATTTTCTGATTATAGTTAACTGAATATACTGAAATACTTTAGAAGGAAAACTACATTACCATAAATATGTACCATGCACTTTTTAACAACAATTAAACATTTTATACTTTTACAAAAATATGGACTTGCACTCATAATACTGGGTTGGCCAAAAAGTTCATACAGAAAAACCTGAACAAACATTTTGGCCAACCCAATAATTACCAAACATTTAAAATAAAACAATATAAGCCAATTGAAAGTATTTGCAATGTTTAAACAATAAGAATTTCAACTCGTATGTAACCTTTTATCATTCCAGGCTTCAAAATCTATCCTTATTTGAGAAACCTTTCCTAACATCATTCAGTCCTCCCTTCCCATTCAAATTAATCTCCCCCATCTATTTTCAGATAGAAGTACTTTTCTCCCAATCAATTACAGTATTTGTTAAAGTTAAGCTTGTTTTTTTAGAATTAGCTGTATGTGTATACTACTTGATGGGGACCTGTACTGAATACATTTTTATACCAGCCTTCAGCAGTTTTATGTATGCAGCCAGCAGCCAATAAATGAAATTAAGCAGAATTAAATGAACTGACTAATCAATTTTGGGGGGTCTGAATTCCTCCACAGTCTTTGCTCTTTGGTGTAATGGGTAAATGTATGGGTTCTAGAGTCAAACTGCTTCAGTCCTACTTAAAATGCTTAGCATAATACCTGGGGCATAGGAAGAACCAGAAAAATATTACTATTATACCAAGTGTCTCTACCACCCTAAATAAGACTTGCTTCTCATTCCTTTTGTACCTCATCTCAGCGAAAAGCACTGTACTACGTACCCAGCTCTCCAGCTCTCCAAACCAGACACTGCATGCTTGCCTACTGTGTCCTTTCCCTTAGCCATCATATTCAATGAACCATCAGCTCCTGCTGACTCCAACACATTACAGTCCCACAAATCTGTTTAATTCTATTGACAGCATCATTTTTTTTCATTGCAACATTCCCGTAATGTCCCTGCCTCCTGTCTTCTACCCTCATTCACACACTGGTTTCTAAACCAGCCTACGCTGGTTTCTAAAGCAGAAATATGACGATAAAAACCTTCAATTGCTCCCTTTGGAGCTCAGTCCAAAATCTTTACAATGACTTTCAAGGCTTTTCATAACCTGAGGGAGCTTGCTGATCTCATCAGGCATTAACTCTTATCATGTTCCCCTTCCATTCCAAGCTGGCACACAACTTATCTGCAGTTTCCCCAAACCTGACCCATTTTTCCTCCTCTAGCTCATAATTAATGTCTCACCTTGGACATGACTGATTCCAGGAATCCTTTCTGAAGCCCCAAGTGTGGGTAAACTGTTTCCCTGGATATGAACACATACTATTTTCTTTTATGGCAATATTTTTACTGTCTTTTAATTATCTGTAAGTCTCCCTCAATGAACTATAAGCTCATTAATAAGAAGTAAAAGGGTGTTTTCAACTTTATATCCCAAGCTTCTTGCACAAAGTAAATATGCACCTGATTACTTGAATTACTTAATAAAAAGAACACGAGACAACAAGACTCAGTTTTACCTCTTCCACTCCCTAGCTGCTTGACTCTGATGACATCTGACCCAAGCTGTAACATGCTTGCTTTATTCCTTTCTTCTGGACTAGAAATTATCTTGAAAATCTCTCCCCTATAAAATATATGAATTCTTCTACCTGGGATTACTAATTATAACAAAATCTTATTTTAAGGATAACTGACAATTAATGATTTAAGAATATAAAATTAATTTTTTTAAAATCTTACCCAATAACTGCTAGTTTAATGTTGTCTACTCTTCCTTCCCTCTTACCTCTCCATTCAGTGACTGCTCATCACCCTATCAGAGAGTTTTAGGCCCATCAATTCCTTTCTTCCCCCAAAGATTATTCACTAAGCTCTGTCTGCCTTTCATCAGTTATAACTCATAACTTCAGAAAATTTCATACTCACATATAGAAATAAATCCTCTTTAAATTCTTGAGTTTTCCTCTTCCTGTCCCTCTGTCAACTCTAACCCAATCACGCCAAGAAAATGTTCTATTTTTCTACAAGAAGTCCAGAAGTAACCCTAATCATAGCTAATAATCATAAATAATGCTTGAACGAAGAAAAAAAGAAACTATTTGGAAATGAGGGTAAAACAACAAAAAGCAACAGTTATCAACTTCTAATGTTCTTGAAATGCCAATAAATGTCTTTAAGTGTCTCCCTAAAAGTTATCTTTTTACTATTCCATTCTCCTAAGTCTACTTTTACCTGAAATAGAACAATTATAAATATTAAAGCTTTTTATTTATTCTTCCATTAAAGCAGGGCTCCCCAACACCCGGGCTGCTGACTGCTACCGGTCCGCAGCCTATGAGGAACGAGGCCACAGGGTAGGAGGTGAGCAGCAGCAGCGAGCGAGCAAGCAAAGCTTCATCTGCCGCTCCCCATCGCTCTCCATCACTCCCTTACAGCCTGAACCATACCCCACCCCCACCCCCCATCCGTGGAAAAATTGTCATCCACGAAACCCATCCCTGGGGCCAAAAAGGTTGGAGACCGCTGCATTAAAGTACTATCTTTAGAGTATTGACTCCTACTAGTTTTCACTAAAAATTTAGAGTATTTCAACTTCATTGAGTTTAACCAAAAGGAAGAATTTTATTGAGTTGGCCTTGAATTTTAACTACGACAATTCTTTGTTCCTATGTATTCAAATATTCACATGTGTATTCAAATATCCTAAGCATTCAAATATTCAAAGAGCTAACTTGTAAGTGGACATTTAAATCAAAACTCACTGACGTTTTTCTGTTTGCATGTATCCCAGATAGCTGACTCAGAATAAAATAAAATTTCAACTATATTTTGAATGGGAAGACATTTTACTTATAAATAGAAAACAAATTAAAGGAAAAATAAAGTCATTTAAAACATTTTAATCACTAGACTGAAACTAAGGAGAAATGCAAAATATGCTATCTTAAAATCTGATATTTTATTCAGCTATATACTAAAACCCTCAAAGCATCTATAAAAACTAAGCTGTAAACTCTGGCTTTCAGGACACACATGTGTTTTCAAAGTCAAATGTATTTAAATATTAAAGGTTATATAAGAATTAATGTGCAAGAATGCTTATTTGTGAGCAAAATAACCCTAATAACCATAAATTAGTTGAAAATAAGTATTTTGAAAAGAAATATTTGAAAATAATGTTTGTTTGCAGAAAATACCAAATATTCTTCCTATGAGTATAAATATGAATGAGAAATGACTCATAATCCCATCAAGCATTAATAATCACTATTAAAAAGTAACCTTTCTAAGAATATATAAACATATATTTATATACATATGTTGAGAGAAATTTTTAAAAACCAGAATATTATTATATGTAGGTTTACACATTTTTTTGACACAGCTTTTATTATGAACATTTTCCTATGATATATATTTTCTATTGCTTAATTTCAAAGATGCTCTTCTTTAGATATATCTTAATTTATTTTATAATTTGCTACTATTGGACAACAAGGAAGGTTTGTGATTATTATAAATAAGCTGACATGACTACCCTTACATTTTAAACCCAAGTCTTTAAATGTATCTGGGATTACTCCTTTTAAGGATATATAAGTCTTGAAGACTCCTATAAGTCTTGAAAGTAGGATTATGAATGATGACCACTTTTAAAGTCCTTAATAAGTTTTGCTAAATTGATTTCTGGAGAGTTTGCACAAATTAATAGTTCCACCAGACTTTCATTTGAGTGCTCATTTCATAAACTTCTCAGCTTTCAGTTTTATAATTTATTAAGTAACAGTTTCACAGGTAAAAATTGTTCCTTACTATTGTTTTAATAGCCATTTCTTTGGCTACTTATTAGTTTGATTTTTTTTCATGTGTTTTTTATCATTTGTATTTCTTACTTTTGTGTCCTTCAGCCATCTTCCTGTGATGTATTTTTAATTTTCTTTATTGTTATTTATCTGTAACTGAGTTCTGCACAACTCTACTATATTCTTGCAAATACTTTCACAGTATTTCAGAAATCCATCTCTTCAGTGGAAAATATAAGATGTAATTTTTACATTTGAAGAAAGGCTTCTTATAATTTAGATAACACTATATAAAGCATTTATTTCTCATAAGAAAAAATACAATGTAACTATTCACTAAAATAAAAATGTCATAATCAAGAGACTGTTACTTCTGTGAGGTTCAGGAGCTCCTCTTTCCTGTGTATATGTATGTACACACACACTCACTCCCTCTCTCTCTCTCTCTCTCTCCTTCTTTCTCTGATATAGAGTAGGTATTCAAATTTTTGTTGTACAAATACTTTCACCAGGAAAGCTTTTTAATAAGTTAGAACACACTATTTACTTTAAAATCAGGTTAGAACATCTTATTACCTTAACAACATAAATAAATAAATAAAACATAAGGCCTTTTTCTGGAAAGTTGCAGATATTGACAAAGCACCTGGCTGAAGGGAACTTAATATGACAAGATTTCAAAAGTTAAATTCAAATTAAGGTCTACAGAAGTAGCCCAGAATTCTTCAACAATCAATACTTCCTTTGGACAAGAGGAAACTGTTAACTTCATCACTGCCCTCTGCCGGTGGTATTATTTTCCTTTGATTTTCCCTCCATATACCGAATATTTGCCTCACAAAATTACTCCTGACCTGCCTCTGTATTTAAACTACCACAGCTAAAGATAGCCTAGCCATGTGGAATTTAGTAAGCCTTGTAGGGAAAAAATTGTGCTTCAATGAAGAGCTCTGCGTTGTTCAGAGTACACCTTCCCAGGTTATCTAAGTGTGATTCTACGGGGACTCTGCACCTTTCATTGCCATTGAACTATCTTACAAATCTCTAAATTGTAGATAACTGATAGCAATGCAAAAGAATTATTCACTATAGATGCAAATAAATTCTGTCAGGTAGAAATTTGACTGACCTCCCTTCCCCACTGCTGAAGGAGCCTGTTTTGTGTCCATTTCCAAATTTATTACAGTATTATTGAGCTATAACTGTCCGTTGTTTTTTTTTTAAAACTCTCCTTTGATCTGGTTGTAACACCTGCCTGGTTCTCTCATTGGTAATAATGTTAATAAGCTTTAATGTTTGTCCATTTTATATCTATACGAGTCAAGATTTCACTTTTTTTTTTAATTATTCTTTAACAGGCTGAAGCCAGACTACATTTTTCCCTCACAGATCAACTTAGAAATAAAATGATGTGGGCCTGTAGACAATAGGGTTATACCCAAATGGCAAAAATCATTTCATTAGGACCAGCCTGTACCTACCAAATACTTATCATGTACTTGTCATGACCCTGACCAGTTTCATGGGGAAAGAATCCTATAAACAGTTATGACTGTTTGCCCTGTGATATGGTCAAAGTGCCATGGTGCTGCTTGGGAGGGGATAATTAATTAGGAAGGGAGGAGAGAGAAGAGGGAGGAAGAGGAGGAGAAGGAAGGACAGAAGTCAGAGGAAGGTGAAACTAAAACAAACAAAACGTTCTCAGAAAAGTTCCTAAATTCTTACACATTAATGGACAACTGACTTTCATCATTTATTTACAAAACAAAGTAACTGCACAAGGATGATTCCTGTGAATACTATACTGACTACAAAGGATGCAAAAGCTATCTGTGGAATCAAGTTTCTTCTAGAAGGGATGAAACAATTAGGGGAAGAGGCAGGTAGCAAAGACTGATGTGAATTTCACGCCTGTTTTATAAATCAACTCCTAGTGGTTCACTAAGGCTTCTACTTCTCATTTGACCAATATGACAGCTACTATACAGCCAACTTCAAAATCTAAACAGAAAACGCAAAAATAAAAATGCACTTTGAAGACATCATTATTTAAAATATAAAAATAAACTGAAGTAATAATGGTAGCTTTTTGATCCATATGAAAACACACAACATTATACATTTTATGTTGAAGTTCACTTGAAGCCCATACCACCTGAACTACTTCTTATATAATAATTTACTATTTACAAATGAAGATACCACTTACTTAGTTTGAATACCAGTTTCCTTTTACTATACAAGCAGTAAAAAATGCAAAATTTTTTACCTTGTGCTATAAATAAGGAAAACAACTGGTCATCCATAAGGTTCAAGAGATTTCTTTCACTGGCTTCCTTCCAGAATCTGGGACCTTTCAAATAAGCAAGCAAAGCAATTTCCCATTGCTACTGAAACTGTTTCTGACTCCTAGCATCATGCCATCCAGGAGACATTTCAATCTGGAAGAAGGTAGGATCCTGGGACTAGGTAAAGGATTTACTCCTAGCTTCAGACCCGCATACCCACAAGTTTATAGAGTTAACTTGAAGGAAAATTTAAAGTGGATAGGGATCAGGTGACATGTAGAGAACACGGTAGGAAAGACTCAAGAGAAAAACCATAAGCATTTAATGAAAAAAATGATTAACACAGGGTACTGTTTTGGACAGAATAATTAATACTTAAAGTTTGCATTATGTTTCACAATTACAATGGACTTGAAGGTAGAGTGCTTAACCTACACAACAATCCTAACAATCAGGTAAGAATATACTCATTTTACAGATGAGAAACCAATACTCAGAGGTTAACTTGTTCAAAATAATATAGTTTACAATGAATAAAGTTGCAGTCAAAATGTAAGCTTTTTTAATAATTCATTCATTCATTTATTCATTCATTCAGTCTTGGTGTTTCTATGCCTATCTCCTCAATATATTATAAATTTCTTTACAGTAGAGACTTCGATGCATCATTTTATTTATATAGACAGAAAACTTGCAAAAACTACTTGTTGAATGAATGAATAAATGAATAATTTTACTAAAAAAATAGAGCAATAAAAATATGAGAATGGCAAAGAAATACAGGAGAGTTTTCCTTTACTTAAGTAAAGATCAATTTGAGAATCAACCATAAAACAAACTTCATGATTTGAAAAAGAAAAAATGTTTTAAATATATATCTGCTTTAATACATTTAAACATATATGGTTATGTGTGTGTAAATTCCCTTAATTACTGTGCTAGATAGAAATTTATATTTTTTATACTTAAAAACATCAGGCTGCATTAATACAATACATTTATGATTTAAACTTTTGCCCAAAAAGTTATAATCAAAATGCATTTGGCAAATATTTCACCAAACCTTTCACTGTGTATGTGCGCGTATCTGTCTAAATGGAAAATAAAGATTTTTATAGTACTTAGTAAGATAAAAAATTCTCTGTGCTACAAATGCAGCATTCTAAAAAGGCTATGTTCTGGTAACTATCATAATCCTTCAGAAATTGTTTATATTATGATTAAAAATCACTGTGCTCCTATATTCCCACAAATAGTTCATATGGTAAAGAAATCAGTAAACTTACTTTTATGCGTAACATCTTTAACATTTGCTCCCCTTTCTGTGCTTGTGATTAAATGTAACATTTTGAAATCCCAAAGTTCTGAGAAAAACATAAATCCTTGTCTCACAGCTGCTGTTTGACTCTGGAAACACATGCATTTTCTTTTCAAGCATCTACCATCAAAATTCCCAAAGGGGTTGGACTGGAGAACACCTGCATCTCTTCATTTAGTTCCAATAACAGAGCCTAAACTCCAAAATTACAAAAATAGAAGCTCTGTTCAGCTGTAGTTACATTTTGCCCCTAATTCCCGTGAACAAAAATGCTAGGAGCATGAAATCATTCAGGCAAGCTCTGTCATCAAGAGGATAAGATTTTTTGCACCAGAAGCCCAGTGGGAACATGATAGAAAACTGGCAACAATTACAGATAAACTACATAGTAAAGTCCTCAGGGAAGAGAGAGGAAATGTAATAAGATAGATGGGTATAATTTTTACACATTTATGCCCAAACCACAAATGTGAATTGTCTTTAATTGCTACAATATATAAGCATTCTTACTCATGTGCCCTGTCAAAAATACTAAAAACATAACTTCAAGGCAATTCACTTAATTCTACATTATGAGGAGAATTTTCTGGAACAAAAAACCATTCCCCATAAATTAAAATTTACAATCTAAAATACCGTCTCCATTTTAAAAACTCCTTAACAATTCATATCCTAACCAACCAACTACAAATGGTCAAATAAGACTGTGTGTGTTTGCTGATATATTTTAATCCAGAAAGAAAATTACCTCCCCAATTTGAACATGAATTTCAGAGAACAGAATTATAATTGTGACTTTCCTTCCCAATAACAATGATCAAAAGTTGTACATATCTGATGGGTAAAATATAAAATAACTTTTAATATATGGCAATCCAGTAAAGTTAAAACCTTATATTTATTTCTGCAACTGATTATACCAGGGAATAGAAAGATCAGCTTAAACTGTATTACATTTAAATGACATTTTAAGAGGAACAGTTGTTTTAAATTATTTTTAAATATCCTCATAATCATTTAATTCTATTTTTCTAGTGTTAGGAAGAAATAGTTGTTTTGAGTTTTATATGTCAAAAGCAAATACAGCATGATCATCTTACTTACACAAGTGACTACAGCCAGATACTTTAAGAGATTATCATCTTTAATAATGGTGAACCAAAATCAATTAGATGAAATTTCATAGAAGAGTGACATTCTTCATGTAAATTCATATATTTATTTAGATTATAAAATACAGAAAACTATCTTAACAATAGTTTATGTGAAAAAGAACTCTAATTTCCAGTAGCACATATGCTTAAGACAAATATTAACTAAATAGAAGTTCACTATATATACGTGGAAAATACACTCTCTACTTTGTGCTATGTGGAGGATTGTGTTAAATTTTATTTATTTTTTAATTTATTATTTATTTATTTTTGGCTGCCTTGGGTCTTTGTTGCTGTGCACAGGCTTTCTCTAGTTGCAGTGAGCAGGGGCTAGCTACTCTTCAATGCGGTGCACAGGCTTCTCATTGCGGTGGCTTCTCTTGTTGCGGAGCAACGGGCACTAGGCACACAGGCTTCAGTAGTTGTGGCACACAGACTCAGTAGTTGTGGCTCTCAGGCTCTGGAGCGCAGGCTCAGTAGTTGTGGCACACAGGCTTAGTTGCCTGTGGGAACTTCCGGGACCAGGGCCCGAACCCATGTCCCATGCATTGGCAGGCGGATTGTTAACCACTGTGCCACCAGGGAAGTTCTTTTGTTAAATTTTAAAAGGGACGTTTTCAAACATGTAGTGGAAGTACGGCAATGACTCTGAAGGCAAATCATATGGGAAGAAACTAAAATAAATTCATTATGTTTAGCCTGGACTATTCAGTTTTTTTCCAAAAAAAAAAAAGCTTTTGTGGAACATCTACCATACGCAGAGGAGAAAGAAGGAGCAATTAAGTTAGTGCTAGAATTTTCAGCATTAAGAGGTAAGTAGTGCTATTAACTGAAATTGAATGATGGAGTATAAAATGGGGTGGGGGAGATTACACTGAGTTTCATTTTAAACATGTTAGGCCACAGGAAAATATCCACAGGGCAATGGTCAAGAGGTGGCTAAAATTTGGAGTTTGGATCTCAAAAGAAAATAAATGGACAAAGAGATATATGGTTGGTTGCTAAACACACACACACACACACACACACACACACACACACACACACACACAGTGTTGATGAAATCATCCAAATAGAAGAGGGCTGGTGACATAATACCAGGAACAACCTATATTTAAGGCACAAAGGAAAGAAATGTATTTGAGGGGGTAAATGAATATGGTTCAGCAAGGAGAACCAAGAAACTACATTGTTGTAGCGTCCAGGATTGTGATCCTAAGCTTTTACCCTATAATGAATGATGTAGAACAGGGGTCCCCAACCCCTGGGCCATGGACTGGTACCGGTCCGTGGCGTGTTAGGAACCGAGCTGCACAGCAGGAGATGAGCGGCGGGTAAGCCAGCAAAGCTTCATCTGTATTTACAGCCGCTCCCCATCGTTCACAGTACTGCCTGAGTTCCACCTCCTGTCAGATCAGCGGTGGAATTAGATTCTCATAGGAGTGCAAACCCTACTGTGAACTGTGCATGCGAGGGATCTAGGTTACGCGCTGCTTGTGAGAATCTAATGCCTGATGATCTGAAGTGGAGCTGAGGCGGTGATGCTAGAGCTCAGGAGTGATTGCAAATACAGATTATCATTAGCAGAGAGGTTTGACTGCACAGAGACCATAATAAATCAATTGCTTGCAGACTCATATCAAAACCCTATCAGTGAGTGGCAAGTGAAAACAAGCTCAGGGTTCCCACTACGCACTATGGTGGGATTCTGCACTATGGTGAGTTGTATAATTATTTCATTATATATTACGATGTAATAATAACAGAAATAAAGTGCACAGTAAATGTAATGTGCTTGAATCATCCCCAAACCATCACCCGCCCCACCCACCCCCCGCCCCACACTGGAAAAACTGTCTTCCATGAAACCGGTCCCTGGTGCTAAAAAGGTTGGGGACCACTGATGTAGAAGACAGGAGACTCCTGAGTCAGACAAAGGACTTTATTACTCATGGCACAGCAAGCAGCATGATTATCAACACATGTATTTGTATCAGTTCTCTTTGCCCCCAAGTTCCACAGAGGTAACAACAAAGACATATCCAGATGGATGTCTGCACATGCAGTGGAATGCATTATAAGAAATGAATCCTGCACCTGAAACTAACCCAACATTGTAAATCAACTATACTTCAATTTAAAAAAATAGAAGAAATGAACCCCGAGTTGAGGAACCAAATCTTTTATAATGGGCAGTAAGCATGCCTTCCATTGGCTCCAGAGGGACACTAGATCTATCTCCCAAATACTGTTCACTATACAAATATCCTTTAAAAGATAGTCTAGAATAAAGAGCTGTCGGTGTCTCCATTCACAAGATATACAAAAACGCAAAAGTCATCAGATGTTATCTTTTAATACCTGAAGGCCAAGAAAGACTAAGGTTTCAACAGAAAAGGTACAATCATACACAAATGCCAATGAAACATAAGATAATAAGTTTTGTCAGGTATATTTAGGGCCGATATATTTTTTCATGTCACTTATAAGACTAAGAAATGGAAGTTACAGTTCAACAAACAGAGGACCTCATAGTAATCGGACCTAACAAAGAAAGATGCTGTTAGATATTCTCTCCAATGGTAGATACATATATAAGGAGAAGGAAGAGGAGGAAGAAACGTAGGGAGAGAAGAGGGAAGACGGTTAACATGTATTAAGGACTTACTATTTATCTGTGAAATACATTCATATCCTTCACTATCTGTCATAAATGTCCATTTATTCACTCATTCAACAAATGATTTCTCAAGCGTTCCATATGTGTGAGGAAATTTTAGGCACTGGAGATAAAATGATAAGCAACCAGTGACAAACTCTGTCCTCACAGAACTCACTGTCAAATGGTGAAGACAGACAGCATTCAAATCACACAACTACATAAATATATACTGTCATTAAGTGCTATGAAAGAAACGTACAGTGAACTATGAAAATGAATGTAACAGAGATACCTAATCAAATTGGGTGGTGGGGGGTAGGGGAAAGGCAGCATCAGGGCTTTCTTGAAGATATAGTAGTTGAGCTAAGATCTCAACACTAAACTGAAGTCAACAGGTATAAGGTGAAGGGGTAAGGATAGTTTTAAGAATCCCAGACAGAAAAAAAAAGGCATATACAAAAGCATAATCACAACTGAGAAACTGAAAGAAGGCCAAGAGATCTGAAGCACATAGAAAGGGGGGCATATCAAAAGGACTCCTAACACTGACTTAGAAATTGAAATGGATGGCCTATAAGTTCCTTTGTTCTAAGTTGATAGTATTTTGTGATCATTTTATATTCATAAATAGCAGACACCCTAAAATTTGTTTATACATTAATAACAGGATTAACAAATACTAAGAACTTTTTAACAAGCAGAACCTGCTATAAATCATAGGCAAAATATAGCATATGAAAAAGAGCTAAAGTTTATATTTAAAAGAGAAGAGAAGAAAAATGTTTAGAACCTATTTTAAAATATTTTACATACATCAATTATAGTCACCAAGTGCTTCTACCTCTGAAGGAGCCAAAGAAGAATCTATTTTCTCTATTTATCTATACAAACATAAGAAACAGAAGTGTCACTAAACGGTTCCTGTGAATAGTAACCATGAATGAAGAATGTGGGCTGGCACACTGGACTCCCATAGGAGCCTTCAGCTCCTTCACTGTAATCAGAGCCAGTCAAGCAGAGAAAGTGATCAAGGGGGAGGAGGGAAATGTGCAAAGGGAGCTGCTAAGACTTCAAAGACAAAACAATGCTGTGACATCATGGAAGTGTGGCTCTTTTGATAGTGCTTAATATGAAGTAAAGAAAGAGATCCTCAAAGTTAAGAACGTGCAAGGCTGGGTGGTACAATGTTTAGCAATATGGATCCTAAAAATAAAAGACAAAATGATAAATAGCCTAAGACAGTGGGAAAATGTTATATAGTTAGAAGCCCCAGATTCAAGTTCAAAGTCTGACTTGTTCTGAGCCTCTATTTCCTCCTCTGTAAGACAAAATAACATTTGCTGTGCTGAACAGTCTTGTTTTATAACAAATAAAACAATTTATATGAAAGTGATTTTTAAATTGTAAAATACTGTTTTTATAACAAGTTTTACTAATACTACTATTTCTTTCAGTCAATTAATACTTAATTCCCATTAATAAAGCTGTCCATTCCCTCACATTCTGAAGTCAGAGTCAGAAAACTCTGCCTCTTTATCCTAATTAAGCTTCTCTCAAAACTCACTTCCTAATATAATATCCGCAACATTTTCTGGTCCCCACTTTTAATGTTCCCCTTCAATTTGGGAGCATATGCACAAAGGCAGCTGTCTTCCACACATCATGCCATGATAATCAGAAGCCAACTAGAATGATCACCAAACTCCTCTAAAATACACAATTTGCCTCAAATCAGTTAGCCAATCACTTACTACTCCACATTCCAAAACCTCTCATTCAAATTCTATAAACAAATGGGAAAAGCTCATTAACAACCTCATCTGGATGGTCTGTCTCTAAAAAAGACAGCAGGGATTAATTGTGCTTTCCTTTCATTGTTCATCTAGAAGAGTTCAACTACCCAGCATCTTTTTTTTTTTTTAAAGCCAACATCAATAAAGACTCGTGTTCTATGCCCTTTCCCTTAGGTGCTCCAGCCTCAAAAAACAAAGAAAAGCAAATGCAATCATCACTTACTTGCTCATACATTCACTAAATATTTGTTGATATCCTACTATATGTGGGATATTGTTCTAGACACTAGGAACACAGCAGTGACCAAAAAAGACAAAAATTCCAGCCATAATGAAGCATTAAATTCTAATAGCAGGGAAAAATAAAACCTAACAAATCAGTAACATGTATAGTATGGCAGAGTGTGATAAGTACTAAGAAAAACTTTAGAATAGTGGGTAAATGTGTGTGTGTGTGTGTGTGTGTATGCACATATATGCAAACAAGAGAGAAAAAATCTTTTATATACAGTGATCAGGAAACAACTTGCTGAAAGCATGATATTTCAGTAAAATCTTAAAGGATTGTTAATAAATTATTTCCTCATTTAAAATTTATTTATAATTCATTCATACCATCAGTCATATATACACACACAGACACACACACACCTCCAATTTTAAATCTTATTACAGGAACATAAAATTAGTCAATATTACTTTAAAACTGGCTTTGAAAAATAATACTTATGCGCTCTCTCATAACTATATCATAAACACCTAAGTCATGAATGTGGGTGGCAGTTCCCAAGATGGATGGAAAATTTAAATTTAAAAATACCCTAAATAAAGCATGTGACTGTAGTTTAAGTAAAAACACATTACATTTTAGGATTAAAACACACCCAAAGGAATATTTTCAAAGCACCAAATGCATGATCACATTAAAATTTTACATGCAAATCCATAAGCATATCACTAAACATCACACTAAAGTTGAAGATTAGGTGAATTTCCTTAACAGTAAGAAAAAAACTTTTTCCTAGAAATATCGTAGGTACAATTTTTTTATAGTAGTTTACTTTTAGACCCATGCTATAAAGGTTAAAAATGCAAATATATATTTGAGACCCTAGATATACATTTAAATTACAAAGAATAATATGAATATTGTTATTAGAAAGATCAGATTATTTAAACATGCTTGACTCAGTTCATTCTAATTGTGTATATGACAAGACAAAAAATGAAGAATCCCTGTCCAATTTAAGAATATGCAGTAGATTCTAATAAGCTTAGTCCCTTCTTAGGTATCAAAATGCTAAGCAGATGGTCTGGTCATTCTAATAACATTTTAATGATCTTATGATTTGAAAACAAAACCTACTGAAAACTACTATTTGGATAATTATATAACAGAGTTTCTCAAACAGCATATTTAAAGAATATAATTAAATAGGCATTAAAAACAGCATGATGTTGGGACTTCCCTGGTGGTCCAGTGGTAAAGAATCCACCTTCCAATGCAGGTGAGGCAGTTTCGATACCTGATCAGGGAACTAAGATCCCACATGCTACGGGGAAAGTAAGTCCACGCACCACAACAGCTGAGCTCACGCGCCTCAACGAGTGAGAGAGCCCACATGCCCTGGAGCCAGCACACCACAAGCAGAGGAAGCCCCCTGCGCCACCAACTAGAGAGAAGCCCACGTGCCACAACTATGACCTAACTCAGTCAAATAAATAAATAAATAAATAAATAAATAAATAAATAAATTGGGGCGCGGAGCATGATGTTTATTTAACCACCAATCCCTTCTCCCAAAATCCGGGGTAGGCAAACCACATAGGCTAAATCTCGCCCACTTCCTGCTTTGTGAATAGAGTTTTACTGGAACACAGTCACACCCATTCATTTACATATTGGGTATGACTATTTTTGTGTGCTCTAATAGCAGAACTGAACAGCTGAGACAGAGCCCATATGGCCCACAAAGCCTAAAAGGTTAGTTATCTTGCCTTTAGTAAAATGCTTACCAGCCCCTACTTTAAAGGACTGGTAAAATCTTCTACCCATAGGCACAGTCTTACTTGGGTACTGGCCTCATCCTCACAATTTTTTCCTTAGGAAACCACACCCATCCTCATCAAGTTGAAAATGTCTTTTTGAGGAGTATTGTCTTTAAAGGCAAGCTGACTCAGGGGTTCTCAGACTCACCTTTCAAATACTAATTTCTAGTTTCTAGTGTGGATGCCATTCAGCTGCAAATGCTACTATAACAAATTCTGCTTTCAAGTGGTTTTGCATCCATGCATATGTACACTGCTTCGAATATTCACCTCCATATAGTCTCTGTGTAATTATGAATCTTTTCATGGTTTCTACTTTGAACTTAGTGCAGTCATGCTTAACATATTTTCTATAAGCTACAGTTCTAGTCATATAATGTTAACTGAGCTCTACTCTTAGGCAGCTATTTGAAACCACCTCATTGGCCAATTAATTCTAAAGAAAAAATTCAGACTCCTGACCCTTTTAAGAAATCTGTTTATAGCTAACTTATTTCTAGCATCATGGTCTTGGCTTTACCAACTACATACTAACTGAACTCATGGCTGACATCAGGCTCTATTTACTATACCTTCATTGATAGTTCCAGTATCTCCTCTCAATATGAGAGGTGTGGATCTGCTATTATGGTGTGAATAAAATGGAACAGATTCTAGGCAAAGTGCTTCTAGAAAAAAATTTAACTCTAAGAAATAAGAGCTTGACTTCTGAGTTTTTTCCTTTATTACAACATCAATATCTTTTCCTTTTTGTAAAGGCACAGAAGGCCCAAACACCTAACTTTACCATGGCAAACTATGGGTCACAAAGTGCTACTATCCCAAGAAAAATATTTTCTCTTTGCAATGTTTTAAATTTCTTTTACTCCTTTCTATGTATTACATGATATATTTAAAAACTCAGTTGGGTTTAGTAGTAGTAGTAGTTGAATCTGAGATTAACTGTTACACATACAACTGAATTATCTCAATAAAATAGAGTAAAATCATTATTGTTTGTAAACACATCATTTATCAAAAATGATATAAAATACTTCATTTGAATTTTCAAAGAGCATAACTGCGGAGTGTATCCCAATGGACACAAATGAAAAAGAGAGGAAGAAAGAAATGGAGGGAGGGAGGGAAGGAGGGAGGGACGAAGATAAGGAAAGGAGAAAAGGAAAGGAGAGAAGGAAAGAAAAAAAGTCCAATTTTAAAAGTCTTGCTGGAAAAGAAAATGCAAATAAGTGAATAATGATGTACTTACCGGAACTGTGGCAGTAGTCCATATACTGTGGAACTAGGGCTGTGAAGGCTATTAAATCTGGAGCTAAGAGAGATTCTGGCTTTCTACTCTCATTGAGCCACTTGCTGCTATGAAGGTCTTTAGTGTCAGAAGGACCCTGAAGCAATGGAATTAACTTCTCTTTTCCACTCTCACCTGAACAGAAATATTTATGAAAAAGAAACTCTTATCAAATAAAACATAGGAGTACCCCGAAGATGTTTGATCTTAAAGTATACTAACATCATAATATAAAATTTCAGTTTATACTTGGTAATTCTAGCAGAACATTTAGTTATACTCTAAAAAGTATGACTGATAAAATTAAAAGCACTTTTAACTCTTAAAAGGTTGTTTTAATATTTAGCTAATGAATGTAGAACATGTTCAGAAAAGCTTATAAAATAAAACAGCATGAACACACTGTATTCTAAATATTCAATGGAATTTGTACCTATTTAATCTTATTTAGACATTGAATTCACACTGGAAAAAATTAAATAACAAACAGTTTAAGGAAAATATTATGAAATAAAATATTGGAAGGAAGGCAAAATCAATTACAACATTCAGTTGAAAAACAGCTGGGTTTTCTGTTTAATTTCATTATACTAATAACATTTTAATTTAATTTTTAAGTGTCATATACATCTATACCTCCTATCCCCCCCCAAAAGTGTAAGAATAAACTTTCCTTTAATATTTCCTCCCTCATAACCATTATTAAAACTATGCAAAGTTTCTTTCCTTAAATAAAAATTAACCTATTAATGTCAAGAAGTATCATCCTGGCACAATTAACAATTTTTTTCAAGTAAAAATAAAAAAATTTAAAATCTCTGATTCATAGGAACAATGAGTAAATTCTTGTTTCAGTAACGCTCCTTGTAAAACGCACGGCCAATTCTCCTACACAGGCAATAAAGTTTTACACGGTCCAGCTGCACATACCTGGGGCTTTGGCACAAATTTTTATTGATCCCATGGTCCCAGAGGCACATTTGACCAATGATGTGCTGCAGTACTTCAATTCAACATTCTGGATTGAGCCCTCAAGAGTTGGCAGGGGATTCTTAGATTTCACACCTAATAAAAGAAAACTGCAAATGTACTAGCCGATTGAATTTAAATAATTTTTATACTCCTTCACCAAGGCATTTAGACTTAATTATACTTTAATTATCTACCTCCGATGTTCTTACAGTATTTGTGTCAGGCTTCACAGTTCAGTGTTTAGGAGTTAAAAAGATGCAATTTTAAAATAAATGGGCTGAACCTGCATAACTATACTTATGCAAATTTGAAACAAATATTTGTTTAAAAATCAGGAGACTAAAAAATCATGTTTGGTTTTAGAACATAGAGTAAGATTTTCAATTTGATACAAATTTAACTTATAAATTGAGTTTCATTTAGGCAAAGACATTTAATTTAAGCATGAAACTTCCTACGTAAACAGCCTCCTCAAAATATCTTGGCCAGGTGGGGTGAAGAGAGAGAAACAAGATAGCTCAAAACAGCTCCTGAGTTAAAATACAATAGCTTATAAGCAAAATTGACATCCCATGTATAGCTAAAAGAAACTAAAGGGATTCTATATCAATTAACAAAAAAAGTGAATATTACCATCTCTACTGTATGCTACTTGCTGAAGAACATAAAAGCACAGAAGGGAACAATTACCATGACATAAATGGTAGGGAAAACTTAATTCAAAAAGGAGAGACTCATTTTGGCCCTGAAGGGTAGGTGAGAATTAAAAAGGCAGAGAAACCTTAAGAACATTACACTAACATTATTGCAAACCACTAAAATAATGATAATGATGATGAACTCTAATCAACTAACATTTACTGGAGGACTTACTATGTGTGATACACACATCTCACTCAATCCGCACAACAGGGCTGTGATAAAGATGTTATTGTTATCCTCATTTTTACAAACTGGGATATAATGGATTAGAGGAGTTAAGTAATATTTGCTCAGTCCTACAGCAGAGAGAAAGAGCTGAAGTGTTTAACACAATTTGATCCTATCACAGAAAACTTCACCACTCATTTCACCTATATTCATGAAGAATGGCCGCCTTTTCCCCATTCCACATTCCAATCAAATATATATTATCCTTCATATTTGAAACTCCTTTAAGGAGAACTAAGTATGAATAATTAAGAAAATCATGAACTTTTTATGACAGACATATTAAACATTACTCTAAAATCTTTGATCTCAAACTCTGGTGCATTCTAGAAGCCCCATAGTCCTCCAAGAGTCTTCCTGAGATGTGGCCCAGGAACCTGCAGTTTAACTAACACACTACATGGTCTGCCAGTAGTTAAAGGACATCATCTTGAGAAATACCTTCTCACATAGTAATCTTTACTTCAGAAGGACCTATAAATTTACTGATTCCTATTTGACTGTTATATAAACATGTATCAATTGGTTGCTATTCCCAAATATTCACCACCTGTGTTATTTCCATTTGCAGTGGTACCTATTATCCTCAAAGCAGGAGTCTAAATGCTTTGTATTTATACATTTTTCTATGATTTTAGCAGTTTTTATCAAATTCTCAAAATCTATGACTCAAAAAACTTAAGAAGCAGTATTTCAGAAAGTTAAATGATGCCAACAATACGAAATAAACATAGCAGTAGTAGTAATAACAGTTGTAGCAGTACTACTAGTTATAGTACCTAACACTCAATGACTAAGTGCCATGCACTATGCCCAGTTTGTTATTTTGATTCATCTCAAAAGAAAAAAAAAAAAGGTAGCTATTACTATTCCACTTTACATTCAGGAAAACCAAGGTTTAGAGAAATAAAGATTTTGCCCAGGCTCAAGTCAGAAAGTGGGCAGGTGTGGTTCACTTTTCTCTTCATAAGAAAAGAAACTGAGTTACCCTGCATATTTAACATCTACTGTGGATACAGAAGTTATAATCAGTGGATAATTTACGCTGCTCCAATCATTATGTTAAGTGATGAGAGGGATACAAAATGGAATAATACCCTCCTCTAACTCTCAAGCCCCCAGAGTCAGACTCTCATTCTATGCCAATTTTTTGAAAAAACTTAAAGAATCTAGATAGTGATGAGCAGACAAGAGCTAACTTCTCTCAAGAGGGCTTCCCTGGTGGCACAGTGGTTGGGAGTCCGCCTGCCAATGCAGGGGACGCAGGTTCGTGCCCTGGTCCAGAAGGATCCCACATGCCGCGGAGTGGCTAGGCCCGTAAGCCATGGCAGCTGGGCCTGCGCATCCAGAGCCTGTGCTCCGCAACGGGAGAGGCCCACGTACCGCAAAAAAAAAAAAAAAAAAAAAAGAAAGAAAAAGAAAAAGAAGAAGATTCTCTCAAGGGTTACTGATGGTGTTAAGAAGCAAAAGAATTGAATTAGTTCTGGTAGATGCAAAAATAAATATGAATAGACAAAAATGGCTTTTTAAAAAATTATTTTATAAGCTGCTTCTTTTACAGTTTACACCAAGTTTAGGACTCTACCTTGAATCTGAAATGATACGTCTTTGTTAATATCTAATGCATGCCATATATAAGACTCTTATCAGAAGAAGTTGCCGGAAACCTCTTCTGATCAGAATCACTTATACATATATAAAGCATCTTAGTTTAGACTAATACTATCAAGAAATTATTTCACTTTTTATGATCATTACATTTCTCAGATTCTAAAAAATATATTTATTTATTTGTTTATTTGGCTTCATCGGGTCTTAGTTGCGGCATGCAGGATCTAGTTCCCTGACTAGGTATCAAACTGGGGCCCCCTGCATTGGGAGTGAGAAGTCGTAGCCACTAGACTGCCAGGGAAGTCCCTCTCAGATATTTTTAAACTTGTTTTAGTAACTAAAACATCCTGCATACTTTCTCCTTAAGAAAATTTTTTCAAAAAGTAATTTGTTTTTAATGGCTCAAGCTCAGATTTTTTAAAAGATAATTATAGTCATCTTTTGATAGACTTCAACAATGGAGGAAAACTGCTAGTAAAAAATAACCTCAGTAATGTAAATTATGGGCTTTGGATGATTATGATGTGTCAGTGTAGGTCCATCAATCGTAACAAATGTGCCCCTCTGGTAGGTGATGTCAATACTGGGAAAGGCTGTGCAGACCAAGAAGGAGGCAGAAAGTATATGGAAAACCTCATACCTTCCTCTCAGTTTTGCTGTGAACCTAAAATTACTCTAAAGAAGAAAAAGTATTAATAAAAAATAATTTAAAAATAAACTTGGTTTCTTTCCACTCTACCATCAAACCAAAATTTGTAAAATACCCCAAACATAAGCACTATGGAGGTAGAAAGGAGCAGAGTCTTGGCATTGCACAACTCAGGGCACCATTCACATTTTTTTCTGTCTACATGAATGCAACTTCCTGAAACTGTGAAAGGAAATCTCCTGTTGGGAATGCAATATGGTGAAACAAAAAGACCAAAAGCTCTGAAACTGAAAAAGCAAGGCTTCAGATACAGGTAGCAAGCCACTATTATTGTTCCATGTGGAGGCCAAAATACTACAGTTATTGTTCAAGGTATTTAACTCTGAGAAATCTGCTGAACTTTATACAGAACGTAATTTAGGGAAGAGGTGCAAAATGTTGATAAGATGTATAGTCAGCTGACATGAGTCAATAGGACAATCACAAAGACAGTGACAATATCTTACATTTGAAATAATGACTTTACAAAGCACTCTCATGTGGATTTACTCAAATATTGCTGTCATATTCTACTAGAGGAAGGAAAGAGGGACTCCCTAAGGCACTGCAATTGAAATACAATTTTACATAGTATACACTTTCAATGGAATAATCTAAAAATAATAGTGAATTTTTGTAATACAATTTAATATAAAAAAATGCACTGTTACTTTTTCTCCTTAGAGTATTTTTCTGAAAAATATTAACTCTGAACACACATTCTTAGTCCTGTGGTGAACCCTTAGCTCAGATTCTTTTTACACTGCCTTTCTTGCCCGACATAATTCTCCTGGCCTCACAGACACGTTAACCCCCCTGTGTTCAGTAATCAACTTATGATCACTCTTATAATTATCATCCATAAATCAGAAGATGAAATAATGAGAATGACCTGTAATCTGTGTGGAAGTAAAAGATTAAGGAGTCAAGCCATATGTAAGTTTAGCTCTGTTTCCTCCTTAATTTTTACGGGCCTAAACCAACAAAGAAATGAAAATGAAAAGATAAGCACTATATGTGCAACTCTCAAAGAGGCAAGAACTGTCATCAAAATTTCAGAAGATGGATGCTGATGAACAAGTAACAACAAGGTGACTTAGAGAAAAGTGCCCGTGCGTTATTAAACTAAAAAGCAAGTTGATCTGCAATAAGCCCTGGAAAGATAAGAATGAAAGAAGCCAGGCAGTTCAGAGGGCAAGAATGCAGATGAGGCTAAAAAGATGAGCAGTGACTGAAAGTCTATCTAATAACCACACAACCTTTGTTTTAATTCGTGAAGCCATGCAACTACCCCACACTCATCCTGGCAAAACACTGAAGGGTTCACGCTGGAGAGGTTGAACCAGAAGGACTTTGAACTAAGGGACAATACCAAGGAAAAGGCTGCATGCTAAAAATGGGAGATTGTTTAAAAATCTATATAAAATAGATGTACTGAATAATGAAATCTCCTTTTCTTTTACTCTCTAGGGATGCTGAATGCCAGAGTTACAACCTGCAGGAAAGAAATGGAAGGTTTTCTATCTGTGAAAACTGGCCAGTCCAAGAAAAAGGAACCAGAGATACTCATAACTGATTATCCCCAAACAAGTAAGTGTCCAATTCCCCTACAATAACACCAGCCATTCAATAAGCTCCAACCTCACACATAGGTTCCCAATTAGTTATTTAGTATTTTATTCTACAATATGAGGGCTCATCAGAAACTAGGTATAAATCACTAACATGAAAAGTAGAGATAAAAAACAAACACAGAAAAGGAACTTGGGGTAAAAAGACAATGCTGGGAACAGAAAACTTAGGTAATAATAATTATATTATTGTATTATACTTACTACTACTACTACTACTACTACTACTGCTGCTGCTGCTGCTGCTATCCTTGGAGGGAGTACAGAAGACACTAGAACAAGAACAGCATGTTTAGCTGAACTTTTCAAAGAACAGAAAAGAGCCATTAGAAATTAAAAACATGATGTTAATTCTCCTTAAATTAATATAAAAATAAGAAAATAAAGGTGAGGAAATCTACCACATAAATTAAAACAAAAAATCCAAAGAGATTGAAAATGGGCCAAATGACCAAAAAATGAAGGGATCAGCATTAACAATCAAATATCTGAAAAACAAAAGTTCTAGGAAGAACTATTAAAACAAAATGGAGAAAATAATCAAAGAAATAATTCAACAAGGTTTCCCCAAATGAAGTACATGAGTTTCAAATTAACAGGGTGCACCACATATCCAGTGCAACAAATGGAAAAACAAATGTCAGGGGTAAAGAGAGAAGCTCCTAAAAGTTTCTGAGATAGAAAACAAACAGATGCATAAAAACAGAAAAATGTTAATACATAAACATACAACAAACAATTAGAATGGCATAAACTTCTCAACAGCAACACTGGAAACAAGAAGACAACAAAGCAATGCTTTTTAAAGTCTGTAGAAAAATCATCCCAACCTACAAATCTACATATACACCCAAACTACCTTCACATATACACCCAACCTACATATATACCCAAACTACCTTCACATATGAAGGCAGAATAAAGATGCACTCAAACATGCCATATCTGAAAGAAGTTTACTTCCTTTGCTAGAAAGACAGCTACAGAACTGTGCTCTACCAAAAAGAGGAATAAATCAGGAAAGAATAATACATGTGATCCAAGAAACAGGGGATCCAATATAAGAGGAAAGGGAATTCCCAGGACAATGATAAAAGGAAACTTCAAGACATCTGTAGCAGGTTCAGAAGGAAATAGAGATTGAAACAGGAGGAAAGTACACTAAAAGAATAATGACTACAAAAATTAAAACTAGGGACTTCCCTGGTGGTCCAGTGGGTAAGACTCCACGCTCCCAAGGCAGAGGCCTGGGTTCGATCCCTAGTCAGGGAACTAGATCCCACATGCATGCCGCAACTAAGAGTCCACATGCTGCAACTAAAGATCCTGCATGCTGCAACTAAGACCCGGCACAGCCTAAATAAATAAATAAATAAGGTATAAAATACTTTAAAAATTAAAACTAATTGTCTAATGCATCTGAACATACTGAGAGAAGACATGCTTCTCTAAGAATCTGGGGGAATTAATATTAAGTACATGGAACACTAATGAAACAAAAAAAGGCAGTTATTAACTCCAAGGATAAAAGTTGCATAAGAAAAAACATTTAAAGGTCGTATACTATAATTCATACATACACAGTCATAATATATTAATACTGAATATATATTTAAGCAAAAGCTGTGATATAATTAGATGACTTAGGAGAAAAGAAGAATAGAAATACAGACAGCGAGTATTGGCCATAAAAGCTAAATCTTCTTGGTAGGCGAAATAATGCCATCCCGCCATCACTCAAGATGCCCATATCCTAATCCCAGGACCTGGGAATATGTTATCTTAACATGGCAAAGGAATATTAAGGCACAAACAGAATTAAGGTTGCTAATAAGCTAATTTGAAATGTGAAGATTATCCCATACTGTCCAGGTAGAACCAATGTAATCATCAGGGTTCTTAAAAATGAAAGAGGAAGGCAGAAGAAGAGAGTCAGAGAAAGACATGTCATGACAGAAGCACTACCACAGAAATGCAATCTTCTGGCTTTGAAGATGAGGGATGAGAGCCACAGACCAAGGAATGCTGGTGGCCTATAGAAGGTGGAAAAAGCAAGGAAATAAATTCTCTCCTAGAGGCTTCAAGAGGAACAAAGCCCTGCTGACACCTTGATTTTAGTGAGACTCATTTTAGACTTTAAACTACAGAACTGTATTAAAATGAACTTATGTTGTTTTAAGGCATTAAGGTTGTTGTAGTCGAAAGTATGTTTACAATATCTAAACATGAAAGATAAGAGAATTTCAATATAAGCATTTTATTTAGAAATTTAGAGGTAAATATCTAAGAATGAGCCGAAAATGAATGCCCCTAAAAAACCAGTGAAGATTATAAGGGCCCACAGAACTGACCTTTTTGTTACAAGCCTTACAAAACTATAATGTAATAAAATATAACAAAAGGTCATTCAGGACATTCAAGCAGCCAGGACTCATTCTAGATACACAAAAATAATAAAATCATAGGATAGTGAACCAATAGTAAAGGTTTCTGTAGAGGGAAGAGGTAAATTCTTTTAAAATACACATTGAAGGAGTAGAGTTATTAGGGAACGTTATACAAAATAGCAATAGCAAAGAGCTTCTAAATGGTTGATATTGTAGGAAAAACGAAGCATTATCATTTCAGGGGAAGAATAAAAGGAGAAAGCAAAAGGAGAGGAAGATTTATCACATGAGAAGAAGGTGGAAGTCTTAACAAGAGCAGCTGGGCAGGCAAGAACAAATAGGTGGACCAAGAAAGCTGGTTAGTTCCGAGGCTCAATAGGTGGCAAAGACTGCAAATGACCTCCTACGATAAGACATGCAAACAGGAGACAGCAAACTTTAAAAGGTAGTGGTTGTTTTGTTATTGCTGTTGATGATAATGATTTTATTGTTTTTAACATGGAAAAGCAGATGAAGTGACAGTCTAGGGCTAAACCAAAATATTTGGGTAAAAATCACTTAATATTCTGAACAGAATATAAAATATAACCATTGAACTATAACCAATTAAATGACAGAAAACAAAAAGTAATCTCAAAAGTATAGCTCACAGTGATAATTATGTGATAGAATTGGACTATCACAAGGAACATATTCACAAGGAACAAAACACAAAGTCTTCTATAGCAAGAGCTTACTTTTCACTGTCCCACCCTCACTGCAATCCCTGTCCGTTCTGCTGTAGTTTCCAGCAAAAAGAGAGTCAACAGGCATTTACTAAGTATCTACAAATCTGGTTCTCTGTCTTTTTTTAACATAAACAATGGCAAATAAACATCTGACAAGTAAAGATTCTGCTTCATACTGACAGAATGATGAAAAAGGTGCCCTAATTTAAAACAATATATTCTGCCACCTAGTTTATGACATAACTCTTAATGTAAATATTAACAAAATAAAGTCTGCTTCTAACTCTAAAATTCCATGAATCAGAATCTCGATCCTACATGTCGTTGTCATACTAGCCACGTACATTCCTCGAAAACTAATTTGCAGTATCAATAAGAATTAACCTGCTCTTCTTCAAGATTACTTAACTTTGTGCTACGATTACAGGTGAGGGAATTTAGACAGTTCTGGCTATAAGGAACTAGAAAAATAAATCTTTTCATGTGGAAGGGGGCAAAGCCTGGTTAGAATACTGAAGAACTTACAACTTCTGGACATAGTCTAACAAGAAGACTTCAGTAACTCATTTAGACTTCATAGGCTTAAAAGAAGAGAATTCCAGATAGCTTACCAAAGTACCTCAATTATAAAAGATGTTCAAGAACAAAGAATTTTCTTTATCCTTGACGTCTTCACTACCAAGTATGGAAACTAAAAAACTAACATTAATGTTGGCAGATCATATCATTAATTTCTTTTCCCTTAGGCTGCTTTTAAAGATTTATGCTTGTCCTTAGCACACTGGGGTTTCACCACAACGTATCTACTTAGAAATTTAGGTTTATTTTTCCTGTTCGGGATTTATGATTCTTAAATCTGAAGATTCACATCTTGCATCAATTTTGTGGGGTAAAAAAGAAGTCTCTAAATAGTGCCTCTCTCCTAGTTTCTCTTTCTGAGAGTCTTATTAGACCTATACAGAATCCTCTCATTCTAGTGACCAGATCTATTGACTGGTATTTCACATTTTCATCTCTATTTTCAGTGCTGCATTCTGGATTATTTCTTTATATCCACCTTTAAGTTCACAAATAGTGTCTGTAGCTATGTCTAATCTATATCATTCATTCAGTGACTTCTGACCTTCCTTTTTTTTAATTCTCTAGTCCTTATTGACAATATCTATGCCTCTCTCCTATTTTCAACTCCATCTTTTACTTCTTTAATAATTTTAAACTTAGTACTTTTATACTCTTTTTCCAGTTATTATATTACTGAAATTCTAGGAGTCCATATTGTTCATTGGAGGTCTGTGCTCTTGGGGGATTATTTTCAAGTCGTTGGTAACTTGGGATTCTGGGCTTACATTTCAAAAGGCTTTCTTTTTTAAACACACTGCCAGAATTAAGGGTATTTGCCAAAGCAAATATTTGTGTTTACTATTAGATACCCAGATATGTAACCAGTCCACCCAGGATCACATTTTAAGTTAACTTATTGGTTTGATGGTTCCTAGACCATGAAGAAATTAAAATCTGAGTGCTGACAGGACTGTGGTTACAAATTCTCAGGGAAAGCAACCTCCGTCTTCCCCATCAAGGCCAAAACAAAGAAGCTTCTTTGTTAAAACAAGAGTGGGGTAGATTTTTAAAACAGTCCATCTTTCCACTAGTCCTTAGAAGTTATGAGCTTAGGGAAATGGAAATCACGTTCCAATTCCTCCTTTCTTGTCCCCACCCTGTTCTGGTGATTAAAAGCCAAGCCCACTGGTAACTGAGGTTGCCACAGCCCATTAGGACAGTCAAAGCATGAATACCTGCTTCCTACTCTGGTTTTTCATTTCCTCCTTGCTTGGGAACTTTTTTTTTTTTCTTTCTTGCAAGTTCAGCAGTTCACTTAGAATTATACGTGTTATACATTATCCAGCATGGGTGTTCGTAAAGGAAAGGATTTCAGGTTAATTAGCATACCATGCTACCAGGCACAGAAGTCACATCACGCTATGCTATACGTTTCTTAAGTAAATATACCTCATAATTGAATTTTTTCTCCCTAGGATTTCATCCATGAAAGATGAGGAAGCAACAAGTATTTTTTGAGGTTAAACACTGCAGTTTATGCAGAGACATTAAACACATTATAAATCCCAAAATGTACTAGTTTAACTACTTTGTTTCCGTAACTGTAAAGTGGGTATAATTCACCAGCTACCTTACAGAATAATCCTAAACCCCGAAGTGATAAGTGGACGGTGGTTACCAGAGCACCTGGCATGTAAGCATTCAATAAATGTTAGCGAGTATATTCTTACTGTTACTATTACTACAAACAACACAAGCTTATCAGGGAAGTTCAGTTTATATACATTAAGGAGTAATAAGGCAGTTTACTAAATGATACACTAATCACTACACTTTTATTCTAGTATAAACTCTGCCACCAAATAACTGTGTAATCTTGGATTTAAAATCTCTGTGGCTCAGTTTCTTCATCTGAAGAAAACAAAAGAGAGTGGTTGTATTTGATTACAACTAAGATTTAAGCTTTAAAAACTAATGATCAGGGCTTCCCTGGTGGCGCAGTGGTTGAGAGTCCGCCTGCCGATGCAGGGGACACGGGTTCGTGCCCCAGTCTGGGAAGATCCCATGTGCCACGGTGCGGCTAGGCCCGTGAGCCATGGCTGCTGAGCCTGCGCGTCCGGAGCCTGTGCCCCGCAACGGGAGAGGCCACAACAGTGAGAGGCCCGCGTACCCCCAAAAAAACCAAAAAAAAACAATGATCAGCTGCAGTGTAGGAGATTAAAGACTGTATAATGGGATATGGAAAGGAAAAATGGCCTTTCAAGGGAGCAATATTGTCATATACCATCAGTATTTTTTTAAAGGCAAAGAAAAATTACAGTAATTAAATGAAGCAGTTATTATGTTTCTGTACATATGATAGAAAAAATATGGACTAAAGTCAGTTAGTGACTTTAGTGAAAGATGAGAAAAATTAATTTATATTTATTTAATTAAATTTCATTTACAAATTGATACCACAAGAATAACTTTTGAAACCTTTTATATCTCCCCCTAGACGCTAGAGCTATAATGTCAGATAAAGAATAATTAATTACTACTTTATGATACAAATAATAAAGTCATGCATTATTAGACTGGGTTTTTCTATACATAAAAGTTCTTAGTTGAAATAATAAATAACACCCAATTACTAGTTATGATCATTCAGTATTGTACCCATACATGAATTAAACAGAAAATAACACTTAGGATAACAGAGTAAAATGCTTAAAAAAAAATAAATACCTGCTTCTTGGATTAGGTATTTCATAACACATATGAGAATGAAATACATAAAAATAAATTCTCATTAATATTAAGAATCCGCCTGCCAATGCAGGAGACACTGGTTCGAGCCTGGGTCCAGGAAGATCCCACATGCCACGAAACAACTAAGCCTGTGCACCACAACTACTAAGCCTGCGCTCTAGAGCCTGCAAGCCACAACTACTGAAGCCCACATGCCTAGAGCCCATGCTCCGCAACAAGAGAAGCCACCACAACGAGAAGCCTGTGTACCGGAATGAAGAGTAGCCCCCTCTCACCACAACTAGAGAAAGCTCGTGCACAGCAACAAAGACCCAACACAGCCAAAAATAAATAAATTTTTTTAAAAAATTCTCATTAATAACCACTGGTGGAAATATCTAAAGAAGGGCTACTATGTAAAAGTCATATTAAACTCCATATTCTGACAGTCAAAGTGAGTAAAGGGGAGAGGAAGCCATCATTCTTGGGCATTAAATTAAGAAAAAAACAAACTGTAGGCATGAGGGCAAAAATGATATTAGATCATTTAAAAATATCACACAGGAAGACTAGAAACTATTTTTAAAAGCTTATTGTAAACATAAGAGGGAAACTGTGTCAAAGATTTTTTAATAAAAAATTTAAATGTGAATAAGGATGCTAAATGATTAGCTAGTAAAGTAAAAGACATCACAGTTAAGGGCAAAACTATCTTTTAAATTAAGGAAACTCAAGTGTGTGTGTGTGTGTGTGTGTGTGTGTGTGTGTGTGTGTGTGTGTGTGTGTGTGTGTGTGTGTGTGTGTGTGTAGAGGGAGTTGGTAAAGGGCACACCAAAATAAAAATAAATATAACATTCACTCCCTCTGCATAGGAGAAGATCATTCTTCTTTCCTTAGTTTAATTCCACCCTAAGGCATTCTCAATTCTACCACAAAGTAAAATCTAACCACTATGAAACCTTGACTCTGACAAGCATTCTTTTACTATAAGAACTGTGACTGCATGCAACCAAGATTCATTCTTGCTACTTCAATCACTGACTCCAAGGACAAAATCAAAGGCCTACCACATATAACTCTGGACTGTCTCTCACTGTGAAGGGCAATCACCCTGACTTGAGGATGCAAGTTTTCATCTGCATCACCTAAGGATGATCATCTACTAATGGTTCCTTACGCATACACTAACTTTTGACTCCCATGCCTCATTCATTCACTCACTGATTCATTATGTTTTTACTATACACTACTATATACCAAGCACAGTCTAGGGTTATAGGGGTAAACAAGACCAATTCAAGCTCTTCTCTCATGAAATCCACAATCTAGTTGAATGAATAAATAAATCCATGAATCAGTAAATGGTAAAGAACACAAAAGAAAATTCACCTAAGAGGAGATACAAATAATAAAAAGATGTATGACAAAAGATCCATTTTGCTATAACAAAACAAAAGTGAGTTAAAAGAAAACTGGAAATTTAAGCAACAAACAACATTTAAAGTTGTTGAGGTTTTACCAAAATAACCATTCTCCTTCATTACCAGTTGCATTAAATATTCATGGAATGATGTGAGAGAACAATACATCTACACGTTATTTTTTTAAGTTTATAATCCATAACCAAGTAATTCAGTCCTGGGAATTTATCTCAAAGAAATAACTAAAAAGAACCAGAGTGGTGTCAAAGGCCTAGTAGAGAGTCAGGATCTTCACCAACCTTCAGCAATAATGAGCCACCCTACCACCACCACCATGGTGTCAGTAGAGACCTCATGGTAAGTAGTAATGAGCCTGGTAATCCAACTACTCCAAGCCAGGGAGTTACCACTGGAGGTCTAAAATTCCCACCTTGGGCCAGAAGTTACAGGGCCCCACACACACACTTAGATACCAATGAAAGCCAAATGGAAAACCTGGACTTCTACCTCCACCGGGCAGTAGCAAGGGAGCATGTCCCCTTCCACAGTTGGAGCATTATCAGATGAAGCCATACAAAATAGACGGTTTGAATAAGACCTAGAGTCTCAGAAAACAATATCCAAATTTTCAGGTTCCAGTCGAAAATCAATTGTCATACCAAAAACCAAGATCCCAAAGTGAATGAAAAAGACAATTAATATATGCCACTGAGATGACAGAGATGTTAGAACTACCTGACAAAGACTTTTAAAACGCCATCATACGGCTTCCCTGGTGGCACAGTGGTTGAGAGTCCACCTGCTGATGCAGGAGACGCGGGTTCGTGCCCCGGTCCGGGAAGATCCCACATGCCGCGAAACGGCTAGGCCCGTGAGCCATGGCCGCTGAGCCTGCGCGTCCGGAGCCTGTACTCCACAACGGGAGAGGCCACAACAGTGAGAGGAGAGGCCCGCGTACCGCAAAAAAAAAAAAAAGAAGAACGCAATCATAAAAGTGTTTCTACGAGCAATTATAAGCATGCCTGAAACAAATGAAAATAATAATTTAGCGAAGGAAGGAAGCAGGCAGGCAGGAAGGAATGATGACAAAAATCATTCAAATGGAAATTTTAGAATAGGGAAAATGCAATAACAGAAATAAGAACTCAATGAATGGGTTCAACATCTGAACAGAGAAGATAAAAAAAGAATCACTAAACTGGAAGACAGCACAATAGAAATTATCCAATCTGAACTATACAGAAAATAGAAAGAAAGAAAACCAAAAAGAACAGAATCTCAAGTGCCTGTAGGATCATAACAAAAGATCTAACATTCAAGTCATCAGAGTCCCAGAAGGAAAGGAGAAAGGTGGGGCTGAAAAAAGTACATGAAGAAATAACTGCAAAAACTTCTTGAATTCGGCAAAAGATATAAACCTGAAAATTCAGAAGTTGAGCTAACCCCAAATTAATCAAAGAAATCAAAACACATCATAGATAAACTTCTAAAACCTAGAGACAGAGAAAATATCTTAAAGGAGTAAAGGAGAAATGACACCTTACTCACAGAGGAAAAACAATTCAAATGACAGCAGATCTTTTAAATTTGAAACCATAAAGTCTAGTAGGAAGTGGAACAACATTTTTCAACTGCTGAAAATATCCTTCAGGATTGAAGGGGAAAACCAGACATTCTGAAATGAAGGGAAACTAAGAAAATTTGTAACTAGTAGACCTTCCCTAAAAGAATAAAGTAAGTTCTCCAAACAAAAAGAATTAAAATAAGGAACTGTGGAATATTAGGAAAAAAGAAAGAATATGCAAAAAAAGAGTATACATAATAGACTTTTATTCTTTTATTGAGTTTTCTAAAGTATGTTTCATGTTGAAGCAAAATTCATACCTGATGTGGTTCTCAATATTTAAGACAACTATATTATAAACAGGAGAGGGTTAAGAAACAAAGATAAGTATGCTTTCTACACATCAGTTGAACTAGAAAAATTATGATACCAGTAGACTATAATAAATTAGATATATAAAATGTAAACCCAAAACAACCACTAAAAAAGTTTCACAACAAGATACACTCAAAATAACTACACATAAATCAAAATGGAATTCTAAATAATGTTCAAGTAACCGAAAGGCAGAAAAATAAAGACACTAAAAACAGTGATCAAACAGAAAGGAAAACCTAAAAACTAAAATGGCAGACTTAAGGCCTAACCAACCAATAGCTACATTAAAGGTAAATGATCTAAATCTAGCAATTAAAAGACAAGATTGCAGACTGGATTAAATATGATCCAACCATATGCTATCTACAGAAAACTCACTTTGAAGATGAGGTAAGCAAGTTGAAAGTAAAAGAACAGAAAAAGGTGGATCATACAAATATTACTCAAAAGAAAGCAGAACATAGTGAGACACCACTTCACACAGTAGATGGCTATTTAAAAAAGAGAGACAATAACAAGTATTGGCAAGGATGTGGAGAAATATTGACACTCATACATTGATAGTGGGAATGTAAAGTGGTGCAGCTGCTATGGAAAACAATTTGGTAATTCCTCAAAAAGTTAAACAATGAGATAACATGATCCAGCAATTCCACTCCTAGGTAAATACACAAGAGAACTGAAAGAGAACTGAAAACATATGTCCACACGAAAGCTTGCACAAGTACGTTCCCATAACAGCATTGTTCTTAATTGTCAAAAAGTGGAAACAACTCAAATATCCACCAACTGATGAATGGACAAACAAAATGCAGTACATTACGGAGTATTAGTCAGCTATAAAAAGAAATGAAGTACTGATACATGCCACGATATGGATGACCCTTGAAAACATAACACTAAGTGAAATAAGTCAGATAGAAAAGGTCACATATTGTATGATTCCACTCATAGGAAACACTGAGAATAGGTAAATCCATAAGGATACAAAAATCAGTAGTTGCCAGGGGTTGGAGTTAAGTGGAAATGGGGAGTTACTGCTAAAAGGATATGGGGTTTCTTTTTAGGTGATAAAATATGTTCTAAAACTAGACAGTGGTGATGGCTGCACAACTTTATGAATATAATAAAAACTTCTGAGTTGCACACTTTAAAATGGCTAAATGGTAAATGTTGTGTATGAATTAATGTGTGAATTTAATCTCAATGTTTTTTAAAAAAAAGCAGGAATGCTTACATTAACCTCTGATAAAGTAGACTTAAGACAGGAAAAAAAAAAATTACCAGAGTAGATACTCCAAAAAGACACAGCAATGCCAAGTGTAAATGAAACTAACATAGCTGCAAAAACTGTAGGACATAGCTGATAAAAAGAGAAATAAACAAATCCACAATTCTAATTGGAGACTTCAACACCTCTCTTAACAACTGACAGAATAACTAGAAGATATCAACAAAGATATAGAAGATGGCAAAAACACTACCAATCAATAAGTTCTTCATGATATGACAGAACAAAAGAAAAAACATTCTTTCCAAGTGCCTAAAGTAAGATAGACCATGATATTCTGAGCCATAAATGAATCTCAACAAATTAAAATAACTGAAGTCAACAGTTTCTTCTCTGACCAAAACTGATTCAAATTAGAAATCAATAAGAAAAGAATAATAGGGAAATCTCCAATTACTTGGAAATTAAGCAGATCTAAATATTCCACAAGTCAAAGAGGAACCCTCAAGAAAAATTAAAAACATACACTGAACTGTATGAAAATACAACATCAAAATTTGTGAAACACAACTAAAGCAGTACAGAGAGGAAATTTTATAGCACTAAATGTACACACTGGAAAAAGTAAAAGTCTGAAGTCAATAATCTAGGTTCTCACCTCAGAAACATAGATAAGAAGAGAAAGATAAACCCAAAGCAATCAGAGGAAGGATATAATAAAGATAGTAAAAACCAATGAAGTTTATTTAATCTGTTTTTTTTAAAATAATTTAAATTGAAAAAGTTCAGCAAGGCTAACAAAGGAAAAAAAAAAAGAGAGAGAGGGACCATAAATTGCCAAATCAGGAATGAAACAATATCACTACAGACTGCAAACATCAAAAGGTTAATGAGAAAATAATACAAACAATTCTGCACACAGAATGTGACAACTTTGATGATATGGATCAATAAGTCAAGAAAACAACAAAAACATTCCCAAAAGGTAAATCCAGGGACAGATAGAAAGTTGCATCAAATCTTTGAAGAGGAATTGATATCCCTTCTAAACAATCTCTTCCAAAACTAAGAATGAGAGGAAACACTTCCCATTTCATTGTACGAAGCTAGAATTACCCTGATTCCAAAACAAAGACATTGCAAAAAAAGGAAAACTATACACAAATATTCCTCATTAATATACATGTGAAAATACTCAACAAAACATTAGACATGGAATTCAGCAATGAGTTTGTGGGTGTATAAATATAAATTATACATAAATAATCATGACCAAGTGGGATTTATTCCAGGAATAGATGTTTAGTTCAGTATTGGAAGATCAATGTAATCCACCATATTAACAAGCTAAAGAAGAAAAATCATAACAATATCTATTGATATAGAAAATGCATTTGACAAAATTCAACACCCACTCATGGTAAACACTTTCAGGGAAACAGGAATAGAGAAGAACTTCCTTAACATGAGAAAGAGGATCTACGAAATACCTAAAGCTACTTAATGGTACAAAACTGAATGCTTTCACTCAAAGACTGGTACAAAGCCAAGGATGTCAGCTTTCATTGCTGTCATTCAACATAAGGCTGGAAGTTCTACCTAGAGCAATAAGACAAGAAAGAGAAATAAGAGATACAGATGAGAAAGGAAAAAAGCTGGGAACAACCCACATGTCCTTCAACAGATAAATGGTTAAACGAACTGTCATAAATCCATACCATGGAATACAATGCATCAATAAAACTGAACTATTTGTACACACAACAACTTAAACATCACAAATTATATGATTCCTTTTACATGGTATGTCCAGAATAGGCAAATTCATAGAAACAGAAAACATATTAGAGGTTATCAGGGAATGAGGCAGAGGAGAGACTGGGGAGTGACTACTTAAAGGGTATAAGGTGTTTTTAGGGAGTGAAATGTTCACCACACTGTAAATACACTAAATACCACTGAACTGTACACTTTAAAGTTGTTAATTGTATGTTATGTGAATTTTACCTCAATAATACAGAGAAAGAGAGGAGAG
Organism: Leucopleurus acutus; assembly: GCF_964270905.1. Lineage (NCBI taxonomy): Eukaryota > Metazoa > Chordata > Mammalia > Artiodactyla > Delphinidae > Leucopleurus > Leucopleurus acutus. The sequence goes on along the minus strand of NC_139159.1, from coordinate 46,626,054 downwards.
AAAAATCAATCCATCCACCCAGGGAGGGTTTAACAAGAAAACCCACTGGCTCACATATTTAAAACCTAAAAGAAACTTGAAAAATACCTATTTATTACCCTTTCTACCTCCCTTTTACTTCATGTTTATGAAAATTCATTTATGGAAGAATGTTCAGTGTTTAAACTATTAACAGGTGCTTCTTCTAAGAGTTGAAGGGAAGAGAAATACAGGCATGTGTGGGGGAATCACTATAAACCTTTATGGACTAATTAATATATTTTTTAATTGTTCATGATGTTCATCAATTTGTTGTAGAGCTATCCTAAAAAGAGTTATTTTGCATTCCAAAGGTTTATCAAATTTTAATGCCTATAAAATACTCTATAGTTCTTGAAGAACAAATACTAAAAACTACAATGAAATATTACTTTAAGAAGTTTTTTGAAAATACTTTTAAATACACACATGTATCTTTAAAAATCAGTTTGGTAAGTGGCATTTCTTTATCATTAACTAGATAAAAAGAAAAACTAGAAAATTATTCCTGTGTCCCTGAAAGTAATTTTTCATAAGCAAGTCAGAGACAAACTTCATATACTATATAATAGTTATACTGACAGGTTATTACACCAAGAGAATATTAACCTTCAATCCCTGACTCATTCAAGAAATGTTTGCAGGAATACTTTTAGCCTCTTTATCTGGTCAAAGCACTAGAAGCTAAGTGGTGTCTGTACAAACCAATCATTTCACCAGCAGTTTTATATTTCTTTAAAGCCTCATATAAAAAGCACCTGCCTAAAGTGAGTAATGGAGTTTTACATTCATTGCACTTAGGAACAGCGTATGTAACCTATTCCGTTTTCCTCCCTTGTGGAATATATTTCAGCTTATATTGCACAACATGTTACCAATGCATATAAAGACTCTCTGATCAGCCATTTGGACTGCAGTCAGCAACCTGCCTGAGTGCTTTATTTTTTTTTCCCTGCCCTAAATAACATACTCACTTAATTCAACAGCTCAAATGAAAAAATCTTTTTAAGATGGTGATCTTACTTTCTTAATAAATATATAACACATGTATGTGAACTAACTGTATTTGAAATACAAATGGTGAGACAGCGATCCTTGAACAAGGTTTGTGCAGTGATAGTTGAAAACTAGTTGAATACATCAATCCAGGGGAATAAAACAGAAGGCTATATGCCATGTCTTCATGTCTGTTTTTTCTCCTGAGCAACATACAATTAAAAAATTTCTGTAACCACACTAAAAAGCTAACTTAATTTTGACACATTAAAGGCCTAGAAGTAAGGCTAAACAATTATTATAATTGAATCCCCCGCATATTTGCCAGACCCCAAAATATTTTCAAGACATACATATCCCAGTCATTGCCAAAATTTGCTGAATATGAATGAAGGCAAATTTTTAAAACAGTAACAATGATGAAAATGTCATATGTTATTTTATAGCTGAGATAGATCTAAAATTCAAGTACAACTGATAAGAAGAGTAACGAAGACTGAAGGGGATTACAGAAATGAAAAAAATAGAGGAGATTTGCCATAATTGTAAGATTATGACTTGGTAATATTGTAAACTACTCTATTTTAACATATTGTAATATTACAGATGAATAAGTAAAAAAGAAAGAAAGAACTGAAAGTGTGCAAGGCAAAAGCTCCTCACTGCCCCTTGCTGGTACCCTCATGCAATAACCTAAGGCCAATAGCTAGCATCAATTAATGAACATTTACTTAGACCCAACTACGCAAAATTACCCATATAAAGCCTATAAAATACGGTGCCTGCACTCCAATAGCTCACAATCCACTAGGCAAGAAATGAAAAGATACCCCAAAATATGGCTAATTCAACAATTACCTCAAGTATTAACATGAAGTCTAGGAAATTGGCAAAGCTGTGATAATCAGGCTCAAATCTGAAGCAAGCTTTGGCAAACTTTTTCTATAAAGGGCCAGAGAGTAAGTATTTTAGGCTTTGTGAACAATAAGGTCTCTGTTGTACTTATTCAACTCTGTTATTGTGGTACAATAGAGCCATAGACAATAACTAAACAAATAACTAAATAACCACTGTGTACCTGTGAAAAGCAGACAGTGGGCTAGATTTGGCTTGTGGGCTGTACTTTGCCAATCTCTGTTCTAGAGCAGTTGTTCTCAACCCTGAATCCACATTAGATTGACACAAGAAGTTTTTTTTTAATGACCAAGATCCAAGCCCCACCCTCAGAGACCTCCAAAGTAAAAGGTCTGGTTTGGCCTGGAAAACAGTATATTTCAGAAGCTCTCGCTAGTGCTCTAGAGGCAAAGAAGTTTGGATATGAGAAACCTGCAAGACCTAAAGTTAAGATTTGTGTTCTTGTACCCATCAATTTTTGGCCTAAGAACCGAGAGGAACATTGATGGGTCACAGCCTAAGACCACGAGGCTTATACTCACAAAATAATCTGGCATTAAAAATCAACATATTTGAATCAAAGAGATCTCTGCATTCCCATGGTCACTGAAGCATTTTTCACAATAGTCAAGACATGGAAACAACCTAAGTGTCCATCAACTAATGAATGGATAAAGAGATGTGGTGTGTGTGTATATATATACACACATTCACATATATATAATGAAATTATTATTCAGCCATGAGAAAGGAGGAAATCCTGATGTTTGCAACAACATGAATGGACCCCAAAGGAATTATATTCAGTGAAATAAGCCAGACAGAGAAATACTACATAGTATCACTTAGATGTAGAATCTTAAAAAAAAAAAAGTCAGACTCATAGATACAGATTAAAAAGTGGCTGCCAGGGGCTGAAGGGGGGGAGAAATAGGTAGAAGTTCATAAAAGGGTACAAACTTTCGGCTATAAGATGAATAAAATCTCAGGATCTAATGTATAATATGGTAACGACAGTTGATAACAGTATATTAAATAACTGAAATTTGCTAAAAGGATAGAATTTAAATGTCCTCCTCAAATGTGTGTGTAAACATGTGTGATGGATGTGTTCATCCTTTTACAAGGTATATGTATATCAAATCATCACAACTGTCAAATATACAACACACCAAATCTTTCAATTTTGTCAATTATACCATGATAAAGCTGAAAAAAAATCAATGACATTTGAAAAATAACCACAATTAAGTTATTATGTATAAAATAAGCTATAAGGATATACTGACAACACAAGGGATATAGCCAAAATTTTATAATAACTATAAATGAAGTATAACCTTTTAAAATTGTGAATCACTATATTGTACACCCATAACGTATAATACTGTACGTCAATTATGCTTCAATAAAAATAAATAAAACGTTATTAGAGTTAGGTAAATTGAAATAAGAAAAACTAAAATACACATATCCCTTCATTTTGTCTATACTCAAGATAAAAATCAGAATTGTTCTAATTTCTAAAGTCAAGGTACTTGGCAAGGAAGGACTGTTATCACTAAACAAAATCAGCAAAGTAGACTCTGAAATTTACAGAACCAATAATAAATTCATTCTGATTAGTTACTGAGTTCTTAGTGTTCAAGGCAAGGTGGCAAATGCTTAGGAATCAGCTAAGAGCAAGACAAACACACTCCCTCTCCTCAAGTTGTTGAAATTGTAGCAGAAAATAGCTAAGGTTTATTGAACCTTTAAATATGTGCAAGATACCATGCACAATGCTTTATTTTTTCTGAAGTATCACAAAAAGAACATGAGTTAGACAAACAGTACTATCATCACTGAAAAACTGAGTATTGAAGAGGTTAAGTAACTAGTCCAAGGTCACACAATATGACCAAACTGGGACTTGCATCCAGTTTGACACTGAAGATTACATTCCTAAACACTATGTTACAAATGTTCATTATCCATTAAAAACAATTACAACACTAAAGTGATTGTGAAAGGAGAAAACACACCAGAACAGAGAAGGGAGAACAGATCAGTCATACTCATTCATAGTTATTCTGTATATCACAGACATGAGCTCTGGGACATAATAACAAAGAAGGACTAATTTCTACTTCTTACGTGCTACACACAATGCAGGGCGGGCATGCACCATGGCACAAATGTATATTTTAAATATCTAAAGATGTCTGTGTGTAGTATATTCAGCAGTTTTCCATGATGAACTACTGATTAAACTAATGTAATATAGTCCTTCTTCTTGTTTAGTGAGTGAGCACTCATAGGAACTAACATTGATGAGTGATGTGCTCCTCCTGATTTAGGAGCTAACAACATAGTTTACCAATTTTGAGATATATGGACAAAATGATGAATACTCTTTAATACTACTGTGGAACAATCTTCTAAAATGTAGCTATCTTACAGATAGATTCAGATCTTTCACAGTCATGTTCCAGTAACTCCCAGGAAAATAAAATGTGAGGATAACATTTTTAAATGCTTAAGTCCTTAATTTTTTTTTCTCTATGAGAATTTTGTTCTGTAACCATAATAGATCCTTATGTGCTGAAAAGTGTGATACATCTGGAATATGCTACTTTAAAAATCTACATTAAGAAAGTTTCAAGGGAAAACTAAATAACATTTTAAAAGAACAAATTCTAACATTCACAAATTAACAATTAACTCTAGAAACCAAAACATTTATTATAAAAGCTGTACTGGTTCAGATTTCATTGTTTTTTAATATCAGTAATTCTTAATGCTACTTGAAAAATTTATAATCTTGTAAGTTTCAAAGAATTATTTTATAACATGGCTTAGTTTGTGAGAAGATAGCGTATATGAATGCGAGTTGTATTTCTTTGGAAAGACAAATGTAAACCTATTTAGTGACCTGATTTTCCCTTTCATCTTGTCTCCAGTTTCTGTGTAGATTTATAATGTTCATTGTTTCCAATTTTAACAAATCACCTAATGGCAGAAAGGAAAATATGTTAACCTTGGAATTATTTGCAGTTGGAGAATTCCCTTTTGTCTGGCCCATACAGGGCCTGCAATCTGTTTTAAACACAGATTGTCTGTCTTTCGTCTGACAGCCACCAAGCTGCACAAATTACTTTCTGCCTGTTCACCTGTTTGCAGCTGCGTCTGTAAGCTAAAGATTCTGCAGTTTGACTTGAGCAACCACTTCAGGATTGATGACATGTGCTGCTGATAAAGTGAGCAATTTGAAGAAATTACTGGCTATAGTTATTGAAAGACATCTGGGCATGAGCTGAGAACTAGAAGCCTTCAATCATGTGTTTGCAACCTGCAGTGGCGGCAGCAGTGTTTGAAGTGATACCCTACTAAAAGAAGCTGGCCCTGGCACTAAATAACCAAGTCATGTATGGAATATAACCTCTTAAATGAGTAATAAAAGGTGCTGTCTTTTAGCTGTACAAATTTAAGGTCTCGTCCTTTCTTTAAAATAATAAAAAAAAATATAAGGCAACAATTAATCCTTCCTGTTTCTACCCTTTTCTGAGTTAATTTTACATAAATCTCTTGCTTCCTATGTAATTATTTCAAACTGCTACTACTGCTATTTTAAAAATAGTGAACATTTATTGAATACCTCCTACCTGCTCCACACCCTAAGCCTAGGAAGAGATTTACGTCTATTACCTTATTAATACTCACATCAACTTTATTAAAGGTAATTACTATACCCTTTCTCTGATGGAAAGGCTAAAGTTCCACGAAACTAGCCTCATGTCACACAACTGTGAGTAACAAGGCTAGGGACTGTCTGTCTCCTGATCAACAGCTTATTCAACTATTCTATACTGCCTTTCTGTTATGTCTTTGAATTTCTTGGTCTCTTGATATACTTCGAGGTGTGATTAATTGCACATTTTATCAGAATCATTCTACCCCTCAGGTTAGCCATTAGGAAATGCGATTTCTATTTCACCTTTCTGTCTCATAACATAAAATTTTTTCAAAATCATGTTGTCTTCATGAATTCAGAAGCCTGATTCAATCAAAATTCATGATTTTAAGGGTGAGGGATAATGCAAAAAGCTCAGACCCTTGTCATATTTCCTGAAATCCAAAGTTCAAGTAAAATTATCCTAGAAATAATAGCAAATGCATGTCCTTTTATGACAAAATGCCTACTACTGAAGAAAAAGAAATCATGCTTCCTAAGGCGCTACTTAATTAAAAATAAAGGCATTATTTAAAATATTTATCAGTTTAATGATATGAATAACAGTGAATAATGGATAATTAGAAAGGCATACAAAGCATGAGCAAAAATATTGGGTTGACCAAAAAGTTCGTTTGGGTTTTTCCGTAAGATGTTACAGAAAACCCGAACGAACTTTTTGGCCAACCCAATACAATCAAATATGTAACTATGATAAGGCAGTTCTACAAACACAAAGTCAGAACAAATATAAATTATATCAGTGCATGAAGAATCAATTAATATAGTTTGATGTACATATGTAAAACACATTTAGTATGTTTCAAATGCAAAACTGGTTAGAAGAATATGGCCTGACATATTTTTATAGCATCATCACATTTGTCTAATTAAAAGTAGTATGATTTTGGATAAGCACTTAAACTCCTCTCCACTTACAAACAGTTATAAGCCAGTACAGGTCACATATGAGATAAAAACTCTTCAGAAATCATAGGCAAAGCAAAAACAAATATAACCATTCAGATAACCAGTTTTTGTTCAATGCCTAAAAATTCTTAATTTGTAGACAAACTTCAAATATAGTAAAAATCAATACTTTTGAAAATGGTTCAATGAAAAAAAAGTCCATTAATACTAGAAACTATACATTGAAAAAATTCATTAGCTGGTAGGCTATAAGAGTTCTTAAGACAGAATGACTCTAGCAAACACTAATCAAAAGAATTCCAACTCTGCGGGGTTATATGTGTACATATAGCTGATTCACTTTGTTATACAGCAGAAACTAACACAACATTGTAAAGCAATTATACTCCAATAAAAGTGTTTTTAAAAACAAGAAAGAATTCCAACTCTAAAATAACTCTGCAGTTAAATAACAGATATGAGGTTAATTTGCAAATATTAATTTGAAGATCAATTTTCCAACTATTAAATCATTATTCTTGTTTAGGGTGGACATATTAAATAAAACTGATTTCTTCATTTGGTTAGAGGGGGCATGTTAAAAAAAAAAGCCTCTCAAAGATTTTTTTTAATAAATGGCTTTTCTACTATTTTTATATTGGTGTTTAAATTTCCATAGAGTTGGAAAAAATTATCCCTGTTAATTCTGGTATTTCTTTCAGAAAAAAATGTAAATACATTGGTAAAAATGTCATCCAAAATACACAAAATCATTTCAACTGGTTAAAATTAAGGATACTGAAAAAACAGAAAGGTCAAAGACTTCAAGTTACCATATAAATTTGGCTTTCACATTTCAGTATTCACAAATTGCATTAAACACAGATCTGACTGGCTCTAGCCACAAAAGAGGATATACACCAATTATTATAATAAATCAAGGCTTGTTTATGTATATAATGATATAGCAATAGTAACATTCTTCCACACAAAGATAAACCATCTGTGTCACTATCCTCTTTCCTAATCATGTCATGAGTTCATATTTTTAATAGCACTTTTTATTTTAAAAGGCCTAAGTTGTGAGAAAATTCTTATGTACCACTTCATAACTTTGACACAAAGTACGTACAAAAAAATTAAACTTTATTTGGTATAAAATCAGTTGGCAGTTTTACATCTGTGCATGCAACATAAATACACCAGCTGGCATCTCAAGCGCGCACACACATATGGACTTCAAAACAGAAACTTCCTTATTTGCAGCACTGCCAGGGTAATTTTGTATCCTCTGCATACTACAGCTATTTGTCAGGCCCCTGCAGGTGTGCACAGCACATAAACACACAGCTGTAGTCCAGCAAGCCAAGTGTTCCATCAAACACATAAAGGGAAACCTCAGCAGTTGGATTAGTCATCCTTACAACAGGTCCAGGGAGAACAATATGGGTTAGTATTTTTGGAAAAAGCATGGATAGGAAATTTATGATTATGCTAGTCTTACCAAATAACTGGTGGATTGTGTCATTTTTAAAGGTGTGCCTACTTGTTAAGTTTTTGTTAGAAAGGGTGCAGAAAAGTGGAATTTGTTCTTTAGTTTTAAACATAAGTGATAATCTATAAATGAGTTTATTAAATGCAAAATGTTAAAAGGTTTTCAAATTCATTTCGGTTTTTGGAAGTTACTGCAACTGCATGCCTTGGCTATAATATTTACAAACCATAATAAGTATATCTTAAAACACTTATCAGTTCTATATTACATTTTATTATATTTATAATTCTACTTTTCAATTCATATGCATTTAAGATGAACTTGCCAATGAATGTTATTTGTGTCCAAAATTACATGACATTTAACTATCAAAAGTTACATGCTATATTAATATTAGACTATAAACAAATAGTGACTTCTCAAATATGATATGAAAGAACATCAACCTACAATGGCAGGGGAAATAAATGAAAATATAAAACATGGTCATTTTGCAATCATGTGAAAGCTCCCAACAAAACTAAATGTGACCTTATTAATATTCTTTAAAATACCAAGTAAGCACTTCAAGCAGTTGATAATTATGACTACTTTAACCACATTTCCCCCAAAATGCTCAAAGTCCACCTGGCAGTTGACAAAACATGAAAGATAACTTAGAAAATGAGCTTGAATGCATTATGCCTAATATACTAATCTTCAGTGAACTTGAGGTCAGAGAGTTAGTAATCAAGGAACACTAGCAGTCTCTGACATGAGGGGATTCATGCTTTCTTATATCTGGAAGGTATAAAGGTACTTAAAAAATATGTTAGTCTGATACAAATCCCACCCTTCAACATGAAACCTAACTTTATGAAGTATTATCCTAGTTTAGTTAAGCCACAGAAATAGGATCTAATGTAGGAAAAGACGTAAGAGTTCTCAACACAATGAAGAATTTTTTTCTCTTTTTCTTTTATCTTATATCTATATGAGATGATGGATGTTCAATAAACTTACTGTGGCAATCATTTCATGATGTACATTAAGCCAAATCATTATGCTATACACCTTAAACATACTGTGCTATATGTCAATTATACCTCAATAAAACTGGAAGGAAAAACAGCAGCAGCAGCAAAAGCTTGAAAACTGCCGTAGTTTTTATAGGTCAGGCTGGCTGGAGGCTGACAGGCATTTCTGTATACATATAAAACACTGGGCATGATGGAAATAAGATCTACTCTCTTAGCAAGTTCGATGTTTATAACACAATATTGCTGTCTACAACCACTATACTGTACATTGGATCTCCAGGACTTACTTGCCTGATAGTTTCAAGTTTGTACCCTTAAATAGCATCTCTCCCATTCCCCTATTCCCAGCCCCTGGTAACCACCATTTTACTGTCTGTTTTTATGAGTTCCAGTAATAGAGGTACTAGCTAACACCACAGTGGCAATCATATTGCAATATATAAATGTATCAACTCAATATGTTGTACATATTAAACTTATACATTGTGTCAAATATTTCAATAAAAAGTAATGATTTTTAAAAAATGAATAAAGTAGGAAAAGAGAAAGTAAATGAGGGAAAGGAGTGAAAGGCTTATAATTATTTAATTAGATTGCTTTGAAGTAAATTATCTCATGTCTAATTCTTTTCTGAAACTATAAATAGGAAATACTTGGAATTCAACCTGGATCCCAATATTACTGATGGGTCCCTGAGGTGTGATTCATAGCTCTTTAAAGCTTCCTAGTAGCCCTAAACGCTCCAGGCTACATCCAGCAGAGTTTTGGTTCTGAACCTCACAATAATTCTTTTGCAGCAATTCTGTCTCAAATATTTACATCAGTACCTTTTGGCCCAAAATACTGTCATCAAGAAAAGTGTCATATGATGAGGGTGAGTAAAATATCTTGGCCCTTAATGTCCACAATAAAATACATTTAAAACAAAATTTAGTTAACAGTGTCTGTTCCAGTTATTTATTGCTGTGGAACTATTCCAAAACTTAGCGGTGTAAAACAGTAATCTATTTTTATCTCTTACAGTTCTGTGGATTTTCTGGACTCAACTGGGTGGATCTCGCCTGAGTCTCTCTCATACAGCTGAAGTCAGATGGTAGCTGGGGTGGGAATCACCTGAAGTCTCTACTGAGCTAGTGATCCAGATGGTTTTATCACTCACATGTCAGATCCCTCAATCGAAACAACTGAAACAGCTGGGGGCCAGGCAGGCGTCTCTTTCTCTTTCCCTACATTAGCGACTCTAGTTGGCTAGCTTGTGCTTCCTCACAACATGACAGGCTCAGGGACACTGGACTTTTTATGTGATAGCTGACTTCGCCCAGGGCAGATACTCTAAGTGACCCAGGCATACGCTGCAGAGCTTATCACCTAGCCTCAGCTGTCTACAGTATCACTTTTGCCACAATCTATTGGTCAAAGGCTAGTCTTCACAGGGCTAGCCTGAACTCAAGAGGATGAACCTACAGAATGATACTGAGAAGAATAGCTCATAGCCATCTTTGGAGATTGGCTACCTCGGCATAGTAATAAAATCACTTTAAAGAATCTGAAAAAGAATGAATGTATGTATATGTATAACTGAATCACTTTACTGTACACCTAAAACTAGCACAACATTGTAAATCAACTATACTCCAATATAAAATAAAAATTAAAAAAAAATTTTAATTCCTCTTTTGCTAGCAATCTGTTAAAGGGTTACTATTTTATTTTATAATTGTTATTTACTAATGATATTAATATGTGTGGATTTGATTATAAACTAGAGTGACTAAGAGATAGCAAGGTAAGATACACATTTCATTTATTTCAAGCTGGTTTCACTAACTCCTTAGAGGTTAAATCTATACCCAAAACTAATTCTACTTCTGTTTATATTTTTAAACACCCAAATATAAACATTGAAAATTTACCTCAGTCACCAAAAATGATCAATCTTTAAGAGTTTAATATTGAAAAGTTTGTCATTTACTTAAATGAATCATATCTCACTTATTTAAAAGTACTATACTTAGTAAATAATTACTAGAACTTTTAAGAGATCTCTTAAAGGAATCAGGGGAAGCAGGGTTAATTATACTAGACAAATAGCCAGTTATTTACACATGTACACACACATGTAGACAACACACAAGAAAAACCATAAAGGGCATAATAGTCTTGTTTATGGGAGTTTAACAGCAATTCTTATGCCTCTAAGAGCTAAATTAAACGAAATGTTACCCGCTAAAATTAGAATTTTCAGAAGATAAGTAGAATGAAATAAGGAGAACAGGGAAAAATGGGAATATTTCAAATTTTTATTTAATTGGTAGGGTGATGTTTTACCCTCCCCCCATTTAAAAAATACTTTAAAAAAAAAAAAAACATGAAAAGGCAAAACACCCCCATAGTTACATAGCTTTTTTAAGTTTATAAAGAAATGGGCCTAACATACTCCATCCTCCATCTCACCCATGCTCTACACTTTCCCAAGAGGTAACAACTGGCACTTGTTTTATATGTACAAAACCTTTTCCACACAAAACTTTCAACCAGCCTACCTACCTATCTGACCTATTAATTATCCATCCACCAGTAATACACACATATGCACCCTTGCATGCACACACACACAAAAATACACACACCAATTTCTTAAAAATAAAGGTGGCGGGGCTTCCCTGGTGGCGCAGTGGTTGAGAGTCCGCCCGCCGATGCAGGGGACACAGGTTCGTGTCCCGGTCTGGGAAGATCCCACATGCCACGGAGTGGCTGGGCCTGTGAGCCATGGCTGCTGAGCCTATGCATCCGGAGCCTGCGCTCCGCAGTGGGAGAGGCCACAAGAGTGAGAGGCCCGCGTACCGCAAAAAAATAAAAAATAAAATAAAGGTGGCGTGGTGCTATACATATTGGTCTGCAAATTACTTTTTATTTAGAACCAATCAACCCATCCTACCTATTTTAATACATGACTAATATTTAAAAGCACTGCATAATATTACATAGCAAAGTTATATAGTATACTGCTACAGCATGGCTGAATTACAAACATGCCGTTGAGAAAAAGAAATCAGATACAAAAGAATATATATGATTCCATTTACATGAACTTCAAAAACAGGCAAAACGAAATTGATGGTAACAGAAATCAGAATAAGAACTAACTATAGAGGTGATCAGGAATGACTTGCAGGGGAGCATAAAGAAGCTCCTTATTACTGAGTCTGAAAACTCTGAAATTATTTCTGGTTCTAAGACATAGAGTAAGACCATTTATCAACAAATCATTTGATATCTTTGCTTCTTTTTCTTCACCTTGCAAGTAAGTAACCCTCTCAAAATGCTAAGTCGTTATTTTCAACACTTGGAAACAGTGGAAGAAACTGAGGTTCTAAGAGGTCAAGTAACTTAACCAAAATTCCATGACTAATCAGGTAGAAGCCACATCCAGAACTCAAGCGTTCTGTCTTAATTCAGAGGCTATTTTTCCTTTCTCTTTACTACTGTAATTTCTAGATTGTATTATGAATTTTATTCAAAGTTTTCAGCTGTTCTAAGTAAAAGTAGCAGGAAAAACAAAGACAAGTCTAAACTTAAAATAGAAGGGCTTTAAAAAAAAAAGATTACCTATAAATTAGGAACTTGAAATAACTGCAAAATCTTCCTCACGAGGTAAAAATAAACTTTAGCTGCTTATACCACAATTGATGTAATGAACTGGAAAAAGCAGATAATGAGAAAAAATAATTGGAAAATTATGCTGTGATTTATCACATTGATTACATTTTGGTCACAGATTTATGGATGACTTTTATTTCATTCCATGTTTTATAGTAATTCCCATACTCTACAACCTATTTTTGTAATAAAAAGGTAAGTAAACTGTTATATTTCTTCAAAAGAAAATTCATTAAGCTGAAATTCATATTCTCTTTGACCTACAATCTCACATTTTAGATCCATCTCACAGAAAGAAAATCAAAACTGTAGAGATTTTATATGCAAAGTTATGTTGCACCACCACAAGTAGTGGCAAAAAGGAGGAAAACCTGTATGTTCATCAAGAGGGCAATGAGTGAATAAATAATAGTACTCCTATATTATAAAGTAGCATGCAGATATTTAATAAAAGTTATATTAACACTACAATGCTGAAAAAATAACCATAACATGGTATTAAGTGAAAAGGGCAGGTTCCAGAATATGCATACAATCTCACTGAAATACATACACATACCCAATGCAAACCTACAAATGTGGGGTGCTTTTTTCTCCATGCTCCTAATTTATCCCTCCTTCCCTCTCCCCTTTGGTAACCATAAGCTTGTTTTCTGTCTGTGACTCTATTTCAGTTTTGTATATATATTCATTTTCATTACTTTCTAGATTCTTCATATTAATGTTATCATACAGTATTTGTCTTTCTATATCTGACTTACTTTACTAAGTATACTATTCTCCAGGTCCACCCATGTTGCTGCAAATGGCAATATTCATTATTTTTATGGCTGAGTAATATTTTATTGTGAGTGTGTGTGTGTGTGTGTGTATCATCTTAAGCCAATCATCTGTTGATGGGCATTTGGGTTGTTTTCATGTCTTGGATGTTAGAAATCATGCTGCTAGGAATACTGGAGTGCATGTATCTTTTTGAATTAGTTTTTGTTTTTTTCTGGAAATATACCCAGGAGTGGAATTGCTGGACCATACTGGTAGCTTTATTTTTACTTTTTTAAGGAACCTCCATACTGTTTTCCACAGTTGCTGCACCAACTTACACTCCCACCAACAGCATAGGAGGGTTCCCTTTTGTCCACACCCTCTCCAGTATTTAGTATTCGTAGACTTCTTGATAATGGCCATTCTGCCCTGTGTGAGGTGATACCTCACTGTGGATTTGATTTGCATTTCTCTAATATTTAGTGATTTTGAGCATCTTTTCTTATGCCTGTTGGCTATTTGTATGTCTTCTTTGCAGAAAAGTCTATTTAGGTCCTCTGCCAATTTTTTAATTGGGTTGTTTGGTTTTTTGATACTGAGCTGTATGAGCTGTTTATGTATTTTGGGTAATAAACTACTGTCAGAATCACCATTTGCAAATATTTTCTCCCATTCCATAGGTTGTCTTCTTGTTTTGTTTACGGTTTCTTTTCCTGTGCAAAAGCATTTGAGTTTAATTAGGTCCCCATCTGTTTATTTTTGGTTTTATTTCTTTTGCCTTGGGAGACTGATTTAACGGAATACTGCTACAATTTAGTCAAAGAATATTTCACCATTGTTCTCCTATGGTGTCATGTCTTCTATTTAGATCTTTAAACCATTTTGAGTTTACACTTGTAATGTGGTGTGAGGGAATGTTCTAATTTCATTGATTTACATGTAGCTGTCCAGCTTTCCCAGCACCACTTGTTTAAGAAACTGTATTTTCTCCATTGTATATTCCTGCCTCCTTTGTCATAGATAAATTGACCAAAGGTACATGAGTTTATTCTGGGCTCTCTATTCTGTTCCATTGATCTGTATCTCTGTTTTTGTGGCTATACCATGCTGTTTTGATTACTGTAGCTTTGTAGTACAGTATGAAGTCTGCAATGGTTATGCCTCTAGCTTTGTTCTTTTTCCTCAGGATTGCTTTGGCAACTCTGCATCTCCTGTGGTTCTATATATATTTTAGGATTATTTGTTCTGGCACTGTGAAAAATATCATGGGTATTTTGATAGCGATTGCGTTAGATCTGTAGATTGTTTTGGATATTATGGCCATTTTAACAATATTAATTCTTCCAATCCAAGAGCAGCGGTATCTTTCCATTGCTTTGAATCATCTTCAATTTCCTTTATCAGTGTTTCATGGTTTTCAGCATACAGGTCTTTCACCTCTCCAGTTAAGTTTATTCCTAGGAATTTAACTTTTGAATGTGATTTTAAACAGGTTTTATTTTTTTTTTTTACTTTCTCTTTCTGATATTTTGCTATTAGTGTAAAGAAATGCAACAGATTTCTGACTATGAATCTTATATCCTGCTACCTTGCTGAATTCATTTATTAGTTCTGTTTATTTTGGGGTAGAGACTTTAGAGTTCCCTGTATAGACAATCATGGTGTCTACAAATAGTGATAGTTTTATCTCTTCCTTTCCAATTTGGATACATTTTATTTCTTTATCTTGTCTGAGTGTTGTGGCTAAGACTTCCAATACTATGTTGAAGAGAAGTGGTGAGACTGAGCATCCTTGCCTTGTTCCTGAATTTAGCAGGAAGGCTTTCAGCTTTTCACCACAGAGTATTATACTGGCTGTAGGTTTGTTGTAAATGGCTTTTATTATATTGAGATATGTTCCCTCTATACCCACTTTTATGAGATGTTTACCCAACATCCATGAATGGATGTTGAATTTTGTCAAATACTTTTTCTGTGTCTCTTGAGATGACCATGTGGTTTCGTCTTTCCTTTTGTTAATATAGTGTCTCACAAAGATCAACTTGCATATGTTGAACCATCCTTGCATCCCTGGAATGAATCCAACTTAATCATGGTGTATGATCCTTCCTATGCATTGCTGGATTCGGTTTACTCATATTTTGTTAAGGATTTCTGCATCTATATTCATCAAAGAATTGGCCTGGTATTAATTTTAACTTAATAAAAAAATTTAACAGTCAAAAACAAAATAAATGCCTAAGCTTTGTATCTTTTATGAGCAACATATAAGCAAGGAATAACCAAGATTAAAAACAAAGTTATTCTCTTACAAAGTCAGTTAGAAAAATATGGTGATTATAACTAATAATAATGTATTATATACTTCAATGTTGCTGAGAGTAAATCTTTATAATGTTCTCACCACAAAAAAGAAATGGTAATTGTGTGCCTGGATGGAGGTATTAACTAATGTTGTGGTAGTAATCACTTTGCAATGTATAAATGAATCAAATTAACACCTTGTACACCTTAAACATATACAATATTCTATGCCAATTATATCTCAATAAAGCTTGGGAAAAGGTTAAAAAAGAAAAGAAAAATATACTGCTATATTACATTTTTTTAACTGACTATCCTTTAAAAACCAAATTGACAGTTTACCAGAGATTATTAAGCTGTACTTACTATCAGGATATGGCATTGGTGGAATGCCAGAAATACCAAAGTAAACTATACAAGATAAATAAAGATAAATTATTATTATTTAGACTATCAAACATTGCAGCCCTTTATAATAATATTGTTCATTTTTATTTTTCCAGACTATAATAAACAAAAAGGCTTATAACACAATTTATTCTGGAAAGGCGGGTACCCATTGGATAAGTATAAAGTACTTGGACTGATTTTATCAATCCATATACAAAGCTTCATGCATTCAAAGTAACATCCCATTCAATGTCCTTAAGAATATTCAAAACTAATGAAAGAATGGAGAGTACTGTTCAAAAGAACTTCAGGCTTATGCAGAATGTATCAGTCCTGCCACTAACTGGTCAGGAGAGTAAGGGTCAATAACTAGTATCATAATTGCTTGGATACTCATTAAAAGTCAGATGCAAGGGCATTCCTACAAATGGGACTGAGAATCTGCATTTTAGAATCCAAGTGATTCTTATGCAGATGAAAGTTTGAGGTATTTTCTCATGTTATTTGGCTAAGTCTTTCAACCTGAGTTGAATTTTTTGAGGAGCGGAGAGAGGTTTTATGAAATCCTAAAAGATATATCTAAAACATACTATTATCATTCATTATACTAAATAAATCATTATAGAACAGTAAAATGTCACCATTAGGTGTATTATGTGTTGAACATAATGCTATTTATTCTTCAATACCCAGTTAATCTCTTAGTGCTTATAACTATTTTTTTCTAATTCTTTTCATTTTAACATGAACTGAAATAAGATAAACTAGACAATAACTGTCAGTATTAATGTGAAGCATCTGCACATTTTGGACTATCTTTTTTATATTTTTCATATGAAATTAATTTCTTATAAAATTTTTACTTTGTCCAATATAAATATGAATTTTATTATAGGCCAGCATCCCTTGACTTCTTTTTTATTCTAAAATCCTTCCAGAATAAATAGAAAAAAAAAATTCATAACAAAATTTAATCTATTTTTACCAGCTACCAGATCCAGATTCACTCATCTTTTTTTTTTTTTTTTTGCGGTACGTGGGCCTCTCACTGCTGTGGCCTCTCCCGCTGCGGAGCACAGGCTCCAGACGCACAGGCTCAGCGGCCATGGCTCACAGGCCCAGCCGCCCTGCGGCATGTGGGATCTTCCCGGACCGGGGCACGAACCTGTGTCCCCTGCATCGGCAGGCGGACTCTCAACCACTGCGCCACCAGGGAAGCCCTCACTCATCTTTCAAAACTCAATACAGGCATCATTTTCCCACCTAACCCTGCCTCACGGCCACTAGTTCTCTCCCATTCCCACCAGGCAGGACTAAGAGGTAATACTTAAGAACTTAATAAATGTTTCCTAAATTTAAAAACTGGTAAATACTAGAATCAGAACACATTAATTCAAAACATTTATTTTATGCTTGCTAACCACAGACCCTGTCATTTCCCACAAAAACTATCTAAAACTTATTTAGAGAAATAAATAATTAAATCAGGAATTACAATGAAATGTGATAAGTATGATGGGAGAAATATAGGGTACTTTAATTCTTTTACTGAAGTATAGTTGGTGTATAATATTATTTAAATTACAGGTGTATAATATGGTGATTCAAAATTTTTAAAGGTTACACTCCATTTATAGTTATTTTAAAATACTGGCTAAATTCCCTGTGTTATGTGATATACCCTTGTACCTTACTTTATACACAATAATTTGTAGCTCTTAATCCCCTGCCCTCTTCCATCTCCTCACTGGTAACCACTAGTTTGTTCTCTAAATCTGTGAGTCTGTTTCTTTTTTTGTTATATTCACTTGCTGGCTGTATTTTTTAGATTTCACATATAAGTGATATCATACAGTACTTGTCTTTCTCTGACTTATTTCATTTAACATAATACCCTCCAAGTCCACCCATGTTGTTGCAAATGGCAAAATTTTACTCGTTATTACAACTGAGTAGTATTCTATTGTGTGTGTGTGTGTGTGTGTGTGTGTGTGTGTTTGTGTGTGTATACCACATCATCTTCATCCATTCATCTGTTTATGGACATTTTGGGTGCTTCCATATCTTGGTAACTGTAAATAATGCTACTATGAACACTGGGATGCATGTATCTTTTCAAATTAGCGCCCACTCACAGCACTTTCATTCAACATAGTATTGAAAGTCCTGGGGCTTCCCTGGTGGCGCAGTGGTTAAGAATCCACCTGCCAATGCTGGGGACATGGGTTCAAGCTCTGGGCCAGGAAGATCCCACACGCTGTGGAGCAACTAAGCCTGTGCACCACAACTACTGAGTCTGCGCTCTAGAGCCTGCAACCACAAGTACTGAAGCCCACGTGCCTAGAGCCCATGCTCCGCAACAAGAGAAGCCACCGCAATGCAATGAAGACTAGCTGCCGCTTGCCGCAACTAGAGAAAGCCTGCGTGCAGCAACGAAAACCCAGTGAAGCCAAAAATAAATTAATTAATTAAAAAAAATATATAGCCACAGCAATCAGATAAGAAAAAGAAATAAAAGGAATCCAAATTGGAAAGGAAGAAGTAAAACTGTCACTGTTTGCGGATGACATGACGTTATACATAGAAAATCCTAAAGACGTCACCAGGAAACTACTAGAGCTCATCAATGAATTCAATAAAGTTGCAGGATACAAAATTAATATACAGAAATCTGTTGCATTTCTATACACTACAAACGAACTAACAAAAAGAGAAATTAAGGAAACAATCCCATTTACCATTGCAATCAAAAAGAATAAAATTCCTAGGAATAAACCTACCTAAGTACATAAAAGACCTGTACTCAGAAAACTACAAGATACTGATGAAAGAAGTTAAAGATGACACAAACAAATGGAAAGATATACTGTGTTCTTGCATTGCAAGAATTAATATTATTAAAATAACCATACTACCCAAGGTAATCTACAGATTCAATGTAATCCCTATCAAAACACCAATAGAATTTTTCACAGAACTAAAAAAAATAATTTTAAAATTTGTATGGAAACAAAAAAGACCTCAAAATAACTGAAACAAGCTTGAGAAAAAAGAACAGAGCTAGAGGAATCATGCTCCCTGTTTTCAGACTATACCACAAAGCTACAGTAATCAAAACAGTATGGTACTGCCACAAAAAGACACATAGATCAATGGAGCAAAATAGAGAGGTAGAAATAATTCCATGCATTTACAGTCAATTAATTGATGACAAAGGAGGGAAGCATACACAAGGGAGAAAAGACAGTCTCTTCAATAAGTGTTGCTGGGAAAACTAGTCAGCTACATGTAAAAGAATAAAATTAGACCATTCTCTAAACTCATATACAAAAATAAACTCAAAATGAATTAAAGACCTAAATGTAAGACCAGAAGCCGTAACTCCTAGAGGAAAAATAGGCAGAACACTCTTTGACATAAATTGTAGCAATATCTTTTTGAATCTATTCCTAAAGCAAAGGAAATAAAAGCAAAAATAAACATATGGGACCTAATTAAACTTAAAAGCTTTTGCACAGCAATGGAAACCACTGACAAAATGAAAAGACAACCTTCCAAATGGGAAAAAATATTTGCAAATGATATGACTTATAAAGAGTTCATATCCAAAATATATAACCAGCTGATATAGCTCAAAATCAAAACAATAAAAAACAAACAAAAACTCAATTTAAAAACGGGCAAAAGACCTGAACAGACATTTTTTCAAAGGAAATGCACATGGCCAATAGGCATATGAAAAGATGCTCAACATCGCTAATCATGAGGGAAATGCAAATCAAATCCACAATGAAATATCACCTCACACCTGTCTGAGCGACTATCATCAAAAAGAACTCAAATAACAAATGTTGGCTGGCATGTGGAGAAAAAGGAACCCTCATATACTGTTGATGGGGATGTATAAAGCTGCAGCCACTGTGGAAAACAGTATGGAGGTTTCGCGAAAAGCTAAAAACAGAACTATCATATGACCCAGTAATTCCACTCCTGGGTATATATTTATACAAAAACAAAAATACTAATTTGAAAAGTATACGGTACTTTTAAATTATATAGAAAGGGACCCTTAACTCGATCTAGAGAAGTGAGACTAAAGGATAAAGACAAGTAAATCAGAAAAAGGAGTGAGGGTAGAGTGAATTGGAGTACTCCAGGCAATGGAAAAGCACTATCCAGGAACCTGAGGAAACAGCTAGCACTGTCTGCAAGAGCTGTTATAGAAGCTCAGTGGAAATGGAACTTATTGGAGGGTGGGGTGAGAGTGATATGGGACGAAGCTAGAGAGTTTTGTAAGGAATTTGACTATTCCTAAGTTTAAAAAAAATAAAAAAATCACCCCAAACTGCATTACTGTTGTAGTCAAGTAACAGAAATGCTTCCTGATTACATATCACTACAGTGTGCCTATCGTCCAAAGACATCCATGACACTTTTTCTGTCTTAATCATGACTTTTTATTAATATTTATTCATTTCTTACTGACAGTACATTTTCATGACCTGTTTTCCTGTTAACTAAAATAAACCTATTACTCTGGTCACTAGCCCCCACCATTTTCACGTAAGACCTTAATTGTTACCCTTGCATTGACAACATATTGAAAGATAATTGTGATAGAATTTTAGAGTTATAATCTTCTAATTTCATAGCAATCAAGTAATCCAAAAGGTATCTGAAATAGCAAAACTAAACATTTGAAGATTATTTTTATATATATATATATATATATATATATATATATATATATATATAAAATCAGGTATCTCGTTTACTCCGTAAGTTAAAATGATCACAGAACTGGATTTTTTTATAAATGCTTTATGCATAAGACAGTTGACACAGACTATGAAATGGTAAGAGTTTCTGGAATACTCTACACATAAAAAATACAATCCTTTTTTCTCCATTGTCCACTTGCCTCCTTTTAGCAATATAGGTTATTTTATAGGGTGAATGTAATAGGTCATGATGATCACTACTGACTGAGCTAGAACCGAATTCTTCTAATTCAACTGTTCTCTGCTTCAGCAAACATGGTAAAATCATCAGTTTCACACTTAAAAGTCATTAGTAACAGATTTTAGAAATTCTGCTAAGTTGATATCAATAAATGAATTATAGATTAGACTTATCATTAAAACAAAATCCATGGACTTCCCTGGTGGTGCAGTGGTTAAGAATCCACCTGCCAATGCAGGGGACACAGCTTCGAGCCCTGGACTGGGAAGATCCCACATGCCGCAGAGCAACTAAGCCCATGCTCCACAACTACTGAGCCTGCGCGCCACAACTACAGGAGCCATGCACCTAGAGCCCGTGCTCCCCAACAAGAGAAGCCACCGCAATGAGAAACCCACGCACTGCAACAAAGAGTAGCCCCCGCTCGCTGCAACTAGAGAAAGTCCGCATGCAGCAACGAAGCCCCAACACAGCCAAAAGTAAAATAAATTTATAAAAAACAAATCCATGAGAACTGTTTTCCAGACCTTAGATAATGCCTCTATGATACATTTGGCCAATAAAAGTGGATGAAAACAGTAGTGCTTTGAAGCATCAGCCAGTAAATGCCACTGTGGTTTACCACAAGTGGGATGCACACCATATTAGATCTCAGTTAATTAAATTAAACCAGTTTGTGTATTGTTAAAATATGTCCTGTATTACTTATTTGGATACTACACAATTGCCTTTAAACTTTAAGAGCTCCATCCCCCACGTATTGTGTTTCATCTATTGCTAATGGAATCAATAGACCACAGTGTTCCACTGCAGGAAAAACAAAAAAGCAAAATTTTATTTTATTTATGTATCACCCTCTATTTCACAGTTAGTGGTTTAATAACTATCTTACGAAAGAACTGGGAGTAAATATTGTAAGTATTGACCTAAGGGAAAAATGAAATAATGCACAGAAAATGTTTTCATGGTAGTATTCTTTGTATGTAAATTATGTTAGAAGGTACTTCAGTTTCTTTTTTTCAATGTGGATTCAAGGTAATAAAATAAGAAGAAAAATATTTGGCAATCATTCTGATTGAACATGTATAATATACAATCTACTAAATTATTAATTAAAATAGAAAATGGCCTCTGAAAATCTGTAGAATGAAAATGCAAGATTTTGATGTTAAAAATTTTTCTAAAATTACCCAACATTCTATATACCTTCGGTAAACTGATAAATGTTTTAGGCACATAGAAGGAAAAACAGAAAAAGTTTACTACTTTCCTATATTATTTTAAAAAAAAACAGCCTACTACTCATCTCTAGCCAAAGCCATATATCACCATAACAGAATGGATTTCTGAAATGAGTAAATATTCCAGTAAAAAATTATCATTATAATTTTTTATTAAGCATTTTAAGAGCTGACTTTTGACGGTATAGTATACGATTTCTCATCTGCTGTCAGCTGCTAGGTTATTTCTGTAGTCTCTAGTCTACACATACTCAATACTAATTGAATGCTCAATTCCCACTGAAGTATATGGGGGTACAAGACTTTTTTTTTGGCTAACACTGCTATGCTGAGGTTTCCACCAAGTTATTAAGCTTTCTTATCTCTATAAAATAATTAGTTTAAACTTCCACAGGAATGGCTATAAAGTATTCTTGTAAAAGTTTTTAATTTTGATCGGGAAAAATAGAATGTGTTCTAGACATCTTACTTTTCTCTAACACTTTCTTCTTTTCATACTCATTATATTTTTTCACTTTTACATTTTAATCAAAGATTATTTTCTTAGATATTAATGAACATCATTTTGAGTTATCCCTCCTCAAACATTCTGATTTCTGTGTTTAATTAACCTTATAAGATGTGAATTCCCAAATAGGATCTTATCTTGAGAGACTTGTTGCTAATTTTAAACTAGAAAACGAAGACAATTTTAAAGTTTTATTAATGCTAGCAAATTAAAAAATTCTGTAGATTCTACAAAGAATGAAACTATAATCCAACCTCTATTAATCTATTTTTATTAAATGTTTAAGGGCATTTTTAACTTAGAAAAATTATAAAGATCTTCATAAAGTTACCTAAATAAGGTATGCTATTAATATTTACATTAACTATCAATCTCTACACCTAATCATTGAACTTTCAAAACAATAATTACTGTTGCACATAAAATTAACACTGTTTAAAACCATTGGTACTTATAGTATTTTACTCTTATAATAAATATTTACATTTCAACTCATTGACAGAATTTCCATACATAAAACCAATGAGGAAATGCTCATTCTCGGTTACATAGAGAATGCTTACGTGTAATTGAAAAGTGAAAATTGAGACATTAATAATAAATCCAAGTGGCATGACTCATTTATTAAACTGATGCTGTTAGGCTGTAAGCATTTTTACACACCAATTTAAGAACGCCAAAAATGACACTGAAGTGGCTATTCTACTATTCAGTCTTTCAAAGACTGAGGCCAGAACTAAAGCCAAAGAGCAGATTTTAGGTGAATACCCAAACTGAATCTGTACTTCCATACAACCCTAATAAAGTAAAAACTACAATTAAAGGAAGAGTGAAAACAGTAACAATTTTCATTTATAGAACAGTCGTGGTATGCTAGACATTCTGTATTACTTCACTTGCTTTTCATGATAGGCCTATAAAAACAGGTCCTACTGGTCTTCCCCATTCTACAGAGAAGGAAACTGAGTCTTAAAGAGGTAAGGAGAGTTACCTAAGTCAAATGGTTAATAAATAGTGGGGCCAAGGTTCAAACTTTAGCACTGAGAAAACGCTTCTCAGAAAACTGAAACTTAGTTTCAGCAAAAAATACAAGCCTTAAATAAGAATCATAGGTAACTAAAATCATTCTCAATTAGGCAAGTCAATAATGTGGGTGGAGATAGAGTCCTAAAACTTCCTATGGGAGGAGGGCAAACTTCTGATCCCAAGAAAAATAAGAGCAGCTCTGGGAGCCAGCAATGTGCAGGTCTCTGCTATCGCAAGAAACCCAGGATCTTTAAATTTTGTCCTGCACTACACCAGAGAGCTGTATGGATTCAGTAAGGGACTAGTTAAACTTTAAAGACTCACAACACATTCTCATGAAGAGTTTCAAATGCCTAAATAAAATTCCAACAAAGAAGTTTACTTACTTTTTTCAGAGCTAAGAATAGGCAAAAAAAAAAAAAGTCTATACATAGTCAGCTAAAAACTATAATATGACTTGTAACTGAGTATCAAATAGTCACTTAAAAACAAAAGAACTCATTAATGACTTACTATAGAAATAAGGGAAATGGGTAAAAACAAACTGATAAAGGAATTAACATGTATATATGTGGGTGTGGTGTGTATGTGTGCATCGTTTCTGCAGATATTATACCACTGCCAGCAATGTAAAAGAATTCTCCTAGTGACTACATGGTGTATCATTAAGTCAAAAGTCAAGACATATTTGCACCATGACTATTAAATGTGAAAGCTGGTAAACAGAAGTAAACTTTCAAACCGTAAGTCAAACTGTGTCATTCCTCTGGTTAAAACCTTCCAATGACCTCCCATTGCAATTAGAAGAAAATCCAAAGTCCTTACTGTGGCTTGCAGGGGTTTACTGGCTCCCTCCAACTCTCTGACTTCATTTCCCTTCTCTCTTTCTCTCTCTCTCTCTCTATTTTTCAGAACTCTCCAGCCAAAGTGGCCTTCTTTCTTTCTCTCCTTTGCGCCAAGTTGTTGCCCATGACAGGGGCTTTATACCCAATGTTCCTTTTGCTTGAAATATTCTTCTTCCAGATCTTTGCCCTACATGAGAACAGCAGTGTATCTGCTTTGCTCACAAGACCCATGCCCAGCACTATTCTTAGCACATGTGTCCAGTGATAGTTAATGAATGAATGATTAATATCCCAAGGTCCACCCCACCCTTGTGGCAGACACAGAGATCACCTTCGATTACCCTTCAACAAAAGATGCACTGCGCAGCTGCAAGGAGTGATATTAGCGGACAGTCTCCAGCTGTTAGCTTGCTTAGAGTTTGCTTCAGCTCTCCAGTCAAGGACACACAATCTTCCCTGGGTATCAGTGGGACGTTGGTTCCAAGACCCCTGTTCCCACACCCCTGAAGGATACCAAAATCTGCGGACGTTCAAGTCCCTTACAGTCGACCTTCCCTCTCCATGGGTTCCACATCTGCAGATTCAACCACCCATGGATCGAGTAGTATTTTCCACCCGATGCAGGACTCCTCCAACAACTTTGTTCCAAAGGTCCCTGATTGGGTCAGCAGAGACTTTGTCAAGTCAGCTTCACAATGTAAGGACTGCTCCTGACCAATCCTGCTCCCATTCTTTTCTTTACACAGGTGCTACTCTCTAGTAAACAATTTGCAGTCCGAACTTCATCTCAGTGTTTGCTTCCTGGAAAACCCCACAAGCACTGTTTCCAACTCAAAAAATCACTCTTAATGCCTACCAATTAAAATAGCCATTTTTAACAGTGCACAGAACATTCATTTAATTTCAAGCATCTGATGAAATAACTACCACCACCCTCATTCCCCACTAATGTTCATACACACAAACACACAGACACATCCATACACTCCCCCAAACTTGTAACCACATGGCACTTAGCGGATTCTTAGTTTATTTACATGTAAGTCTTTTTTTTTTTTTTTTTTTGCGGTACGCAGGCCTCTCACTGTCGTGGCCTCTCCCGTTGCAGAGCACAGGCTCTGGACGCACAGGCTCAGTGGCCATGGCTCACGGGCCCAGCCACTCCGCAGCATGTGGGATCTTCCCGGACCGGGGCACAAACCTGTGTCCCCTGCATCGGCAGGCGGACTCTCAACCACTGCGCCACCAGGGAAGCCCCTACATGTAAGTCTTAATTCAAATGTTACTTCTTCCATGAAGTCTTCAAAAACAATTAACTGATCTTTCTTTGTGCCTCTCCTTTGAACATCTAGCAGTACCTACCATACTATATTATAATTATCTGCTTATTTATATATCTATTTCCCTATTAAAGATGGGGCTCTTTTAATCTGTTCCTGCCTCATAGTAATAACCCCAGTGCCTTACAATGCACCTGGTTCAACTATGATGTTCTATAAATTTCTTGATGAAGAAAGGATATGAACTAAATGAACTAAAATAAGAGTAATTTTAAAAGATAAACCTTTAAAAGCATATGATTTTTACATAAATTTAATCTGTAAGCTTAAGTAACTATGGTCAGCATATTCAAGCCCAAACATTAACATGTTCTAAAAATAAAATAACTTTATTCTTCTTAGTGAATAAACTTCATTTTGTTTTCGAGAGGGAGTTATTGTTAAAATTGAAAGCTACTAGGCAATTTAGAGACCTATTCATTTTGAACTTTTTAGGACACTTCCTTACAGATAACATATTAGTTACCAAGGAAAAATGAAGCACTGATTTTTACAACTCATTAAATTTCTTTTCAACTTCATATAACCTGTCAGTTCTCAATTACACCCTCCTGGGACAAAATCAGGCCAAACATCCCTAGCGTATAAGCATAAAACAAAACTAAACCATGAAACACACACACACATACACAGAAGAATAAAGTGTCTACTAGAAAAGCATTTTATAAATCCGAAAATTTTAATTTTGAGAATTGTTTAACACCAATGGTTAAGCCCTACTAATTTTCTTTTTAAATTCAGTGAGCTAAAGTGGGCAAGCAGCATTACTCCTCCACGCAGTAATCAGAGAATAGGTGAACAATTTAAAAATACTAGTATTTTAAAGGAAGGCTAAGTCTCCCATAGGAAAGAGAAGTGGAAAGGACTCCAAGGGAGAAAATGGCTTGGTTCCACACCCTTAAAAATGCCTACAGCAATGCATCAAAAAATAAAATAAAATAAGCCCCGAGAGTCTGGGTCAGCAGCATAGTGTTACAGCTTAAGCATTGGGTCATCAGTGGCAATGGGAGGCTGATTAAGGGCTGAGGTAATGTATTTACTTACTATAGTAAGGAACTGTGTAACAGTGACGCCAACAGTACAAAGAGTTCTTGTGTGGATAACATGTACAAAGAAATACTATAACCATCTGCTTATATTTTAATATTGAAATATGTAACATACCAGAACAGTTTAGGTAAAGAAATAAACACAGGTAAACTATATTATAAATACTATTAGTTCAAGTTGTTAAAAAAAATATAACTTCATTCAGCAATCTATTATATTTTCCAACAAAAAAAATCATTTCATTTTTATTACTCATTAAAAACTGATCCTAACTGAAACAACCTTCCTCTAACATAAGGGATAAAAGCAAAAATACTATGTTAATACAGAAAAAGGCAATTTTACATGTAATGAAGCCACTCTCAAATATAAACAACAAAAAATTTGTTAAACTTTTATGGCATTAATAGGTTAACTTTAACATTGATTCATCTTCCTATTTAACAGACAGGCTCCAATTAGTGGAATAAACATGTATGAATTATATCATATGTATTATGTACAAAGCTCTTGGGAAACCTATTTTGCAATTAACCAAGAAAAGAATTAGGGCGGAATCTTACTATATTTGTGTTCCCAGTGACTGGCACAAAGAGCGACATACAACGGTGCCCACGTATGTTTACTAAATGCAAAAATTAATGAATATACCGAGGTCAGTTTTTTCGTAAGGCTAAAAAAACAAGTCTTTAAACCGAGATAATGTTACCAGTAACAATATTCTTGATTTTGAAGATCACTATACCTATTCTCTAACATCTATTTTGGTCAAGATTGATATTAAAAATCATTACCCAAAGCATGATGTCCAAGAGCCATAAAGTGTCCTTACCTTTAATTCAATATTTCTTGGAATAGTTTAGCAGGAAAATAACTTTAAAAAATATTAACATGTGTGAAGATGCAAAAGACTTTATCCAATAAATTAATCACCTAAGTTCCAAGTGTTAATGGATTCCCAAAACATTAACTCAGAAGAATACTATTTAATAATTCAATTATAAACATTTTTGAGGCATATACTATATATCTGGCATCATGTTAGACAGCATACTCTGGGAATATAAAAGAAGTACACCTAACTCAGACTGAAGGCTATGAAACTTCAGTTAAGTCTGAAATGAAAAGTAGTTAAGCAGATAAGAGGAAGAGATGGTTATGAGGCTAAGAAAGGTGTTCCAGGCAGATGCAATACCATGTGCAACAGCAAGAATGTTTAGGAGACGTGTGTTTGGGCACCTAGTAGCTCAAAATGGCTAAAGGAAGGGACTTGAAGAAAGTTTCTAGAGATGAGTCTGAGAGATCATGAAATGACCTTGGACTGACACACAAAGAAGTTCCAATTTTATCATGAAGACAAATGGAAAGCCACCAAAGGACATAATCAGAATTCTATTTTATAAAGATCACTGAGAGTGCAGTAGAGAGAAAGAATTGGAAAAGAACAAGAGAGGACTGAGAGATCACTTGATATAATACTACAATAATCCCAGTTGGAAATAAAGACACAGTTAATACAAAGCAGCAGCCAGAGATCAGAAAGATTTAAGAGGAAAAACTGACAGAACATGATGACTCCTAGGTGTTTTGCGTTAGACAATGGGTAAATAGTGATACCATTAGCTATGATTAGAGAAAACAGTTAAGTTTCATTTTGAATATAGTCAGTATTAGACACCATGGCACATCCAAATGAATTTATCAGTTTCGGGATAAGTTCTGGGCTAAAGAATTAAATAAAGTACTTGTCAGTGTATGGGTGGTAGCTGATATTACACAGGAAGAGATTACTCCAAGTACTTCCTCAAGGTCAAGGATGAAAGACAAAGGAGAAAAGTCCACAAATCAAAAAGAGTTCTATATGTCAAATATGTAGTCAAGGAAGATAAAAACTGCAAAACGTACACTGGATTCAGCATCAAAGCTAAGTGGAATGGCAACAAGTTTATCATTCTAAGTTATTTCTCTGTGAAGGGAAAGAGGAAGATAAAATGAGAAGTTGAGAGGGATTCAGAATCCAAGGAAATTTTCTTTGTATGCTTTCACAATGGGAAAAACAAAAGTATGTGAGCACCAAAAGGAAAAAAATTTTAATATAATGTTATAAAAGGAAAGCATAACATAAAATGGTATATACATAATAAATAGAACCATGTAAAACTTTATATATAGGGACATGGGTTAGAAGGGAAAATGGAAAATTAAAAAGTCATGTTTTACTTGTGGTATTTTTCCCTTTTATGATTTCCTTTAATGTTGTCCTATGCTGTTACAATTTTTAAATGAGCAAAAAGAGAATAACACTCTATACATCTCTTCACCAAATCCCATCATGTTAAAATAATTAATTAGAGATGGACAGTCTTATGATTAATCATTTAAGGAAAATATATCCAAGATTCAATCCTAGTTTTCTAATAATCATCTAATCTAATTCTAAAATGTACATTCCTAAAAGTGATCTGGTTGTTTCAAAACATCCCAGTTCTTTAAGACTTCTATGTCTCACTAAACTTGGAAAATATGAGGCAAATGACATATAAACTTAAACAATCATAAAAATGCTTAGAAAGTAAAAGCCTCATTTAATGAAAAAAACTTAGAAATGTTTCCATATGTTTTTATGAAGTATTCTTTCCCCACTAAATGAACACATTCAAGATTTTGTTTCTGGCTTTGTTTCAGAAAAAACCCATCTGCATAGTACGGCACTTACAAGTACATCTCAGTCATGCAATAGTTATGTCACAGCTCATATATCAAATAAAAATCACATTCAAGCCCACACAACCTCACAGACCTAAAGTCTTCCTTTCTATTAAGAGTATTCCTGAGAGAGCTTTCACTGCACCTCACTGCTGATGTCACATGACTTTTGTTAGGAAGTTAAATCCTAAAACTAAAATATCAAACAGTTTGGAATACAGTTGTAAATTACCTAAAAAAAATTTTCTCTAGTTATAAAGTATGAATATTTCCTTTTCACAGAAACAGGTGTAGAAGTGGTGAAAAAACTGTTACTATATCTCACAACACTGTGATTTCTTTTAATACAGCATTATTTCATTATATTAAAGGCATGATAAAGTGATAATGATTCATTTAATACTTAGAATAACCTTGGTAAATATTTTGAAAGCACCTCTATTTGATTCCACATATGTATATATGGAAATATATTCATTAGAGATTAGAAATATTATATTATCTAGATCAATTTTCACAAACTTCATGTATTTGTGTACTAATGATATTACTGCTACCCTATCCATGTATCATTTGTACTATTATTTACTTAATAAAGAAGCAGCAATATTGCACAGTGGCTAAGAGCTTGAAAACTGTCAGAGCACATGGACTGATGTTCTGGCTCTGCCACTCGATCTATAACCAAGGGCAAGACAATCTCTCTAAGCTGCAGTGTCTCATTTGGGATAATAACAGAACCTTCCTCTCAAAATTGTTTTGAAGATTAAATGACTCAATAGATATTAGGCACTCAGAAGAGAGCCTGGCACACAGTAAGCACTAAATAAGTAATCAGCTAATACTATTGTTAATATTTTTCTTTAAATTTGCCCACAGTTTTTTACTTTTACTTCATGATAAATTCATTTCATGAGCAAACTCTTTTCCCACTATTATCTTAAGCAATAATATCTGAAATCATGGGTATAACATAGGGGAAAAATTTTTTCCAATATGCAGTAAAAAAATAATTTTTATAATTAAAAACTAAGTTTCCGGGCTTCCCTGGTGGTGCAGTGGTTGAGAGTCCGCCTGCCGATGCAGGGGACACGGGTTCGTGCCCCGGTCCGGGAAGATCCCACATGCCGCAGAGCGGCTGGGCCCGTGAGCCATGGCCGCTGAGCCTGCGCATCGGAGCCTGTGCTCTGCAACAGGAGAGGCCACAACAGTGAGAGGCCCGTGTACCACAAAAAAAAAAAAACTAAGTTTCCAACATACTACTTAAAATCATCTCCAATACCGACAGTGATTTGTTTATCACTCAGATAAGCTCAGAGCAATAACGAACCCTTAATAATTATATAAGGGCCATCTTTTGTAGTACGCATTAAAAATTACGTGCCTTGGGGGAAAAATACATTCAAAGGAAATGGAGATATTTAAATAACATCCTATGATCAGTACATTGATAGCTATTACAAGAAAAATACACAATGATTTCTGTAAGAAAGGAGTATTAGAAAACAAGTAAATAATGCAACACCATTCAATGAAGAACTGTCATCCTGTTCTTTTCCAGTTTCAGAGAGTTAAAAACCCCACTGGTTCTTCTTTCCATAAAACTAAATTCCTCCTAGTTTTAGCTCATTATTTTCCTTTTCAGAATTAGAAAACCCTGTACCTTTTATAAAATCATGAAATAATCCAAGACATATTTTATTATTTCTATCAATATAATTAATAACAGTAGCTACCAATTATTACACCAGACACTGTGATAAATGCAATTTATCACAGCCAAACCATGAAAAATGTATTATTATCCATATTTTACAATGAAAAAACTAAAACTTCAAGAATCTAAGCAACATGTCTAAGATCCCACAACTAGTAAATGGAATTGGGTAAGAGGGGGCTCCACGGGAGCAGAATTTAAACCATAGGTCCTGACTATGCTATAGTGAACTAGCAGACAGCCAAGAACTGTCCTTCAAAGTAGTCAGAAAATAACTACATCAATGTTTCATTGATCAAAACATTTTTGGTATTCCTTATTTACAACTACATTTATGGCCTATAAGTCATTCTTCTGAATTGTCCCAATGATGACAAATCTTGATCATTTGAGGGGTGAGTCTGAATATTTGAAAGAAATAAATACACTTCAGAGTGAAGAACAGTGAGTAAGGTGACACCAAATCACAACAACTCTTTATATTCTAAAACAAGGCCTGGTTCTAGATACATATTCAAGATTACATTTTGTTTCTTTGACACTGTCTTTAAAAGAAAAGGAAGTGTGTATTTAAAGCTAACGTACTAATTTCCTCATATGTCTTCTAAATTGGCTAAAAAAACAATTTCAAAGAGACTTTTAAAATCTGTGAACATGACAGTGTCTATGGATTGGAAACTACAGACCAAAAGAATAACTTA
Source organism: Leucopleurus acutus (assembly GCF_964270905.1). NCBI lineage: Eukaryota > Metazoa > Chordata > Mammalia > Artiodactyla > Delphinidae > Leucopleurus > Leucopleurus acutus. The sequence goes on along the minus strand of NC_139159.1, from coordinate 46,593,799 downwards.
GAAAAGCAACAGTCATTAGGATATATAAGTTTTGTTTTCACTGTAACAGAATAAGCTTCAAAGACTTATTCTTTAGAGAACGCTCATTAAAACCCCTCTCTGGCTTTAAAAACTTGAAACATTATTCTCGTTTTATAATTGCCTTCATGTTTCCTCCTCTTCAAATAGCTTATCTAAACCTGTTCAGTACCTTTTTTTTTTTTTTTTTTTTTCTTTTTTGCGGTACACGGGCCTCTCACTGTTGTGGCCTCTCCCGTTGCAGAGCATAGGCTCCGGATGCGCAGGCTCGGCAGCCATGGCTCACGGGCCCAGCTGCTCCGTGGCATGTGGGATCTTCCTGAACCGGGGCACAAACCCATGTCCCCTGCATCGGCAGGCAGACTCTCAACCACTGCGCCACCAGGGAAGCCCCTGGTACTTTTTAAAAAATATTTTCTAATGTGTGATCAGCAATACTGCTCAAAATTCTGATCACTAAAGAATAAAATTAAGAAAGTTTCTTAGTTCTTCCTGGTGAAACTTTTGATTTGGAATCAATCCAAAATTAGGTTGTCTCTTTCACCATGGAACTGACTCAAGTTCAAGCTACAGCTTCATACTCCCTTAGGTGTCCAGTATAGCACATAACTTTTCTTCTTTGTTCCAATCAAATCTTTGCTTTCTAATTTTATTTTTTTGTTTTATTTTTGACTTTTATTTTAAAAAGCTTTCTATTTTAGAACAGTTTTAGATTTACAGAAAAACTGTGAAGAGAGTACAAACAGTCCCCATATACCCAGTTTCCTCTATTAACATCTTACATTAGTATGGCACATTTGTCACAATTAGTACTAATTTTATTACTTTTAATCCAAAGTACATTGTAACCTTTTATACTTCTCCCTGGTCTTAGAGATTCACTTTATATGAATAACAACTCTGACCAATTTAGAAATAATACCTAATTTAATTTGCATATATTTTTCATTCTTTCCTCTATGATATCAATATAAATAAATAGAAATGGGTTTAGGTGAAATACCAATTAATATATCTCTGATAAAGATGCCAAACCATCAATAATTATACTTTGCATTAGACAGTGATAGGTATTTGTTAGGACTCATATTGATCAGAAACAGAAATCCAACTTAAACTAGCTTAACCCAAAAGCTGAGATTAATTGGTTTATAGAATACGGAGAAGGGTTGAAAACCCAGTGATGATAAGGATAAGGCCCCAGAAAAAACTGGTACCAGAGTCTCAAATGACTCCAGAACTCTTGTCTCCTTGGTCTCTTCAGATCACTTTACTTTTCTGGAGTTGTGTTTCCCTGCCATGGTAGGAAACAAAAACAATAATAACTCCCAATTCCTACATTTTATGTCTTCTACCACTAGAAAAAACTAACTTCATTTTCTCTGGTTCCAAGTTCAAAACCCAAAAAAAAGATTCTGATTGGCGCAATTTGGGACTTGTGGACTTTGAACAAGTAGGCACCCTAACTGACTCAGTAAGGTGCCCTACCCCTAGGCCAAACGGAAATAGCAAATCAAAAAGCATTTTTAAAATGATATAAATGAACTTATTTACAAAACAGAAACAAACTCACAGATTTCAAAAACAAACTTATGGTTACCAAAGGGGAAACATGGAGGAGGGGATAAATTAGGAGACTGGGATTAATATACACACACAACTATACATAAAATAGATAACCAACAAGGACCTACTGTATAGCACAGGGAACGATAGAAAAAAGAAACTATAGGAAAAAAAAAAAACCTATAGAAAAAAAATCACAGGTGATCAAATCATCTGGGTTACTCAAGCTGATGCCCACAGCAGGGACCCTTTCAATGATGAGACCATCTGGAATAAACATGCACCACCCAGATTGCCACCACTGCTGCCTGAATCCATCACTGTATCAGACATGACAAAACATCCACAATCATGGATTGGGCAAAAAGTAAAGGACTCTTTCTGATGCAGAGGTCACCGTAGTATGATCCACTCATGACCCAAAGTCAAGCAGTTTATAATGTGGTGATGAAGGCCTCACTGCCCTAGGTGTTGCCACCCCATCCCTGCCCAGCCTACTCCTGCCAAATTCACTATATCAGACTTTTTTACCCCTAACTCTCAGTCTGATCAGCAAATTCCAATGTGCACATACCAATGTGGCCAACAAAATTAAGCTGTTACATGTTCAAGGCCATTTACCAGCTAACAATGGTGTGCCTTCTATTAGAAAGGGCACACAACATGTCAAAAGTTGGAATATCTGATGAACATTCCATGCTCCCTACCTAATCCAAGGCATCTAATATTGTTGAGCACTGGAATGGCCTCCTCATAACTCAACTAAGAAAGATTTCTGACTCTACGTCTTTCACCTTCTTTAGGTCCACATAATTCAGTAAAGTACCTAACAAAGGGTTCATCTCCTCTTGACCACCTCCCAGGGTAATAATCAGGAAAAAAGCAGTGGGAATTATAAAGACAACAGGGGTCAGAAAACATTCCCTGTAAAGGGCCAGAAAGTAAATATTTTAGGCTTTGTGGACAACATACGATCTCTGTCACATTACTCTTTTTCTTCCCCCATCCCTTTAGAATTGTAAAAAAAAAAAACAGTGTTAGCTTATAGCCCTTCTTTATAGAAGGCCACAAGCTAGATTTGGCCTAGGAGATTTAGTTTGCCAACCTCTGGTATGTACTTATTTTGAAACCTCGGCTTTCTACCCTGAACACTCCTAAGCAGGATGTACCTTACGTTCCTATGACAGTGGTCCCAAGCAAGCCTAACTGGTATACCTTCCAGGTAACAGCCCAGACAAAGGAAATCTAGGATTCAAACTTAATTGTGGTCCAGCCACCTGGATTCTCTTATTGGACTGGTATGGTCCTATATTAGGCAAGCATTTTATGAAAAGGGCCAGATAGTATTTTAAGCTTTATGAATCATAGGATCTCTATTGCAACTACTCAAATCCAGCACTAGAGTGCAAAAGCAGCCACAGACAATAAGTAAACAAATGGGTACAGCCAGATTTGGCTCAAAGCAAGCCAAGCTGCTAGTGGTTTTCTTTTTCTATATGGCAGGGGGAGGGGGAAGCCTAATAACAGCTCTATTTCTATCCTGGAAGGATTTGCATAGAAAAGGAGTCAACTCATATGTCTTTTATAATAGTAAGGATTATAAGCTTCATATTTATGTTCTTTTGTTTTCTGAGATTCTACACTATATTACTAAGAATAAAGGACACAAAAACACCCATATATACTATAGCTGAAAAGTATGAACGAAAAACTATGAATTCTTAATTTGATTCTAATCAAAAATACTGAATGCTTGGTATGTGATAAATCACATTCCCAGAGATCCGAAATTATATTACATCACTTAATCATGCAAATCACCTTCTGAGGTACTATCATTACCAGACATGACTGTATCCTTGAACATGTTATGTAATGTCTGTGCTCCAATTTCCTCATCTGGAAAAAGGGAATAATTGTATATCTAAGAAAAGAGCTTCTAAGTATTAAATGCATTAATACATATAAAGCACTTAGAAAAGTGGACATGCTAATCACTCACATGTTAACAATTATTATAACTATTATAATTTATTATTCAAAGGGGTATACAAGAACTACTACATTTTAATAAACCTGCCAAGTGATCTCTTATAATTGTTTTGATCATTTACTTAAATGATATTTTAAAAGTAAACAGCAAATTTTGTGTCACTTTTACACCCAAACTACTTCTAATCCAATATAAAAGAAGCACTTATGCGCTGTTTTTCTTGATCAACATATAATTTAAAATTTGTAGTAACTACATTAAAAAGGAAAATTAGATGAAATTTTAATAACATTTTTGTATATCTAAGATATTATCATTTAATATTTAATAAATGCAAAAAATTGATATTTTACATACTTTTGGTTTACAAAAAGTGTTTGAACCCAGTTAAGTATTTTATACTTACAGCCATCTCAATTCAGACTAGCCACATGTGGGTAACAGCTACCATACTGGATATCACAATTCTGAGTTATTAAATACATAATTCTCAAAAATGTTACACAAATTTAAATCTTTCTTCCACCTCCTCTTCTTCCAGCACTCCCCTTTCCTTCTCCACCCAAATTTTAAACTCATTCATTCATTCATTTATGTGATATGTTAGGATGAGATCATATTCCTCTGGAAATGGAGAAAGACAAGCAAACAATCTTAGTACAGTTGGAAAGTGATCTGGGAGCTCCCTTTAAGAGATTTGGGGGAGAGGGTAGACAGATACAGATAGATACAGTCTAAATTGAAACACCAAGATAAGTGGGGATAAGCCAAGCAAAAAAGGGAAGGACATGGCAAAGAAAACAGTATGGAAAAAGTCCTTAAGCAGAAGAGAGTTTAGAGTACACGTGTGAAGAACAGAACGAAGATCAATGTAGCTTAATCAGAGCAAACAAGAATAAGTGTTGCACATGATTTGCCCCATCAGGCATTCAAATTTTCCCTATAGGAAACATAAAAAAAAATCTTAGAATAAAGTGACTGACAGTTGTCTACTTAAAACTCATTCTCCAACTTTGTTCAGGGTAGGAATGTATCTAGCTAAAAATACTCACCTCCCTAAGTAGAATAAAAAGCAGATGCTGTCAGGTAATATAAACACTGTTTTAAGAACTGTGCAGGGACTTCCCTGGGGGTGCAGTGGTTAAGAATTCACCTGACAATGCAGGGGACACGGGTTCAAGCCCTGGTCCGGGAATATCCCACATGCCTCGGAGCAACTAAGCCCATGTGCCACAACTACTGAGCCTGTGCTCTAGAGCCCACAAGCCACAACTACTGAGCCTGCGTGCCACAACTAACAGTAGCAAGCTTAAGGCTGCTATCCTTAGAAAGCCCTACCTGGGAAGTTGGCCCTTGACTGACAGCATCTAGGAACCTGACTTGCCTTCATTCTTAACTGATAAGAATGGTCTGCTCTCCTTAGACTTTTATACAAAAAATATAGTTTATACTAAACACCTGCTTTCCTTCTGGGAGTCTGGAATTTTGGAATGTGCTAGATAGAGGTTGCCTGCATGAGGAGCCCCCAGTAAAAGTCTGGGGTACTGAATCACTAACAGGTTTCCCTGGGCAGAAACAGTGCACGTTACTGTATATTTTGTTGGTAGAGAAAAGCAGTTCAGCTGTACCTTCTTCACAGGAGGGAGAGGGCAGAAGGAAGGTTGTGTATGGATTTCTCCAAACTACCTGTCTTTTTCTCCTTTGATCAGACAGGTATCCCTACTATCTTGCTACAATAAATCGTAGCCGTAAGTATAACTGTATGCCAAGTCTACTGAGTTCTTCTAGAGAATTTCCAAATGCAGGGGTCCTGAGAACCCCAGACATAAGAACCCATATAGCAATTCTATTTTTCACAATTAACTTAAATCACAGTATTCTCTTACTAACAATTATCTCCCAAATTTAATTATATTGTTTAAGTGGCTGACTTTGCTCATTCACTAGCAAAGAGAGATCTCCTAGCTCCTATCTACTGTACTACAGATGATGTTGGGGGTTGCAGGATCGGGGGAGGGGGAGGGTAGGGAAGAGAGATGATCTTAAAAATTGGTAGAATTTACCGACTATTTACATTCTGAATGCTCACTCAAAAAAGCAGACGAGGGGGCTTCCCTGGTGGCGCAGTTGTTGAGAGTCTGCCTGCTGATGCAGGGGACACAGGTTCGTGCCCCGGTCCGCGAGGATCCCACATGCCGCGGAGCAGCTGGGCCCGTGAGCCATTGCCGCTGAGCCTGCACGTCCGGAGCCTGTGCTCCGCAAAGGGAGAGGCCACAACAGTGAGAGGCCCGCGTACCGCAAAAAAAAAAAAAAAAAAGCAGATGAGGAAACACCATCTTTAGACACTCTCAATAGTAATTAGTACCTACTGGAGATACAGCAAGACAAATTGAAACATGGTACCTGGTCTCATGGAACCTATTTTCTACTTTTGAATCTTCTGAAGAACTGACATTTGAGCTGGGCTCTGAAGGATAAGTTGATATAAATAGGTGAAACAGAGGGAGAAGAGCATTGCAGAAGGATGGAAAAGCTTGAGAAAAGCCCTAAGACAAAAAGAAGCACAGCTCTTTTGAGAAACTGAAAGGTTAATAAAGTATAGAGCCAGATTTGAGTCTTCATCCTACAGTTAACAGGAAATCATTGAAGGCTGAGTGCTACAATCACATCAGAATTCTTCAAAGCTTACTCGGGCACATGGTAGAGAATGGATTGGAAGGGGAAAAAGAAATGATGGAGTTACCCTAGTGTGACAGAAGTAAAAATGGAGAGAAATAGGTATATTGTAAAAGTACTTAGAAAATAAATTTGACAATACTTGGTGACTGATTTACTGTGGGTAGATGATTAAACAGAGGTAAAAAGTATCAATTATCATAATCACTTAATTCTACCTATTTTGGTTTTTTTTTAATCGCGTTGGGTCTTAGTTGTGGCATGTGGGATCTTTCATTGTGGTGCATGGGCTCTTCGCTGTGGCACGCGGGCCCTCTAGTTGTGGCGCACAGGCTTAGTTCCTCCAGCATGTGGGATCTTGGTTCCCCAACAAGGGATCAAACCCAAGTCACCTGCACTGGAAGGCAGATTCTTAACCACTGGGCCACCAGGGACGTCCCAATTCTACCTAATTTGGATGAAACACTTTAACAAAATGTTGGTTAAAATATGAAAAAAGTTGGGGCTTCCCTGGTGGTGCAGTGGCTGAGAGTCCGCCTGCCGATGCAGGCAACACGGGTTCATGCCACATGCCGTGGAGCGGCTGGGCCCGTGAGCCATGGCCGCTGAGCCTGCGCATCCGGAGCCTGTGCTCCGCAACGGGAGAGGCCACAACAGTGAGAGGCCCGCGTACCGCAAAAAAAAAAAAATGAAAAAAGTTAAATGAAGATTATCTAACCTTCTGCCTAATATTTGAGTAAGTGAATTTAAAAATTACATGGAAGTCACAAGAATAAATATGCTAATTTTCTCATAAAATCTCTAAAAAATAAAAAATACAATGTTTTAAATAGGCATCAAATGAAGAGTACAAAGTTATAACCTATACCAACAGTCAGCAAAATGTTTCTGGTAAAGAGCCAGACAGTAAAAGTTTTTGGATTGTGAGCCATATGATCTCTGTTGCAACTACCCAACACTGATATTATAGGACAAAAGATGCCACAGACAATATCTAAAGGAAAAAGTTAGTTATGTTCCAATAAAATTTTATTTACGAAAACAAGCAGTGATCTAGAGTTGCCAACCCTGATCTAGAGAATGCAGAAAAAATGCAAAAGTTGAAAGCCACGTAGTCAGATCAGATACCTGTCCAATGAGAAACAATGCAGTAAGTATTCCAGCAGACAAATGTAATATAATCAATAATTACCTTTTTTAAAAAAAAAAGGTAAAATTGGCAGTGAGTAGGTAGATCCTTCAAAAATGGTCTGGTAACATTTAGTGGGGAGTACCACATCCACAAGGCTGAAATTAGGAAAAAGCCTCCAGAATCTATGGCAGTCTAGAAAAGGAAATTCATGTCCTTAGTCTTTGATGAGACAGGGAATGGCCCAGAAGAACAAACGGACATCTAGGAACTGAAATGGCAGTTTAACATGGAAGCTTGGACAATTCAAGTAGAAGTTCAGTCAATAGAGCTAAGGCACACGGTCAAAGCAGGATTAACTGCAAAGTTGAGTAGATGCTCCTGAGTCAACCTGGATGTGTATTCCTTATATCATTCCCAGATTAATGACAGAATCAAACCCAGACATGAGGCAGGAATGAAAAACCAAGCAGAGATCAAGTGGCTATAGCTATTGAGGAGAAGAGTAAGGTGGTGCAGAGTATAAGCAGGCTCTTAGAAAACTAAGGAATTACAAAAAAGTAACTATTTCTTATGGAGAAAGATCTACAAAAACAAGTCAAGTCAGATAATGGAAAAAATTATTAGCTATTTTACTGATGAGTTCTGCTTTCTAATTTACAAATATTAAGCTAAAATCACATGAAATTTTCTAATGCTTTCTTCTCATAATCAATTGAATTTCAATAAAACAGAAAAAAGCTGTTTCTACTTACTAATAAAAATTTTTGTAAGAGAACCATCTGTTATTTACTTTTGACAATAAAATCTGGAGTAAATGTTATATTTGATACGTAAAACCAACGACTTATTGAATTTACTTTAATTGAATATTGGCAATAAATTTTTAATCCAGTTATTATGATTAAGTAATAACTGAAAGATACTTCATATGAGTGTCTAAACAATATGATCTATTACAGCATATTAGATTTTGTCAGAAAACCTCAGTACAGAAATAGCAACAGTATAGAATAATGCGTGTAATCAAACATCAAATATTATATTTCCCAGGTAGACTGAGAGATCTTTGAAAACAGGGTCCAAGTCTAGCAGTTACTAGGTACTAAACATCTGTTGAAATGAGCTGATATATTAACCACAATGATACCACAAAGGAAAAAATAATTAACTCTGCTTGGGTGAATGAGAGAAGTATTTGCAGAGGAAATACTAATGCTAATACTAAATATTAATATTAATGTTACATTTCAAGTAGAAAAGAGTATAAATCAGGACTTCTTTTTTTAGGAGGGGGTGGGGGCGGGGGGCGGTGAGCATGAAGGCAAGGAAATTTGAAGAGCAAGGTATGCAGGATTTGATTCAACCAGAGATGAGGTATGAGGTTAGGGAGAACCCAGGTCCTAAGAGGCCAAGCCAAGTCTTTTGAGTTTAGCCTGAAGGCAACGGACAGCCACTGATAATTCTTAAGAAGTGGACTGATCAGGTAATCCTTGCCTTCCTGATGCAGAGTTTAGAAAGGGTGAGCCCAGAGGTACTTCAGTAGCCAGATAACGGCAGATGGAGGCTAAATCTGGTCTTGGCAGGGCCATGATCCAAGAGATGAAAGACTTCAGGGAAAGGAAGAGAAAAGAGCATGAAGCCACTCTGCCAGGAGTCTTCCAATCCTAATTCACTGACATGGCTCCAGCCCCAAACCTATTATCAGGGTCTGCTATGGTCTTCTTAAGGGGCCCCAGAAGACACAATGTTGGTTAAACAATTTGCTCAGTGTTTAATTTACCCAAAGACCTAACAGATGACTCATCAGAAAGCACAGCCCTGCCCACATCCTGAGATTCAGAATCCACAGGTGGTGCTATCCTTGGTTTTGCTGCTTCCTTGACATCTCCTCTTGAATACTTCCAAACCGTAAATTGTAAAGATTTTGTCCAAAAAGACATACATATACTTTTGCCACAAGCTACAACGCTCACTGAAATGTTTCCACTCAGCAGTTTGTATGCACATGTGGTAAGGTGTTGTGCATCCATGGTTATCCACTCATCCATCATTCATCTATTTGACTGTCCATCTGTGACAAGACAGCAAGTTCTGACCAGTCAGGCCCCAGGGTTGGCAACCAGGCTCTCAAACTCTTCCAGAAAATGAAAAAGGAACACTCCCAAACTCATTTTATGAGGCCAGCATTACCCTGATACTAAAGCCAGATAAGGACACTACAAGAAAACTATCGGCCAATATTCCAGAGGAATATAGACGCAAATATTCTCAGCAGAATAACAGCAAAACAAAATCAGCAGCACATTAAAAGGATCACTTACCACAATCAAGTGGAATTTACCCTGTGAGGCAAGGACGGTTCAAAATATGCAAATCAATAAATGTGACACAATCACATCAATAAAAAAATATATATGATCATCTCAATAGTCACAAAAAAAATTTGACAAAATTCAAATTGCATTCATGATAAACACCCTCAACAAATCAGGTATGGAAGGAACATATCTTAAAATAATAAAGGCCATACATGACAAGCCAACAACTAACATCATACTCAATGGTGGAAGGCTGAAAGCTTTTCCTCTAAGATCAGAAACAAAAGGACACCCACTCTTACCATTCCTATTCAAAATAATACTGGAAGGCCCAGCCAGAGCAATCAAGCAAGAAAAAGAAACAAAAGGCATCACATTTGGAAAGGAAGAAATAAAATCATCTCTATTTGCAGATGACATGATTTTATATAGACAAAATCCTAAAGACTCCACCAAAGAACTGTTAATCGAATGAACAAATACAGTAAAGTGGCAGGAAACAAAATTAACATATAAAAAAGCAGCAGCATTTCTATAAACTAATGACACATTATCTGGAAAAAATAAAGAAAATGATTCCATTTATAATAGCATCAGAAACAATGAAACATTTACAAACAAATTTAATCAAGGAGGTGAAAGACCTTTACACTGAAAATAACAAGACATTAATAATGAAAGAAATCAAGGAAGACACAAATAAATGAAAAGATAACCCACGTTCATGGATTAGAGGAATTAATACTGTTAAAATGTCCATACTACCCAAAGACATCTACACATTCAATGCAATTTCTATCAAGATTCCAATAGCAGTTTCTCTCTATAAATACGTAAAAAAAACAATCCTAAAGTTTACATGAAACCACAAAAAAAACCCAAATAGCTAAAGCAATCTTGAGAAAGAACAACAAAACTAGAGGCATCACACGTTCCAGTTTCAAACTATTTTATAAAGCTATAGTAATCCAAAAAGTACGGTACTGGCATAAAAACAGACAAATAGACCAATGGAACAGAATCAAGAACACAGAAATGAACCCACACATACTAATAATTGATAAGGAGGTAAGAATACTGAATGAAACAAAAGACAATCTCTTCAACAAATGATTCTGGGAAAATTGGATATTCAAATGTTAAAAGAATGAAACGAGACCCCTATATTTCACACCACTCACCAAAAATTAACTCAAAATGAATTAAAGACTTCAACATAAAACCTATAAAATTCCTAGAAGAAAACATAGGAAGCTCCTTGACAAAGGTATCAGCAGCCATTTATTGGATATAAAACTAAAATACAAGCAACAAAAGCAAAAAAAAATAACTGAGAGCACATGAAAAATAAAAAACCTCTACACAGCAAAAGAAACAATCAACAAAATGAAAAGAAAACTTAGGAAATGGGAGACAATAATTCAAAATCACCTATCTGATAAGGGATTAATATCCAGTATATATAAAGAATTCATATAACTCAATGACAGGAAGAACAAGTGACACAATTTAAAAATGGGTAAAGGACCTGAAAAGACATTTTTCTAAAGAAGATATACAGATAGCCAACAGATACATGGAACTGTCCTCAGCATCACTAATGATTAGGGAAATGCAAAACAAAAATCACAAGGAGGTATCACCTCATACCTGTTAGAATGTCTATCATCAAAAAGACAAGAGAGGGGCTTCACTGGTGGCGCAGTGGTTGGGGGTCCGCCTGCCGGTGCAGGGGATGTGGGGTCGTGCCCCAGTCCAGGAGGATCCCGCATGCCGTGGAGCGGCTGGGCCTGTGGGCCATGGCCACTGGGCCTGCACGTCCAGAGCCTGTGCTCCGCAGCGGGAGAGGCCACAGGAGTGAGAGGCCCACGTTCCACAAAAAAATATTTTTTTAAAAAGACAAGAGAGAAGAGTAACCAAGATGGCGCAGTATAAGGATGTGCTCTCACTCCCTCTTGCGAGAACACCAGAATCACAACTAGCTGCTGGACAACCATCGACAAGAAGATACTGGAACTCACCAAAAAAGATACCCCACATGCAAAGACAAAGGGGAAGCCAAAATGAGATGGTAGGAGGGGCGCAATCACGGTAAAATCAAATCCGATAACTGGTGGGTGGGTGACTCACAGACTGGAGAACTCTTATACCATGGAAGTCCACCCACTGGAGTAACGGTTCTGAGCCCCACGTCAGGCTTCCCAACCTGCGGGTCTGGCAAGGGGAGGAGAAATTCCTAGAGAATCAGACTTTGAAGCCTAGTGGGAACTGATTGCAGGACTTCTACAGGAAGTCGAAGTCTGGGGGAAACAGAGACTCCACTCTTGGAGGGCACACACAAAGTAATGTGCGCATTGGGACCCAGGGAAAGGAGCAGTGACCCCAGGGGAGACTGAACCAGACCTACCTGCTAGTGTTAGAGGGTCTCCTGCAGAGGTGGGGCAGGTGGGGGGGGTTTGGCACACCATGGGGACAAGGACACTGACAGAAGAAGTTCCAGGAAGTACTCCCTGGCGGGAGCCCTCCCAGAGTCTGTCATTATCCCCACCAAAGAGCCCAGGCAGGCTCCAGTGTTGGGTTGCCTCAGGCCAAAGAACCAACAGGGAGGGGACCTAGCCCCACTCATCAAGAGTCAAGTGGATTAAACTTTTACTGAGCTCTGCCCACCAGAGCAACAGTCAGCTCTACCCACTGCCAGTCCCTCCCATCAAGCCTCTTAGATAGCCTCATCTACCACTGGGCAGACAGCACAAGCAAGAAGAACTACAATCCTGCAGCCTGTGGAACAAAAACCACACTCACAGAAAGACAGACAAGATGAAAAGACAGAGGGCTATGTACCAGATGAAGGAACAAGATAAACCTCCAGAAAAACAACTGAATGAAGTGGAGATAGGCAACCTTCCAGATAAAGAATTCAGATTAATGATAGTGAAGATGATCCAGGACCTCGGAAAAAGAATGGAGGCAAAGATTGAGAGGATGCAAGAAATGTTTAACAAAGGCCTAGAAGCATTAAAGAACAAACAAACAGAGATGAACAATACAATAAATGAAAACTACACTAGAAGGAATCAATAGCAGAATAACTGAAGCAGAAGAACGGATAAGTAACCAGGAAGACAGAAGGGTGGAATTCAATGCTGCAGAACAGAATAAAGAAAAAAGAATGAAAAGAAATGAAGACAGACTAAGAGAACTCTGGGACAACATTAAACACAACAACATTCACATTATAGGGATCCAGAAGGAAAACAGAGAAATAAGGACCAGAGAAAAAATTTGAAAAGATTATAGTTGAAAACTTCCCTAACATGGAAAAGGAAATACCCACCCAAATCCAGGAAGCGCAGAGAGTCCCATACAGGATAAACCCAAGGAGAAACACACCGAGACACACAGTAATCAAACCAGCAAAAATTAAAGACAAAGAAAAATTATTGAAAGCAGTGAGGGAAAAACGACAAATAACAACAAGAGAACTCCCGTAAGGTTAACAGCTGATTTCTCAGCAGAAACACTACAAGCCATAAGGGAGTGGCATGATATACTTAAAGTGATGAAAGGGAAGAACCTACAACCAACATTACTCTACCTGGCATGAATCTCATTCAGATTCCATGGAGAAATCAAAAGCTTTACAGACAAGCAAAAGCTAAGAGAATTCAGCACCACCAAACCGGCTCTACAAAAAATGCTAAAGGAAATTCTCTAAGAGAGAAAGAAAAGAGAAGAAAAGTACCTACAAAAGAGAAGACCTACAAAAGAAGGACCTACAAACAAGAAGGACTTACAAGAGAAGAAAAGGAACTACAAAAACAAACCCAAAACAATTATGAAAATGGTCACAGGAACATACATATTGATAATTACCTTAAACGTGAATGGACTAAATACTCCAACCAAAAGACACAGGCTTGCTCAATGGATACAAAAACGAGACACATATATACCCTATCTACAAGAAACCCACTTCAGATGCAGGGACACATACAGGCTGAAAGTGAGGGGATGGAAAAAGATATTGCATGCTAATGGAAATCAAAAGAAAGCTGGAGTAGCTATACTCATCATATAAAATAGATTTTAAAATAAAGAATGTTACAAGAGACAAGGAAGGACACTACATAATGATCAAGGGATCGAGCCAAGAAGAAGATATAACAACTATAAATATATATGCACCTAACACAGGAGCACCTTAATATATAAGGCAACTGCTGACAGCTATGAAAGAGGAAATCGACACTAACACAATAATATTGGGGTACTTTAACACCTCAATTACACCAATGGACACATTATACAAAATGAAAATAAATAAGGTAACAGAAGCTTTAAATGACACAAGAGACCAGATAGATTTAATTGATATATATAGGACATTCCATCCAAAAACAGCAGATTACACTTTCTTCTCAAGTGTGCACGGAACATTCTCCAGGATAGAGCCTATCTTGGGTCACAAATCAAGCCTCAGTGAATTTAAGAAAATTGAAATCGTATCAAGCATCTTTTCTGACCGCAACGCTATGAGATTAGAAATGAATTACAGGTGAAAAAACGTAACAAACACAAACACATTGAGGCTAAACAATACGTGACTAAATAACCAAGAGTTCACTGAAGAAATCAGAGGAAATCAAAAAATACCTAGAGACAAATGACAATGAAAACACGACGATCCAAAACCTCTGGGATGCAGAAAAAGCAGTTCTAAGAGAGAAGTTAATAGTTATACAAGCCTACCTCAAGAAACAAGAAAAATCTCAAGTAAACAATCTACACTTACACCTGAAGGAACTAGAGAAGAAGAACAATCAAAACCCAAAGTTAGCAGAAGGAAAGAAATCATAAAGATCAGAGCAGAAATAAATGAAATAGAAACAAAAAAAATATATAGCAAAGGTCAATAAAACTAAAAGCTGGTTCTTTGAGAAGATTAACAAAATTGATAAACCACTAGGCAGACTCATCAAGAAAAAGAGGGAGAGAACTCAAATGAATAAAATGAGAAATGAAAAAGGAGAAGTTACAACAGACACCAGAGAAATATAAAGCATCCTAAGAGACTACTAGAAGGAAATTTATGCCAATAAAATGGACAACCTGGAAGTAATGGACAAATTCTTAGAAAGTTATAACCTTCCAAGACTGAACCACGAAGAAATAGAAAATATGAACAGACCAGTCACAAGGAATGCAATTGAAACTGTGATTAAAAATCTTCCAACAAACAAAAGTTCAGGACCAGATGGCTTCACAGGTGAATTCTATCAAACATTTAGAGAAGAGTTAACACCCATCCTTCTCAAACACTTCCAAAAAACTACACAGGGAGGAACACGCCCAAACTCATTCTATGAGGCCACCATCACCCTGATACCAAAACCAGACAAAGATACTACAAAAAAAGAAAATAACAGACCAATATCACTGATGAATATAGATGCAAAAATCCTCAACAAAATACTAGCAAACAGAATCCAACAACACATTAAAAGGATCATACACCATGATCAACTGGGATTTATCCCAGCGTTGCAAGGATTCTTCAATATACGCAAATCAATCAATGTGATATACCATATTAACAAAGTGAAGAATAAAAACCATGTGATCATCTCAATAGATGCAGAAAAAGCTTTTGACAAAATTCAACAGCCATTTATGATAAAAACTCTCCAGAGAGTGGGCATAAAGGGGACATACCTCAACATAATAAAGGTCATATGTGACAAACCCACAGCAAACATCATTCTCAATGGTGAAAATGCTCTAAGATCAGGAACAAGACAAGGATGTCCACTCTCACCACTATTATTCAACACAGTTTTGGAAGTCCTAGCCACGGCAATCAGAGAAGAAGAAGAAATAAAATGAAAGGAATACAAATTGGAAAAGAAGAAGTTAAACTGTCACGGTTTGCTGATGACATGATACTACACATAGAGAATCCTAAAATGCCACCAGAAAACTACTAGAGCTAATCAATGAATTTTGTAAAGTTTCAGGATACAAAATTAATGCACAGAAATCTCTTGCATTCCTATACACTAATGATGAAAAATCTGAAAGAGAAATTATGGAAACACTCCCATTTACCACTGCAATAAAAAGAATAAAATACCTAGGAATAAACCTACCTAGGGAGACAAAGACCTGTATGCAGAACACTATAAGACACTGATGAAAGAAGTTAAAGATGATACCAACAGACAGAGAGATATACCATGTTCTTGGATTGGAATCAATATTGTGAAAATGACTATACTACCCAAAGCAATCTACAGATTCAATGCAATCCCTATCAAATTACCAACGGCATATTTTACGGAACTGGAATAAATCATCTTAAAATCTGTATGGAGACACAAAAG
The DNA here is from genome assembly GCF_964270905.1 of Leucopleurus acutus. Lineage (NCBI taxonomy): Eukaryota > Metazoa > Chordata > Mammalia > Artiodactyla > Delphinidae > Leucopleurus > Leucopleurus acutus. Next base: position 46,577,716 of record NC_139159.1, on the reverse strand, counting down.
ACCCCGAATACCCAAAGCAGTCTTGAGGGAAAAAAACGGAGCTGGAGGAATCAGACTCCCTGGCTTCAGACTATACTACAAAGCTACAGTAATCAAGACAATATGGTACTGGCACAAAAACAGAAACATAGATCAATGGAACAAGATAGAAAGCCCAGAGATAAACCCACGCACCTATGGTCAACTAATCTCCAACAAAGGAGGCAAGGATATACAATGGAGAAAAGACAGTCTCTTCAATAAGTGGTGCTGGGAAAACTGGACCACTACATGTAAAAGAGTGAAATTAGAACACTCCCTAACACCATACACAAAAATAAACTCAAAATGGATTCGAGGTCTAAATGTAAGACCAGACACTAGAAAACTCTTAAAGGAAAACACAGGAAGAACACTCTTTGACATAAATCACAGCAAGATCTCATTTGATCCACCTCCTAGAGCAATGGAAATAAAAACAAAAATAAACAAATGGGACCTAATGAACCTTAAAAGCTTTTGCACAGCAAAGGAAACCATATACAAGATGAAAAGACAACCCTAAGAATGGGACAAAATATTTGCAAAAGAATCAATGGACAAAGGATTAATCTCCAAAATATATAAACAGCTCCTGCAGCTCAACATTAAAGAAACAAACAACCCAATCCAGAAATGGGCAGAAGACCTAAATAGACATTTCTCCAAAGAAGACATACAGATGGCCAAGAAGCACATGAAAAGCTGCTCAACATCACAAATAATTAGAGAAATGCAAATCAAAACTACAATGAGGTAGCACCTCACACCAGTTAGAATGGGCATCATCAGAAAATCTACAAACAACAAATGCTGGAGAGGGTGTGGAGAAAAGGGAACCCTCTTGCACTGTTGGTGGGAATGTAAATTGATACAGCCACTATGGCGAACAGTATGGAGGTTCCTTAAAAAACTGAAAATAGAATTACCATATGATCCAGCAATCCCACTACTGGGCATATACCCAGAGAAAACCATAATTCAAAAAGACACATGCAGGGCTTCCCTGGTGGTGCAATGGTTGAGAGTCTGCCTGCTGATGCAGGGGACATGGGTTCGTGCCCCAGTCCGGGAAGATCCCACATGCCGCGGAGCGGCTAGGCCCGTAAGACATGGCCGCTGAGCCTGCGCGTCCGGAGCCTGTGCTCCGCAACAGGAGAGGCCACAACAGTGAGAGGCCCACGTACCACAAAAAAAAAAAAAAAGGACACACGCACCCCACTGTTCACTGCAGCACTATTTACGATAGCCAGTTCGTGGAAGCAACCTAAATGCCCATCAACAGACGAGTGGATAAAGAAGATGTGGTACATATATACAATGGAATATTACTCATCCATAAAAAGGAATGAAATTAAGTCATTTGTTGAGACGTGGATGGACCTAGAGACTGTCATACAGAGTGAAGTAAGTCAGAAAGAGAAAAACAAATATCGTATATTATCACATGTATGTGGAACCTAGAAAAATGGTACAGATGAACCGGTTTGCAGGGCAGAAGTTGAGACACAGATGTAGAGAACAAATGTATGGACACCAAGTGGGGAAAACCACAGTGGGTTGGGGATGGTGGTGTGCTGAACTGGACAATTGGGATTGACATGTATACACTGATGTGTATAAAACTGATGACTAATAAGAACCTGCAATATAAAAAAACAAACAAAAAAACAACTAATACTAAACTTTCTTTGGGTTATTTGTATGGAAATATGCTAATAATATATTTATTTCAGACATTACATGAAATTTCTAAAAATCTTATATGTTCTGGTATAATGTTATAAATCATAATTCTAGTTATTACTTTAAAATGTATATCTCAGGGCTTCCCTGGTGGCGCAGTGGTTGAGAGTCCGCCTGCCGATGCAGGGGACATGGGTTTGTGCCCCGGACCGGGAAGATCCCACATGCCACGGAGCGGCTGGGCCCGTGAGCCATGGCTGCTAAGCCTGTGCGTCCAGAGCCTGTGCTCCGCAATGGAAGAGGCCACAACAGTGAGAGGCCTGCGTACCGGGAAAAAAAAAAAAAAAAAAAAATGTATATCTCAGAAATAACTAAATTTCTTTGTCAATTGCATTATTATGAACTTTCATCAAATCTTTAACCATGGTCATTTTTAAGTCTTTTGTCATTTACAGACAGTTCTGGGTGTACTCTGATGCTTCTGCAAAAATGTTCCTATAAAAGGGTTTCCTCTTCAAGGAATTCATGGAAAAGACTCTCATAAGTACAGCTTTCTGGTAACTGACTATACTGTTGAACTGAATGAATAAGCATTTTCAGAACTCTAATGGAAAACTGATGAATTCATAAAAGTGCTAACAAAACATCAATATAAAAAAAATTAATTACATGGGACTGAGTGAACTGATGAGGATTATTATAATTTTTGTGACTTTCTGTTTGAATAAAAAAAAATAAAATAAAGAATAAAATAAAGACAAAGTCAAATTCTAATTTGTAAATTTCAATACTGGTGTTGGTTGTCCAACAACTGTTTCATGTGTAAAAGAGAGAGCTTTTAAAAAAAAAAAAAGACAAGGGATAACAAATGCTGGCAAGGATGTGGAGGAAAGGGAACCCTTGGGCACTGTTGGTGGGACTGTAAATTGGTACAACCACTATGGAAAACAGTGTGGAGGTTCCTCAAAAAATTAAAAATAGCACTACCATATGACCCACAAATTTGCTTCTGGGTCTATATCCGAAGGAAATAAATCACTATGTCCAAGAGATATCTGAATTCCCATGTTCACTGCAGCATTATTTACAATAGCAAGATATGAGAACAACCTAAGTGTCCATCAACAGATGAGTGGATAAAGAAAATATGGTTTAAATACACAATGGAATACTATTCAGTCACAAAGAAACAAAGGAAATCCTGGCATATTCGATAAAAAAACAAAACAAAACATGAGCCTTCAGGGGATCATCCTAAGTGAAATAAGTCAAGAAAGACAAATACTGTTTGATTTGACTTATATGTAGAAGAGGGGAGGGGAGGAAACCTCACAGAAAAAGAGATAAGATTTGTGGTTATAAGAGGGAGGGGATGGAGGGCAGGGAAATCGGATAAAGGTGGTCAAAAGGTACATACTTCCACTTATAAAATAAATAAGTACTGCAGATGTAATGTACAACATAATGACTATAGTTAATAATGCTGTATGGTATATTTGAGAGTTACTAAAAGAGGAAATCCTGAAAGTTCTCATCACAAGGGGGAAAAAAATATTTTTTCTTTTTTATTTTATCTATACAAGGCAACGGATGTTCACTAAACTTACTGTGGTAAATCATTTCCCAACAAACGTAAGGCAAGTCATTATGCTGCATGAACATTATAACAATAGTGATCTCTCCAATTCATGAGCATGAATATCTTTTCCATTTTTGTCTTCTTCAATTTATTTTATTAAATTTTTATTCCAATTTAAACATCAAAAAGTCTTATTGGTAGTTCTTAAAGCAAATCTAACTCAAGTCATTTTTACCTTTAGGCAAGGATACTTTATAATCAATACTTCTATCTGGAAGGAAAATTTTATAACAGATCAAAAATGTTTATTTTAGGGCTTCCCTGGTGACGCAGCAGTTAAGAATCTGCCTGCCAATGCGGGGAACACAGGTTCGAGCCCTGGGCCGGGAAGATCCCACATGCTGTGGAGCAACTAAGCCCGTGTGCCACAACTACTGAGCCTGCGCTCTAGAGCCTGTGAGCCACAACTACTGATGCCCGTGTACCTAGAGCCCGGGCTCCACAACAAGAGAAGCCACCGGAATGAGAAGCCTGCGCACCACAACGAAGAGTAGCCCCCGCTCACCGCAAATACAGAAAGCCCACGCACAGCAGCGAAGACCCAGTGCAGCCATAAATAAATAAATAAATAAATAAATAAATTTATTACAATATATATACATATATATTTTAGAACACACTGGAGGCGTCGGGGGAAACATAGTTTGAAGAATAGAAAAAGCATATCGCTATGCCTCAATCTTTTTCCTAAATGGTTAAAGAACTGTTCAACAACCCCAAAACCCTTTTTATATGCACACCTGGGAAGAATACCAAACGCGTAACTTTGCTCAGAGTTACACTGATGTGGTTTTAGACCAGATGTTTAAATGTTACAGTATGTACATTTTCTTCCCCTCTTCTAAGACAGAAGTAAAGTAAGAGGAGTATTTGACTTCACTCCACAAGAGACCTATTTAATAGTTTGGCGGTTATGTAAGTAAAGGTAGCTTGGCTAAGTCAATGTTGACGACATACAGAACGACATGATCCTAATGAGTTGGAAAATATTGGCTCTCATGAGAATAGACCAGATGCTACTGAGCTGAGAAAGCTACTGTATTATTGAATTTCATTTTTATGAGGTAAAATTTATTATTCAACCATTAAGATATCCCACATGAAATCTTGCATAAAATACTTTTACAGTTACATTCTGGAAAGTAGATTTTTATTTTAACATTAAGACATCACTTAAATAGCGTATTCAAATGTCCATGTGATCACCTTCAGCACAAATTTTAAAGTCTGTAAGTAATTTCCCTGCAAATACCAGATTAATGGAACTAGACTGTCAACAAAACAATGAACTACCTGAATAAGGACAAACTGGTAACAAGTCTTTGTTTCCTGAGCAAACAAAAGCCATGTGTGACTTTGTATTTTATCATCTAGCAAAAGGACAAACGTTGTAATTTCTATGATTTGAGTACCATCAGAAACATGAACAATAAAAATGTGTAATTCAAGAATCTCAATTACTAATATGTTAAAGTCCAAACGTTAACATCTCTGCTTTATTCTTTATAATTTCTTTATATTTTTAATTAAATTCCCAATATTTGCTATTCTTTCATTACATAATTTCTAGTGGAATAGCAAACTTTAATTATTTTACTTTATTTCTAGTCTAATTTTCCAGAGAGGTTGTTTGATGTAGCACAAGTAATAGTAACAGAAAGGTCCAAAGGCCTGGCTTCAAAAACTAGCTTACTCTGTAGGATGATACTTAAGAAAAACACTAAATTGTTCTAAGCATAAACTTTCACACATGTAACACAGGAAACATAACATGCCAACATCAATATTACTGGGAAAACACAAGAGAAATTAATGCATGAGAAACATCAACCTAAAGAAGGTGAGCCAATTCAGACTATTCAAGTAAGTTTTATGGTATCCAGTCCCTACAACATGCAGCTCAGTAGAGGAAAAATGCTTGGAAGACAGCTGTACAGTACATGAAAAGGCAGATTAAAAAACAGGGTTTCATATATATCTAGTCTCCCAGTGAAAATATTTCTAGTATCCCACTATTGTTCCACACCTCTCTGGAATCCCTAGCAGAAGAGAGAATTCATCCTAGGTGACTGTGAGCCTGTGGTAGCCTCTTGTAAACAGTTACATTAAAGTGGCACAATACACAGTCTGTTCAATAAGTCCAAACAACAAGAGCTAACCAACGCCTTGAATTTTGTTCTTCTCTTATCACGTTGACTACTTATCCTATTTACTTTCTTGCCTTACTCTGTATTTATCTTTGCCCTATATCTTCTTAGCTAAAACAATGGATCCGGAGGCTACAATTCTGATGTTGGGTGTCTCAGTCTCCAAGAACCTCCAACCCTACAACTACCTCCATAGGCAATAACCCCATTTGTGTGATTACAGCAGTAATCTATAGCCAGGACAAGAATAACAAATCAACTCCAGAAATAATACTATATTTTGCACTCACAAGTACTCTGTGAGTATATCTAAAGATATCATCACAGCCGCTCGCCCACAGGGCAAGGCAGGGATTCTGGTGCCGGGAGCCCAGTTAGAAGAAGTGATACATTTCCTAACTGCCCTCCTGTTCTCTTTGTGAACAACAACATGCGTTTTCCAAGAAGTTAAGTGAAACTAAGGATCCAACTGGTGGCCACTGAACAGAGTGAACCTGTGTGGCTGACAGCATCCTGGTCCTCCACCCTGGTGTCAGGCCTGAGCCTCCAAGGTGGGAGAGCCAAGATCAAGACAAGGACCACCAGAGACCTCCCAGGCCCACGTAATATCAATCAGCAAGAGCTCTCCCAGAGATCTCCGTCTCAATGCTAAGACCCAGCTCCAAACAACGGCCAGCAAGTCCCAGTGCTGGACGCCCCATGCCAAACAACTAGCAAGACAGGAATACAACCCCACCCAATAGCAGACAGGCTGCCTAAAATCATACTAAGTTCACAGACGCCCAAAAACACACCGCGGGGCGCGGCCCTGCCCGACAGAAAGGCAAGATCCAGCCCCACCCACCAGAACACAGGCACCAATCCCCTCCACCAGGAAGACCACACAAGCCACTGAACCAACATCATCCACTGGGGAAAGACACCAAAAACAACGAGAACTATGAACCTGCAGGCTGCAACAAGGAGAACCCAAATGCAATAAGTTAAACAAAATGAGAAGACAGAGAAACACACAGTAGATGAAGGAGCAAGGTAAAAACCCACCAGACCAAACAATGAAGAGGAAACAGGCAGTCTACCTGAAAAAGAATTCAGAGTAATGACAGTAAACATGATCCAATATAATGGAAATAGAATGGAGAAAATACAAGAAACGTTTAACAAGGACCTAGAAGAACTAAAGAGCAAACAAACAATTATAAACAACACAATAAATGAAATTAAAAATTCTCTAGAAGGAATCAATAGCAGAATAACTTAGGCAGAAGAAAAATAAGTGACCTGGAAGGTAAACTAGTGGAAATAACTACCACAGAGCAAAATAAAGAAAAAACAATGAAAAGAACTGAGAACAGCCTCAGAGACCGCAGGGACAACATTAAATGCACCAACATTTGAATTATAGGGGTCACAGAAGAAGAAAAGAAAAAGAAAGGGACTTAGAAAATATTTCAAGACATTATACTTGACAACTTCCCTATATGGGAAAGGAAACAGTCACTAAAGTCCAAGAAGTGCAAAGAGTCCCATACAGGATAAGTCCAAGGAGAAACACCCCAAAACACATATTAATGAAACTATCAAAAATTAAATACAAAGAAAACATTAAAAGCAACAAGAAAAGCAAGAAAAAACATACAAGGGAATGCCCATCAGGTTAACAGCTGATCTTTCAGGAGAAACTTTTCAACCCAGAAGGGAGTGGCAGGACGTATTTAAACTGATGAATGGGAAAAACCTAAAACCAAGATTACTCTACCCAGCAAGGATCTCACTAAGATTTGACAGAGAAATAAAAAACTTTACAGACAACCAAAAGTTAAGAAAATTCAGCAACACCAAACCAGCTTTACAAAAAATGCTAAAGGAACTTCTCTAGGAGTAAAAACAAGAGAAAACAAGAACTACAAAAACAAACCCAAAACAATTAAGAAAATGGTAATAGGAACATACATATTGATAATTACCTTAGATGTAAATGGTTTAAATGCTCCAACCAAAAGACACAGACTGGCTGAATAGATACAAAAACAAGATCCGTATATATGCTATCCACAAGAGACTAACTTCAGACCTTGGGACACATACAAACTGCAAGTGAGGGGATGGAAAAAGACACTCCATGCAAATGGAAATCAAAAGAAAGCTGGAGTAGCAATTCTCATATCAGACAAAATAGACTGTAAAATAAAGACTATTACAAGAGACAAAGAAGGACACTATATAATGATCAATGGATCAATCCAAGAAGAAGATATAACGATTGTAAATATTTATGCACCCAACATAGGAGCACTTCAATAAATAAGGCAAATGCTAACAGCCATAAAAGGGGAAGTCAGCAGTAACACAATCATAGTAGGGGACTTTAACACCCCACTTTCACCAATGTACAGATCACCCTAAATGAAATTAAACAAACACAAGCTTTAAATGACACATTAAACAAGATGGACCTAATTGATATTTATAGGACATTCCATCCAAAAACAACAGAATACACTTTATTCCCAAGTGCTCATGGAACATTCTCCAGGACACATCATATCTTGGGTCACAAATCAAGCCTTGGTAAATTTCAGAAAACTGAAATCATATCAAGTATCTCTTCTGACAACAACGCTATAAGACTAGATATCAATTACGTAAAGAAAACAGTAAAAATTACAAACACATGGAGGCTAAACCATACGCTACGAAATAACCAAGAGATCACTGACGAAATCAAAGAGGAAATCAAAAACTACCTAAAAACAAATGACAATGAAACACGACAAACCAAAACCTATGGGATGCAGAAAAAACAGTTCTAAGAGGGAAGTTTATAGCAATACAATCCTACCTCAAGAAAAAAGAAAAATCTCTAATAAACAAACTAAACTTACACCTAAAGCAATTACAGAAAGAAGAACAAAAAAACCCCAAAGTTAGGAGAAGGAAAGAAATCAAAACGATCAGATCAGAAATAAATGAAAAAGAAATGAAGGAAACGATAGCAAAGATCAATAAAACTAAAAGCTGGTTCTATGAGAAGATAAAAAAAATTAACCTTTAGCCAGACTCATCAAGAAAAAAGAGGGGGAAAACTCAAATCAATAAAATTAGAAATGAAACAGGAGAAGTTACAATGGACACCGCAGAAATACAAAGCGTCCTAAGAGACTATTACAAGCAACTTTATGCCAATAAAATGGACAACCTGGAAGAAATGGACAAATTCTTAGAAAGGTATAACCTTCCAAGACTGAACCAGGAAGAAATAGAAAATATGAACAGACCAATCACAAAGAATGAAATTCAAAGTGTGATTAAAGATCTTTCAACAAGCAAAAAGTCCAGGACCAGATGCTTCACAGGAGAATTCTATCAAACATTTAGTGAAGAGCGAACACCCATCCTTCTCAAACTCTTCCAAAAAACTGCAGAGGTAGGAACACTCCCAAACTCATTCTACAATGCCACCATCACCCTGATACCAAAACCAGACAAAGATATGACGCACAGAAAAAGAAAATTACCAACCAATATCACTGATGAAAATAGATGCAAAAATCCTCAACAAAATACTAGCAAACAGAATCCAACAGCACATTAAAAGGATCATACACCATGATCAAGTGGGGTTTATCCCAGGAATGCAAGGATTCTTCAATATACGCAAATCAATCAATGTGATACATCATATTAATAAACTGAAGAATAAAAACCATATGATCATCTGAAGAGATGCAGAAAAAGCTTTGGACAAAATTCAACACCCATTTATAATAAAAATTCTCCAGAAAGTAGGCAAAGAGGGAACCTACCTCAAAATAATAAAGGCCATATATGACAAACACACAGCCAACATGGTTCTCCATGGTGAAAAACTGAAACTATTTCCACTAAGATCAGGAACAAGACAAGGTTGCCCACTCTCACCACTACTATTCAACATAGTTTTGGAAGTCCCAGCCACGGCAATCAGAAGAGAGAAAGAAGTAAAAGGAATCCAAATTGGAAAAGAAGAACTAAAACTGTCACTGTTTGCAGGTGACATGATACTATACTTAAGAGAATCCTAAAGATGCTACCAGAAAACTACTAGAGCTAATCAATGAATTTGGTAATATTGCAGGATACAAAATTGATGCACAGAAATCTCTTGCATTCCTATACACTAACGATGAAAAATCTGAAAAAGAAATTAAGGAAACACTCCCATTCACCATTGAAACAAAAATAATTAAAATACCCAGGGATAAACCTACCTAAGGAGACAGAAGACCTGTATGCAGAAAACTATAAGACACTGATGAAAGAAATTAAAGATGATACAAATAGATGGAGAGATATACCATGTTCTTGGACCGGAAGAATCAACATTGTGAAAATGTCTATACTACCCAAAGCAATCAACAGATTCAATGCAATCCCTATCAAACTATCAATGGCATTTTTCACATAACTAGAACAAAAAATTTCACAATTTGTATGGAAACACAAAAAAACCCAAAGAGCCAAAGCAGTCTTGAACAAGAAAAAAGGAGCTGGAGGAATCAAGCTCCTGACTTCAGACAATACTACAAAGCTACAGTAATCAAGACAGTATGGTACTGGCACAAAAACAGAAATATAGATCAATGGAACAGGATAGAAAGCCCAGAGATAAACCCACACACATATGGTCACCTTATCTTTGATAATGGAGGCAAGAATATACAACGGAGAAAAGACACCCTCTTCAATAAGTGGTGCTGGTTAACTGGACAGCTACATGTAAAAGAATGATATCAGAACACTTCCTAACACCATACACAAAAATAAACACAAAATGGATGAAAGACCTCAATGTAAGGACAGACACTATCAAACTCTTAGAGGAAAACACAGCAGAACACTCTATGACATAAATTACCGCAAGATCCTTGTTGACCCGCCTGCTAGAGAAATGAAAATAAAAACAAAAATAAACAAATGGGACCTAAAGAAGCTTAAAAGCTTTTGCACAGTAAAGGAAACCATAAACAACACGAAAAACAACCCTCAGAATGGGAGAAAATATTTGCAAATGAAGCAACTGACAAAGGATTAATCTCCAAAATATACAAGCAGCTCATGCAGCTCAATATCAAAAAAACAAACAACCCAATCCAAAAATGGGCACAAGACCTAAACAGACATTTCTCCAAAGAAGATATACAGATTGCCAACAAACACATGAAAGGATGCTCAACATCACTAACCATTAGAGAAATGCAAATCAAAACTACAACGAGGTATCGCCTCACACCAGTCAGAATGGCCATCATCAAAAAATCTAAAAACAATAAATGCTTGTGAGGGTGTGGAGAAAATGGAACCTTCTTGCACTGTTGGTGGGAATGTAAATTGAAACAGCCACTATGGAGAACAGTATGGAGGTTCCTTAAAAAACTAAAAATAGAAGTACCATACGACCCAGCAATCCCACTACTGGGCATATACCCTGAGAAAACCATAATTCAAAAAGAGACATGTACCACAATGTTCATTGCAGCTCTATTTACAATGGCCAGGACATGGAAGCAACCTAAGTGTCCATCAACAGATGAATGGATAAAGAAGAGGTGGTACATATATACAATGGAATATTACTCAGCCATAAAAAGAAATGAAATTGAGTTTATTTGTAGTGAGGTGGATGGCCCTAAAGTCTGTCATACAGAGTGATGTAAGTCAGAAAGAGAAAAACAAATACCGTATGCTAACACATATATATGGAATCTAAAAAAACAACAACAAAAAAAAGGTTCTGCTGAACCTAGGGGCAGGACAGGAATAAAGACGCAGACATAGAGAATGGACTTGAGGACACAGGGAGGGGGAAGGGTAAGCTGGGACGAAGTGAGAAAGTAGCACTGACATATAAACACTACCAAATGTAAAATAGATAGCTAGTGGGAAGCAGCCATATAGCACAAGGAGATCAGCTTGGTCCACATGTCCGTTCTCTACATCTACATCTCTATTCCTACCCTACAAATAGGTTCATCTGTACCATTTTTCTAGATTCCACATATATGTGTTAATATATGATATTTTTCTCTTTCTGGCTTACTTCACTCTGTATGACTCTAGGTCCGTCCACGTCTCTACAAGTAACCTAATTTCATTCCTGTTTATGGCTAAATAATATTCCATTGTATATATGTACCACATCTTCTATATCCATTCATCTACTGTTGGACATTTAGGTTGTTTCCATATGCTCTCTATTGTAAATAGTGCTACAATGACCATTGGGGTACATGTGTCCTTTTGAATTATGGTATATGCCTAAGGTATACACCCAGAAGTGGGATTGCTGGGTTATATGGCTGTTCTATTTTTAGTTTTTTAAGAAACCTCCATACGGTTCTCCATAGTGGCTGTATCAATTTACATTCCCACCAACCGTGCAAGAGGCTTCCCTTTCCTCCGTACCTTCAGAATTTATCTTAAACTTTTCATAATAAGTATCAAGAGTTTTCGTAATAAGTATCAAGAGTTGCATCAAAATAAGCTGGCATGAATTCCATAGACTCCAGTTTGTACTTCCAGCTTCTAACATTGTTTTTGCTACTAATGGTTAAGATGCATGTCCAGTGAAAACTTTTCTCTAGCATGTGGTTAAAGCTGAAAGACAACAAGAGGTAACCTGCCTTTTGCATTCACCTTTTCCAGATGCAATGTAACTAGCACCTTCTTTTTTGTTGTTTAATTTGTATTGGAGTACAGTTGATTTAAAATGTAGTGTTTCAATGGAATGTTACTCAGCCATAAAAAGAAATGAAACTGAGTTATTTGCAGTGAGGTGGATGGACCTAGAGACCTTCATACAGAGTATAGTAAGTCAGAAAGAGAAAAACAAATACTGTATGCTATCACATATATATGGAATCTAAAAAAAAAAAATGGTTCTGAAGAACCTAGGGGCCTGATGGGAATAAAGACACCAATGTAGAAAATGGACTTGAGGATGCAGGGAGGGGGAAGGGTAAGCTGGGACGAAGTGAGAGAGTGGCTTGGACATATATACACTACCAAATGTAAAATAGATAGCTTGTGGGAAGCAGCTGCATGGCACAGGGAGATCAGCTCGGTGCTTTGTGACCACCTAGATGGGTGGGATAGGGAGGGTGGGAGGGAGACGCAAGAGGGAGGGGATATGGGGATACATGTATGCATATAGCTGATCCACTTTGTTATACAGCAGAAACTAACACAACATTGTAAAGCAATTTATTCCAATAAAGATGTTATAAAAAATAAAATTAAAAACAATAGATATTAACACCACTTTTATAGATAAGTTAACTGAAACTCAATGAAACAAACTGTACTTCCTTTAGACATATAATCAGATTTCCACACTACAATTCAGTAATTTTAATAGTTGAAAAGTAAAATTATTCTTTTACCTGAGAAAGACATTCACCACACCAGTATCTACGTAACATACTGATTAATGAAGTTCAGTGCACAAAATTAAATCTCTAAGAAGCATTAGCACAGAACATTTTTACTATTTATTTTAGTATCTTTTAATTTTATTCTCTTTTTAGAAGAGCTGAGGAAGAAAAAGTCATCAGTGTAGCTTTAAAGAACATGTAGTATAATTCAATATTCACATAGATATTCTCTTAAAGCCTCTTAGATAAACTCACCCACAAAACAGAAATTAGAATACTTGACTGTAGAAAAACTATTTCATTTTTGTGACATATTATAATACAGTCTATCAAGGAAAACATCTTTTGTTCCTTAAAGGCATTTGTAGTTTTGATGCTTGCAACGAAATTTGGTAACTCAGTTGTGAAGCACAATTATTACTCCAACATTTTAGAAGACTGGTGCACGAGCTTGTTGCATATTCTACGACCCAATGAAATCCAACAACCTAGTGTTACTTGATTTTACATACGCTGACCTATTTAACAGTTTTGGTTATTAAAAGAAAAAAATAAAATTAAATAGTTATTTTTTTTAAAAAAACTAATCAGGTTAGTAAGACAGTGAAATAATCCTGTACCTATAAACCAAGAATAAAAGACTATTTTTGTGCTTAGTTTTCTTTATATAAAAATGCTACATAAATAGGACACATATACAACTTCACTATCAAACTACTTACTTCCTTTGAGTGATAAAATTATATTATTTCACAACTTGATATCGGTCACTCTTCACTGAGAATCAATTGTTATTATAATCAGGAAATCAATAACCATTTTATTTTGGCTCTCAAGATTGCGTAATGAATATTTTTCACATTTTAAATTTTCCAGGAGTGTCCTATGCTTTACGTGTACATGTGTTTTGTCAGTGACCCTGTGCATTCCCCTGATACATCATCTAAAATATTATAAAAATCAATAATGCATTTTCTAGCTAAGGAATTTTAAAATTTCAAACGCATGTCATTAATTATTTATTATCAAATTCTTTTAGTTCTCTCTCTTTGGGAAAATACTAGATTTTTTTCCTATTGTTATTCAGGGCATCTCCCATGTCCTCTCATTTTCCAAGACTCAAACATTCAAGAAGCAATTGCATAGAATTTTAATTCCTAGTCTCACCAAGAAAAAAATTAAAGCATAATTGTATTTACTAACAACATACACCTTTCACGTTTATGGATATAACAAACATAATCCTTTTTCTTACTATTGGGTTGGCCAATAAGTTTGTTCAGGTTTTTTGTAACATCTTACGGAAAAACCTGAAGGAACTTCTTGGCCAACCCAATATATGGCATTCATTCTACTTCATTCTCTTTTATTCTTTTCAAACTCTTAGTGGTTACCAAAGACATTGATTTCAAAGGCAACTAATAAGTTAAAATCTGCACTTAATGAAATGGTAAGATAGGAACTCAATTATAAATGTATTTTTCCTAAAAGTCCTCAAAATAAGTAACAGTTCAGTTCAGAGAGCACAGTGTTGTTCTGGTGACTGAAGGGGTAGGACACACAGAAGTTTCTTATTGGCAAGCAGAACATGTTGCAGAAGAGGCACAGAGAAACCAAAGATGAAAGGAGAAAGGAAGAAATGAATCTAGAAGGGTAGCACCACTGAAATTGCCAGCCTCAGGAATCAAGCTGAGTAACAAGAGCAGTGAGGATTCTGTGATATTAAAAAGGCTGAAAGAATTAAAAGGGCTAAAAGTAATGATGAAGATCAAGAAGCAGGATCAGGAACAAAGAAGAAACAAAGCATTTCTATTGATAAATGATAACAAGGTCCAATGTAAAGATGTACTTGAGGCTACAGGTGAAAAAGTTAGAAGATCACCATCAGGAAAGTAAAAGGCCAACCCACAGAACTGCAGAAAACATTCACAAACCATGTATCTGATAAGGAACTTTTATCTAGAATATATAAAGAATTCTCAAAACAAAAAGATAAAAGAAACAATTCAAAAATGAACAAAGGACTTGAACAGACATTTTTCCACAAAGATATACAAAGAGCCAACACCATTAGACATGAGGGAAATGCAAATCAAAATCACAATGAGACACTACTCCACAGCCCCTAGGACAAACCAGAACCAAAAGGACAGGTAATAACATTATGGTGAAAATGTGGGAAAAACTGGAATCCTCATATACTACAGGTGGGAATATACAATGGTACAGCTGCCTTGGAAAACACCCTGGCAATTCCTCAAAAGGTTAGAGTTACCATATGACCTAGCATTTCTACTCCTAGAAATACACCCAAGAGAAATAAAAGCATATGTCCACACAAAAACTTGTACATGGATGTTCATCGCATCATCATGCATAAATACCAAAAGTAGAAACCACCCAAATGTCCATCAACTGACAAATGGATGAACAAAATGGTATATACATACAGTGGAATACTGCTTGACAATAAAAAGAAACTCATATATGCTATAATATGGATGAACTTCAAAAAAGTACCCTAAGTGAAAGAAATCAGTCACAAAGGACTGTATTTTACATGATCTATTTACATGTAACATCCAGAATAGGCAAATCCATGTAGACAAAAAGCAGATTAGTGTTTGCTTATGGCTTGGGGAGATGGAAGGCTTGGGGAGTGATGGCTAAAGAATGTGGGACTTCTTTTGGGGGCAGTGAAAACGTTGTAAAATTGATTGTGGTGATGAATACAGAACTCTGAATATACAACAAGCCAAATACTGCATACCAAAAAAAAGTGAATCATATGGTAGATGAATTATATCTCAATAAAGATGTTTTGAAAAAAAGACTGAACAGAAGGAATGGGAAGGAGAAGAGAAACCAAGTTAAAGCATTTCTGGCATATGGTAGAGGGGTAAACCTGGGCAAAGGCATGAATGTGGAAGAGAATGTAATTTTTAAGGAACACACAGACTATACCACAGTGTTTAATCCAAATGAAAAAACTGTGTTGACTTGTGTTAAAGAAACAGCTATTAAAGAAAAAAGGATAATATATTAGAATTCTATCAAGTCAGGATTATGCTCAATAGAGACAGAGGGAAAAGCCACTGGAATCATGGACAAGAGAAAACTGGATGCTATGCGTTAGTAACTATCAATAACAAGATAGCAAGAAGTAGGAAGGTAGGCTGGGGCAAAAGATTATGATGGAAGGTGAGGCAGAAACATTGAAGACAAGTGCTTAGCTTAGAGTCAGCTGTAAAACAGAAGAATGTTTCTTCTTCCAAACATTATCAGAATATAAGTCTGAGAAGTCTAAAAACATACATAGCCTGCATAATCACTCCATTAGTATAGTAAATGAGAACTAGTTGCAATGTAAAGCAAAGGATCACTGGTTAAACCAAACACATTAAACAAAGCTTAACACTGCTGAGGGTTGTCTACTGACCGCCCACAGATGTAAGATAATAAAATGCTAACAACCTTATACCTTAAATATATATTTCCTGGATCTTAAGACAGAAAATTTAGAGGACAATATAAGCAAGCACTGTACTAAGACTAAAACAAACAGAATAAGATTGGGGGGGGGCAAAAAAAGACATAAGAAAACTAGACACTTGGAAATCTAGCTTTTTAAAAATATTTTAGCTGATTCTTGTAATTCATCTATGATAAATTTTATAGCTGCTTCATTTGATAAAAATAAGATTCCTTGTCAAAGAGATGAATCTTCCTAACATTGTTCCACTTTCCTCAACTCCCTTAATCTCCAAAAAATTTGTTCTACTAATTTTAGATTTCTCAATGTCAGAACATCAGGTTATTAATCACTTAATCTGTGATTACTTGTCTTTTCCATTTTTTAAGACCTATGCCAGCATTCTATTAGGACAGAATATTTTCAGAGTAAGAAAGTTTTTAAAAAATGTTTTTGCATAACACAGTCCATTTGATAAATTCAAAGAAGGAAATATGGAATTAGTTTGTCAGAATAAAAATTATAAACTAAGCACCATCAAAATTTAATATGAATTTTTAGGCTATCTAAGCCAGTTGACAAAAAACAAAAATTTTAAATAAAGGAAGATTAATACTGTGAGACAGTAAACCAAAAAAAAAAAAGACAAAGAAACAAAAACTCTGGAGAGAATATCACAGAAAACAGAAACCTGACAAACAAAAACATGAATTAGATAATTTCCAACAGTGAAAACTGCTATTGCCAATGAAGGCTTCACTATAGGCATTATGGGTGAGGATCTGAAAGAAAAGCTTTTGTACAGTAACTCCACATAAAATAACAGCCATAACAATGGCAATAACATAATGCTTTAGCCTATTAGGGCTGCTATACCTAAATGCCACAGACTGAGTAGCATATAAACAAGAGAAGTTTATTTCTCTCAATTCTGGAGGCTGAAAGTCCAAAATCAGGGTGCCAGCATGGTCAGGTTCTGGTGAGAACCTCCTCCTGCTGCAGACTACTAAATTCTCATTGTGTCCTCAGATGGCAGAAGGATCAACGGAGTTCTTCTGTGGCCTCTTTTAATAAGGACATTAATCTCATGTGTGAGGACTCCACCCTCGTGATCTAATCAATTCCCAAAGGCCCCCCCAGTTCCTAACACCATCACATTGGGCATGAGAATTTCAACATATGAATTTTGGCGGGACACATTCAGACCACAACACATAATTTAGTCCAATTAAATACTCATCAATTTAAAACATTTTTTTAAATGAGATAAAATTCATATAACATAAAATTCACCCTTTTAAAGTGTACAATTAAGTACAATTTAGCATATTCACAAGTATGAAAACGTCACCACTAACTAATCCGAGAACATTTTCATCAATCTGAAAGAAACTCATGCAGTCATTCCCCATTCCTCCTTTTCCCCAGACTCTGGCAAACACTAATCTACTTTCTGTATATGTGTATTTGTATATGCTAAGCATTTCATAAAACTAGAATCAAAATATGAGACTTTTTGCATCTGGCTTCTTCTACTTAGCATAATGTTTTCAAGGTTCATCCACAGCATGTTATCAGTACCTCATTCCTTTTTATGTCTGAATAATATTCCATCGTAAAGATGTAACACATTTTGTCTACCCATTCATTGGTTAAAAGGTATTTGGGTTGTATCCACCTTTTGGCTATTGAGAATAATGCTATGTGAAATCCTTTATATGTGGACTCTAAAAAGTTAAATTCATAGAAGCAGAGGCCAGAATACTGTTTACCAGGGTCAGGAAGTGGGAGAAATGAGATATGTTGGTCAAAGGGTACAAAATTGCAGTTATGTAGGATAAGTTCTAGAAATCTAATGTACAGCATGATGATTTTACTTAATACTGTACCATATACTGGAAATTTGTTAAGAGTAAATTTCAGGTACTCTCACCACAGGAAAACAATGTAACTATGTGAGGAGATATATATGTTAGTTAGCTTGACCCTGGTAATAATTTCACCATGTATATGAAAACATTCTTAAATTGTTGCATACCTTAAATATATAAAATTATTATTAAAAAAATATACTTTTGGGACTTCCTTGGTGGTCCAGTACTTCCAAAGCAGGGGGCGTGGGTTTGATCCCTGGTTGGGGAACTAAGATCCCACAAGCCACGTGGCATGACCAAAAATTAAAATAATTTTTTAAATAAAAATAAATAAATAAATATTTTTGCATGCAAAAAGGAAAAAATAATGTTACGAATTCATGTACAAGATGTTATGTAGATATATGTTTTCAATTCTTGGGTGTATTTATAGGAGTAAAATTGCTGGGTTATATAATAATTCTACATTTAACTTGTTCAAGAACTAACAAATTGCTTTCCAAAGCAGCATCAGTTATTTAAGTTAATAATTTTAACACATATATATGGAATTTAAGAAGAAAAAAAAATGTCATGAAGAACCTAGGGGTAAGACAGGAATAAAGACACAGACCTACTGGAGAATGGATTTGAGGATATGGGGAGGGGAAAGGGTGAGCTGTGACAGGGCGAGAGAGAGTCATGGACATATACACACTAACAAACATAAGGTAGATAGCTAGTGGGAAGCAGCCGCGTGGCACAGGGATATTGGCTCAGTGCTTTGTGACCGCCTGGAGGGGTGGGTTAGGGAGGGTGAGAGGGAGGGAGACGCGGGAGGGAGGAGATATGGGAACATATGTATATGTATAACTGATTCACTTTGTTATAAAGCAGAAACTAACACACCATTGTAAAGCAATTATACCCCAATAAAAATGTTAAAAAAATACTAATAATAATAATTCAATAGGAATAGCCTCATCCACTAGATGGTAGACAACAGAAGCAAGAACTACAATCCTGCAGCCTGTGGAACAAAAATCACATTCACAGAAAGATAGACAAGATGAACAGGCAGACGGCTATGTACCAGGTGAAGGAACAACATAAAACCCCAGAAAAACAACTACATGAAGGGGACATAGGCAAACTTCCAGAAAAAGAATTCAGAATAATGAGACAGAAAGATGATCCAGGACCTCGAAAAAAGAATGGACGCAAAGATCGAGAAGATGCAAGAAATGTTTAACAAAGACCTAGAAGAATTAAAGAACAAACAAACAGAGATGAACAATACAATAACTGAAATGAAAACTATACCAGAAGGAATAAAAAGCAGAAAAACTGGGCTTCCCTGGTTGCGCAGTGGTTGAGAGTCCGCCTGCCGACGCAGGGGACACTCGTTCGTGCCCCGGTCTGGGAGGATCCCACATGTCGCGGAGCAGCTGGGCCCGTGGGCCATGGCCGCTGAGCCTGTGCATCCAGAGCCTGTGCTCTGCAACAGGAGAGGCCACAGCAGTGAGAGGCCTACGTACGACAAAAAAAAAGCAGAATAACTGAGGCAGAAGAACGGATACGTGACCTGGAAAAGAGAATGGTGGAATTCACTGCTGTGGAACAGAACAAAGAAACAAGAATAAAAAGAAATGAAGACAGCCTAAGAGACCTCTGGGACAAAATTAAACGCAACAACATTTGCATTATAGGGGTCCAGAAGGAGAAAAGAGAAAAAAGGACTGGACAAAATATTTGAAGACATTATAGTCGAAAAATTCCATAATGTGGGAAAGGAAATAGCCATCCAAGTCCAGGAAGAGCAGAGAGTCCCATACAGGATAAACCCAAGCAGAAACATGCCAAGACACATAGTAATCAAACTGGCAAAAATTAAAGACAAAGAAAAATTATTAAAAGCAGCAAGGGAAAACTGACAAATAACATACAAGGGAGCTCCCATAAGGTTAACAACTGATTTCTCAGCAGAAACTCTACAAGCCAGAAGGGAGTGGCATGATATACTTAAAGTGATGAAGGGAAGAACCTACAACCAAGATTACTTTACCTGGCAAGGATCTCATTCAGATTAGATGGAGAAATCAAAAGCTTTACAGACAAGCAAAAGCTAAGAGAATTCAGTACCAGCAAACCAGCTCTACAACAAATGCTTAAGGAACTTCTCTAATTGGGAAACACAGAGAAGAAAAGGACCTATTAAAAAACAAAAAAAACCAAAAACATTAAGAAAATGGTCGTAGGAATATACATATCGATAATTACCTTAAACGTGAATGGATTAAATGCTCCAAACAAAAGACACAGGCTTGCTGAATGGATACAAATATAAGAGCCATATATATGCTGTCTACAAGAGACCCAATTCAGAACTAGGGACATATACACACTGAAAGTGAGGAGATGGAAAAAGATATTCCATGCAAATGGAAATCAAAAGAAAGCTGGAATGGGCTTCCCTGGTTGCACAGTGGTTGAGAGTCCACCTACCGATGCAGGGGACACGGGTTCATGCCCTGGTCCGGGAAGTTCCCACGTGCCGCGGAGCGGCTGGATCCCGTGAGCCATGGCCGCTGATGCTGCACATCCAGAGCCAGTGCTCCACAACGGGAGAGGTCACAGAAGTGAGAGGCCCGCGTACCCCAAAAAAAAAAAAAAAAAAAAAAGAAAGCTGGAAGAGCAATACTCATATCAGATAAAATAGACTTTAAAATAAAGAATGTGGGCTTCCCTGGTGGCGCAGTGGTTGGGAGTCCGCCTGCCGATGCAGAGGACGTGGGTTCGTGCCCCGGTCCAGGAGGATCCCATGTGCTGCAGAGCAACGGGGCCCGTGGGCCATGGCCACTGAGCCTGCGCATCCGGAGCCTGTGCTCCGCAACGGGAGAGGTCACAGCAGTGAGAGTCCTGAGTATCGCAAAAAAATAACTAATAAAATAAAGAATGTTACCAGAGACAAAGAAGGACACTACATAATGATCAAGGGATTGATCCAAGAGGAACATACAGCAATTATAAATATATATGCACCCAACATAGGAGCACTTCAATACATAAGGCAACTGCTAACAGCTATAAAACAGGAAATCGACAGTAACTCAATAATATTGGGGGACTTTAACACCTCAGTTACACCAATAGACAGATCATCCAAAATGAAAATAAATAAGGAAACAGAAGCTTAAAGTGACACAATAGACCACATAGGTTTAATTGATATTTACAGAACATTCCATCTAAAAACAGCAGGTTACACTTTCTTCTCAAGTGTGCAGGGAACATCCTCCAGGATAGATCACATCTTGGCTCACAAAACAAGCCACAGTAAATTTAAGAAAACTGAAATCATATCAAGCATCTTTTCTGACCACAATGCTATGAGATTAGAAATGAATTACAGGGGAAAAAAACGTAAAAAACACAAACACATGCACGCTAAACAATACGTTACTAAATAACCAAGAGTTCACTGAAGAAATCAAAGAGGAAATCAAAAATTACCTAGGGACAATGACAATGTAAACACGATGACTCAAAACCTATGGGATGCAGCAAAAGCTTTTCTAAGAGGGAAGTTTACAGCTATACAACCCTATCTCAAGAAACAAGAAAAATCTCAGATAAACAATCTAACCTTACACCTAGAGGAACTAGAGAAAGAAGAACAAACAAAACCCAAAGTTAGCAGAAGGAAAGAAATCATAAAGATCAGAGCAGAAATAAATGAAATACAAACAAAGAAAACAATAGCAAATATGAATAAAACTAAAATCTGGTTCTTTGAGAAGATTAACAAAATTGATAAACCATTAGCCAGACTCATCAAGAAAAAGAGGGAGAGGACTCAAATCAATAAAATGAGAAATGAAAAAGGAGAAGTTACAACAGACACCACAGAAATACAAAGCATCCTAATAGACTACTACAAGCAACTCTATGCCAATAAAATGGACAACCTGGAAGAAATGGACAAATTATTAGAAATGTATAGCCTTCCAAGACTGAACCAGGAAGAAATAGAAAATACGAACAGACCAATCACAAGGAATGAAATTGAAACTGTGATTAAAAATCTCCCAACAAGCAAAAGTCCAGGACCAGATGGCTTCACAGGGGAATTCTATCAAACATTTAGAGAAGAGCTAACACCCATCCTTCTCAAACTCTTCCAAAAAATTGAAGAGGAAGGAACATTCCCAAACTCATTCTATGAGGCCACCATCACCATGAGACCAAAACCAGACAAAGATACTACTACAAAAAAAGAAAATTACAGACCAATATCACTGATGTAATATAGATGCAAAAATCCTCAACAAAATACTAGCAAACAGAATCCAACAACACATTAAAAGGAACATACACCATGATCAAGTGGGATTTATACCAGGGATGCAAGGACCCTTCAAAATACACAAATCAATCAATGTGATACACCATATTAACAAACTGAAGAATAAAAACCATATGATCATCTGAAGAGATGCAGAAAAAGCTTTTGACAATATTCAGCACCGAGTTATGACAAAAACTCTCCAGAAAGTGGGCATACAGGGATCCTACCCCAACATAATAAAGGCCATATATGACAAACCCACAGCAAACATCATTCTCAATGGTGAAAAACTGAAAGCATTTGCTGTAAGATCAGGAACAAGACAAGGATGTTCACTCTCGCCACTATTATTCAACGTCGTTTTGGAATAGCCACAGCAATCAGAGAAGAAAAAGAAATAAAACAAATACAAATTGGAAAAGAAGAAGTAAAACTGTCACTGTTTACAGATGACATGATACTATACATAGAGAATCCTAATAATGCCACCAGAAAACTACTAGAGCTAATCAATGAATTTGGTAAAGTTGCAGGATACAAAATTAATGCACAGAAGTCTCTTGCATTTCTATACACTGATGATGAAAAATCTGAAAGAGAAACTAAGGAAACACTCCCATTTACCATGGCAACAATAATAATTAAAATACCTAGAAATAAACCTACCTAGGGAGACAAAAGACCTGTATGCAGAAAACTATAAGACACTGATGAAAGAAATTAAAGATGATACCAACAGATGGAGAGATATACCATCTTCTTGGATTGGAAGAATCAATACTATGAACATGACTATACTACCTAAAGCAATCTACAGACTCAATGCAATCCCTATCAAATTACGAATGGCATTTTTTACGGAACTAGAACAAAAAATCTTAAAATCTGTATGGAGACACAGAAGACCCCGAATAGTCAAAGCACTCTTGAGGGCAAAAAACGCAGCTGGAGGAATCACACTCCCTGACTTCAGACTGTACTATAAAGCTACAGTAATCAAGACAATATGGTACTGGCACAAAAACAGAAACATAGATTAATGGAACAAGATAGAAAGCCTAGATATAAACCCACACATCTATGGTCAACTAATCTATGACAAAGGAGGCAAGGATATACAATGGAGAAAAGACAGTCTCTTCAATAAGTGGTGCTGGGAAAACTGTACAGCTACATGTAAAAGAATGAAATTGGAACACTTCCTTACACAAAAATAAACTCAAAATGGATTAGAGAGCTAAATGTAAGACTGGACACTATAAAACTCTTGGAAGAAAACATAGGAAGAAAACTCGTTGACATAAATCACAGCAAGATCTTTTTTGATCCACCTCCTAGTGTAATGGAAATAAAAACAAAAATAAACAAATGGGACCTAATGAGACTTCAAAGCTTTTGCACAGCAAAGGAAACCATAAACAAGACAAAAAGACAACCCTCAGAATGGGACAAAATATTTGCAAACGAATCAATGGACAAAGGATTAATCTCCAAAATATATAAACAGCTCATGCAGCTCAGTATTAAAAAAACAAACAACCCAATCCAAAAATGGGCACAAGATCTAAATAGACATTTCTCCAAAGAAGACATACAGATGGCCAAGAAGCACATGCAAAGCTGCTCAACATCACTAATTATTAGAGAAATGCAAATCAAAACTACAATGAGGTGTCACCTCACACCAGTTAGAATGGGCATCATCAGAAAATCTACAAACAACAAATGCTGGAGAGGGTGTGGAGAAACGGGAACCCTCTTGCACTGTTGGTGGGAATGTAAATTGATACAGTCACTATGGCAAACAGTATGGAGGTTCCTTAAAAAACTCAAAATAGAATTACCATATAAGCCAGCAATGCCATACTGGGCATATACCCAGAGAAAACCATAATTCAAAAAGACACATGCACCCCAATGTTCATTGCAGCACTATTTACAATAGCCAGGTCATGCAAGCAACCTAAATGCCCATCGACAGACGAATGGATAAAGAAGATGTGGTACATGTATAGAATGGAATATTACTCAGCCACATAAAGGAACAAAATTGGGTCATTTGTTGAGACGTGGATGAATCTAGAGACTGTCATACAGAGTGAAGTAAGTGAGAAAGAGAAAAAGAAATATCATATATTAACGCATATATGTGGAAACTAGAAAAATGGTACAGATGAACCGGTTTGCAGGGCAAAAGTTGAGACACAGATGTAGACAACACACGTATGGACACCAAGGGTGGAAAGCTGCGGGGGGGGTGGGGGTGGGGGTGTGATGCATTGGGCAATTGGGCTTGACATGTATACACTGATGTGTATAAAATGGATGACTAATAAGAACCTGCTGTATAAAAAAAATTAAATTAAATTTAAAAAATTTTAAAATAATAATTCAATATGAGTATACAAATTCCAAGTGTAAAGAGGATATTAAGTAAGAAATAATAGCAATTTTTTAAAAAGTAGTGTAGCTATATCAGTATAAAAGGAAACAAAACAGTAACATGATAGAAACAAAGACAAAAAGAAACTATAGTCACAAGTATAAATGGATTGAATTTACTAGCTAAAAGGCAAATTAGAAAACTTGATCTATAATATCTAGTTATACGTTATTTCCAAGACATATACCTAAAGATAAAAACACACAGATTTTAAGTAAAGAATGCAAAAAGAACTACATCAAATACCAACCAAACAAAAACTAACTGTAACTATGTTAATATAAGAAAAAATAGATGTGTCAAAAGACTCTCTAAGGAATAGACTCACTACATTTAATAAAAGAATCAACTAAAAAAGAGAACATAAATATGTGTGACCTTAGGGATATATGTTTATACACACATAAGATCTGCATACTATTTCAGGGTATTCACAGAATTCGAAGCCCTTTCATAAGCCCCAAGTTAAGAACTTCTAAACAAATGAAACATTTGTCCCATCATTTCTTTACAGAATCCTAAAAACCTGTTCCAAAACAACTGTACAATTTTACATTAGGCAATGGCTATATCAAATGAAAAGGCTCTAATTAAAATGCATTTTTTAAGAATTTATAAGATATTCCCCATAGTAAGGTCTAAACTTAAAACCTTAGAAAGCATCATATAACAACAAAACCAGTTTTATTTTAATAAACAAATGAGGTATAAGATAAAAATAATGTTATCATTTTAAGCATGATTGCACTTAATAAAAATATATCCTTTTTGTGTCACTGCAAAAGTAACATTATTTTGAGCTGAAACAACTAAAAGAAGCAAGCCTTCTGCAATTTTTCTTGTTTATCTACAAAGTGAGTGATAAGATGAAGATAATAAACTGGCATCAAAGCAGATTTTTAATTTTCCATAGTTAATTCATTCATTCAGGGTGTAAAACTAATATTTTCCACATTAAAAAAATTAACTTGCTTATGAATTGCTAAAGTACTATAATTAAGAATTTTATTCCACTCTACCAGCATAATCAAACATATTGTATTTATACTTGACTTGGTTATCATTTCAAACATACAGACTGATCCCCTCAAAAGTTATCCAAGTAAGGCCAAAGGATATATTGTACAAGGAGCTGGTGAAAAATAATCTCTTGCAACTACAAAATATATCCACAAGTTGGTGGCAGAGAACAAAACTGAATGGCTTAACTCATATCTTGGATTTTACACAGGAGCTATAAAAATCTGCTTTCACAGAAATACACTACAATTTAAGCTGATCATACTATACACATGAATTTGAATGATAAAATATTAGTCACCTCTAATAAGAGTTTTCCATACACTTGTCAAGAAGAGTGTGTTCTTACCTATAGTTTGGAAAACTTCATTCATCAAAGCTTCATTCACTGCTGAAGAGTTGACATTTCCAATATGAGACCAACTTTGATAAATTGCTTGCAGCAGAAGTGTCTGTGCTCTTGTAGCTTGAACTGTGAGATTTGGAAGTTCAAATATACCTTCAGTTATAGCAATCTGAGATCTTTTGGTCCTGCATAAGAAAATACAAAGCATAACAAACAATATATTAAATAACATTTATAAACAACACCATATAAAGTAAATTAGGATGCAAGGGAAGAAAAGGTATATACAGAAATTATTTTAATTAGAATTAAATCAAAGAGATACACAATTCTACTAACTCTAAATATGTTTCACTATTTCAGAACCTCTAACAATAATAAAAAATAAAAATACAAACTAAAATAATGTCCACACACATTCATACACATATATTCAGCTCAAGCATTACACTTTTTAAATCAAGTCAATCATCAAAAATAACAGTGAAAATAGTACTAATTAACACTTAAAATAGGATTTACTAACAGATCTGCCTTATTCCCTTTTTTAAATTTTTTTATACACTTTTGAAAGGTTAAATTCCAGTTACAATTATTACAAAATATTGGCTATATTCCCCATGCTGTACAATACATCCTTGAACCTATTTTACATCCAACAGTTTGTACCTCCCCCTCTCCCCACTGGTGACCACTACTTTGTTCTCTATATCTGTGAGTCCGCTTCTTTTCTGTTATATTCACTAGTTTGTTGTATTTTTTAGATTCCACATATAAATGATATCATACAGTATTTGTCTTTGTCTGACTTACTTCACTTAGCATAATGTCCTCCAAGTTGATCCACGTTGCTGCAAATGGCAAAATTTCATTCTTTTTTACAGCTGGGTAGTATTCCAGTGTGTGTGTGTGTGTGTGTGTGTGTGTGCGCGCGCGCGCGTGTGTGTGTACGCACATTTTCTTTATCCATTCCTCCATAGATGGACACTTACATTGTTTCCATATCTTGGTGACTGTAAATAATGCTGCTTATGAACACTGGGGTGCACATATATTTTCATACTAGTGTTTTTATTTTTTTGGATATATACCCAGGAGTGGAACTGCTAGGTCATATGGTAGTTTTAGCCTTTTGAGAAACCTCCACACTGTTTTCCACAGTGGCTGCACCAATTTACATTTACAAAAACAAGTCTCAATAAAATTAAAAGGACTGAAATCAGAGTATATGTGCTGATCACAATGGAATTAAACTGTAAACTAATAAAAGAAAGGTATCTGCAAAATCCTCAAATATTTAGAAATTAAAAACATAAAATACAATTAAGAACATAGTAGATAAAATTCAGAAAGTCACATAAGATAAAACTTTTGAAAAAGTATAAAATGATTTTAGAAAAGGACACTGATATGGATGACAGAAAATAATCAGTGTTCCTGGAGAAAAGAGCAGATAAAGAAAAAAATTCTATGGGCATTCATTCCAATAAATGTAACATGGAGGAAACAGTCCTTCTCCAGAACTTCCCTTGTTTTATACTATCCTCCCACCTGTCCACTACAGACTAGTAAAAACAATCAGCGTATGTGCACTATTTAACCGTAAGAAGAATATAAAGGAATTTCAAGCAATAGTCCTATACAGTTGAGATATTGACAGAGTCTCATGTCAATTGGTTACCTTTGTATTTTCCAGATATACTTTTAATTTCAGTCATCTTTCAAGTCAATGGGCTCCTTTTCTAGCCATTGCTACTGCAGCTGAGAACCACCTTGCTAATAAACCTAATGTCCTTCAAAGTTAAGACTGGATTTTTACTTTGCAGTTCCTAGGTCTATAAAAAAAATGAGCTATAATGTTGCTGGGACTTTGACTGTTTAGGTCTCAGATTAGGCCTAGCTGGTCTTCAAGCTTCATTTTAAAGCTGTTCTCTAGAAAATCTATAAAATCAGCATATATTTATTAATTGCCTATTCTGTAGCAGTCATGCACTAGCTACCTAGGAAGTACCTTAGCCGTTTTAAAACATCAATGAACAAAACAGAAAATTAAAATCCCAGTGTCCTCATAGTTTATATTCTAATGGGGACAGGAAACAAATTAAAAAGTTGATCAAAAAAAAAAAAGTTGATCAATATAAGTAAACAAATGATATAAGGAAGTTAGAAGAGAAATGCTCTTGGAAACAGAAAAAGAGAATGGAAAAACAGAGCATGGAATAGGAACTACTGAAGAGGGAGCAATTTCATATATGGTGGGTAGATCATATTAAAAGGATAGGTTTAATTCCAAGCAAGACATGAGCAGACTTGAAGGAGGTAAGTGACAGTTGTGTGGATATCTCTGGAGAGTGATTCAGGCAGATGAACAGTCTGTGAAAAGGTCCTGAGGTAGGACTGAACCTGGCAAGTCCAAGCAATGGCAAGGAAGGCAGTGTGGTTGCAGCAGTTTGATAATAACCTAATTCACTAATTAAGTTGGTTTTCCAAGGTTTTTATCCATAAGAATTACCTGAATAGGCTTTACACAGCCATTCATCTGAGACTGCATCGAAGTCTGACTCCATAGGATTCACTTTCCTTGAATTTACTTTTATTTTTAAATCTCTTTAACCTCATTTTCAAAGTTTTTCATTTAAGGTACTAGAAGTAGGACATGAAATTTTTAAAATATCAATTCCAATTCTGGCGAAATCACTTATTTGTTTCATGTTTTTAGGAAAAAGATATATATAACTTCTCTGAGCTTCACTTCCCTCTTTAAAAGGCAAGTATAATTATCCCTGCCCAATCTACCACAGATGACTATAGTGAAAATCAATTACACCTAATATTTAAAGCTTAACAGATACAAGGTTCTTTGCTAGGAACTGAAGATACAGGCACTATCTTTACACTCAAAGAATTCAGAATCTAGTTGTGAGACAAGTAAACCAGTAATTATAATTTAACATAATGAGTGCTATAACAATGTTATGTACAGATTCCTGTGAGATACACTGAAATGGTTGAGGAAAAAATGCAGGTGTTATATTTAGAAATGACCCATAAACATGAAAAGACTCTTAAGCCTCACCAGTAAAAAGGGAAATTCAAACTAAAACAATGTATGACTCTTTTAACCTCTCAGATTAGCAAGACCTCTCAGACTCTAACTCATCTTCTAGGAATCTATCTGAAAAGAATTTTCACACGAGCCTGCAAGAATACTTACACAAAGACAGTGTTTGCAGCATTATTTAAAATTGCCTAAACCTGAGAAAATCTCATCATTGAATAAATTCTGACACATTGACTTGATGCAAAACTATTCAGATATTAAAAAGAATGAAGTTAGATGAACCTACTGATATGAAAGGATATGCTGAAATATGGTAAAAATGTATGTAGTTGCATTATAACATGGTTCCATGTAATGGCAGGAAGTGGTGGGTTACCCACACATAAAAGTATGTCTGCATGTGTTTGTATGTTGAGATAAAAAATTCTGGATAGAATTATTGATAATATTCATTGCTGGGAGATGATAACAGAGGATGACTTTATGTGATCTTTTCCCTTTTTTCCCTATATAAATGTCTCTATTGTTTTGCTTGGTCCTTTGAGATATATATATCATTATTTTTTCAAAAGAATTTAAGAGGGGGCTTCCCTGGTGGCGCAGTGGTTGAGAATCTGCCTGCTAATGCAGGGGACACAGGTTCAAGCCCTGGTCTGGGAGGATCCCACATGCCGCGGAGCAACTAGGCCCATGAGCCCCAACTACTGAGCCTGCGCATCTGGAGCCTGTGCGCAACAAGAGAGGCCACGATAGTGAGAGGCCCGCGCACCGTGATGAAGAGTGGCCCCCGCTTGCCACAACTAGAGAAAGCCCTCACACAGAAACGAAGACCCAACACAGCAAAAATAAATTAATTAATTAAAAGCCTGAAAAAATTCAAAAAAAAAGAATTTAAGAAACTGCAATACTTCAAGAATGGACTATAGAAATCACAAACTATGTCAAAATGAATTAATTTCATAAAACATTTTTAAAATGTTTTAAAAATGAGCATTATCAATGTAACAAACTACCTCCACTCCCTGCTCTGACACTGAATTATCAAATGATTTCTTACCTTCTCATAGACATAAACTTCACTTTTAAGTCAGACAAAGAAAGACAAATATCATGATATCATTTACATATGGAATCAAAAAAATGATACAAATGAACTTATCTACAAGACAGAAATAGACTCACAGAGATAGAAAACAAACTTATGGTTCCCAAAGGGGAAAGGGGGGGATAAATTAGGAATTTAGGATTAACAGATATGCACTACTATATATAAAATAAACAACAAGGACCTATTGTATAGCACAGGGAACTATACTCAATATCTTGTAATAACCTATAATGGAAAAGAATTTGAAAAAGAATATATATATATACACACACACATATTATACAACTGAATCACTGTGCTGAACCACTGTAAATCAACTATACTTCAATTTAAAACATTTTTAAATTAAAACAAAAAGAAAGAAACTTCACTTAAAACCTCCAAAAGAGGAATTGTATCAACGAAGATGGTAGAGTAAGGTATACCAAAAGTCTGTCCCTCCATAAAAGCAACACAAAAGCTGGCAAAAACTGTCAAAAATCAACTTTTTCAGAACTCTAGAAACTAACCAAAAGCCTGCAACAAACACGGGAACACGTAATAAAAATAAAGTAAAATTCTAAAAAAAATTTTAAACAGCTCAATCTCAGTAGGAACAGTGAACTTTGTAGTATTTTTATTTACCCATGTTACATTCCCTGGCCCCCAGGCTCAGCAGTGGTACCAAATAGCCCTTATCCCCAGTATGACCTGTACTTCTTGATAAACTGTTACTTGACATCTCTGTATTCCTAAAAGATATAAATATTTGTAGGATCTCAATGTCAAGTCAGTGGAAGAGCTCTGGTGCTTCTTGGTCTCATATGCATGGTTGAAAAATTAACAGCCATGACTGCCAGATTTATTAACAAATAATAAATTTATGAACTTAAAAAAAGAAATTGTGGTTGTTCGTTCTGACCTGTCTGGTGGCTACCTGGAGGACCAACTCAAAGAACCTGCTTTCTCTCTCTTAATTCAGAACTCTCCCAATACTAAAACAACTACCCAGGAGCATTTGTAGAAAACATTTACAGGCAAATGTACTGCAATAGTCCTTGCTGCCTGGAATAATAGATAGACAAGGGGGAAAAAAAGAGACTAACCAAAATCTTAGAAAGGCTGGGAAATTATGCTTTCAGGAATAAAAACACTGAAAAGCTCAGACACCTTCCTGGGAATACGGAAGGCCACACACATGCTAAGCACTGTGCACTTGCAGAGAAAAGACAAGAGAAAGGCCTTAAGCTCTCACTTCTGGCTGACTTTCAGGGTATGCACAACAAGAAAAGGCGGCAGAGTTGAAAACTGCCTGGTTGAGCTCTGAAGACATTCCTTAGAAGAAACCATGGAGGCCACATGGCAGTGGGATGAAATATTCAAAGTTCTGAAAGAAAGAACTGTCAATTAATAACTGTAATTCCAGGGCTTCCCTGGTGGCACAGTGGTTAAGAATCCACCTGCCAATGCAGGAGACACAGGTTCGAGCCCTGGTCTGGGAAGATCCCACATTCCGTGCAGCAACTAAGCCCATGCGTCACAACTACTGAGCCTGCACTCTAGAGCCCACGAACCACAACTACTGAAGCCCATATGCCACAACTACTGAAGCCCGTGCACCTAGAGCCCGTGCTCTGCAGCAAGAAAAGCCACCACAACGAGAAGCCGATGCACCGCAACGAAGTGTAGCCCCAGCTCGCCACAGCTAGAGAAAGGCCACGCACAGCAACGAAGATCCAATGCAGCCAAACATACATAAATAAATAAATAAATAAATAAATAAATAAATAAATAATTTATTTTAAAAATAATAATTATTATAATTCCGACTTAACTATTCTTCAAAAATAAAGTAGAAATCTCCCAAGAAAGGAAAGTCCAGGATCAAAAGGCTTCACTTGTGAATTCTACCAACATTGAAAGAAGAAAAAAATACCAATACTCTTCAACTTTTTGCAAAAAAGAACAGAAGGGAATCCTTCCCAATTTCTTCTATAACATCAATATTACCCAGGTACCAAAGCCAGACAAAAACAACACAAGAAAACTACACATCGATATCCCTTGTGAACATAAATGCAAAATCCTCAGTAAAATACCAGTAAATGAAATTTGGAAGAAGATTAAAAGCATTATACACCATGACAACTGAAATTTATCCCAGAAATAAAAGAATGGCTCAAGAACTCAATTCAATACATCATATTTATAGAAAGAAGAGGGGAGAAAACATGTCCATATCAACTGACACAGAAAAAGTACTTGACAAAATCCAATACTCTTTCATAATATAAAACACTCAACACACTAAAGAGAACTTCCTCAATATGATATAGGACATTTATGAAAAACACACAACTAACATCATACTTAGTGGTGAAAGGCTGAAAGCTTTCTCTCCAAGATCAGGAAGAAGTTAAGTATTTTTCTCTTGCCATTCTATTCCACATTGCAGTAAAGGTTCTAGCCACGAAACCAGGCAAAAAAAAATTTTAAGGCATTCAGATTGTAGAAAAAGAAGTAAAACTATCACTACTCACAGATGACATGATCTCATACCTTGAAAACTATAAACACACACACACACCCCCCAATGAATGGAGCTAAAAACAAGTTCAACTAAGTTCCAAGATACAAGGTAACTACATGGAAATCAGTTTTATACCCATATACACTTAAAATGAACAATCTGACAAGGAAATTAAGAAAACTATTCCATCTATAATAGCAACAAAAAGAATAAAATACTTAGGAATAAGTATTTCACCAAAGAAGTGTAAGACTTTTACATTGAAAACTACAAAGCACTGTTGAAAGAAATTAAAGAAGGGATTAAATAAATGGAAAGACATCCCATGTTTATTGATTAGAAAATTTAATACTGTTAAGATGACAGTACTCTCCAAATTCAGCTATAGGTTCAATACAATCCCTATCAAAATCCCATCTATTTTGAATAAATGATTAAACTAATCCTAAACTAATTAAATTCATATGGATTTACAAGGAATCTTGAATAGTCAAAACAACCCTGAAAAAGAAAAACGAAGTTGGAAGGCTCATGCTTCCCAATTTCAAAACTTACTACAAAGGTACAGCAATCAAATACACATATAAATATAAATCAGTGCACTAGAGCTGAGAGTCTAGAAATAAACCCATACATCTATGATCAATGGACTTCTGACAAATGGTCAAGGCCAATAAGTGGGGAATGAACAGACTTTTTAACAAATGGTTTTAGAACAACTGCATATTGAAATACAAAAGAATGAACTTAGACCCCTACCTCACACCATATACCAAAATTAACTCAAAATTGGTCAAAAAGCTAAAACCATAAAATCTTAGAAGGAAACATAAATGTAGTCTTCACAACCTTGGATTAAGGAACAATTTCTTAAATATGATACCAAAAACAAAAGCAACAAAAGGAAAAACAGATAAATGGGACTTCATCAAAATTTAAAACTTTTGTGTATCAAAGGAAACTATCCAGAAAGTGAAAACACAACACACAAAATGACAAAAAACATCTGCAAATCATATATCTACGAAGGGTCTAGTGCCTAGAATATGCAAAGAATTCCCACAACTCAACAGCAAAAAGATATACAGCCCAATTAAAAAATGCACATAAACAGTCATTTCTCCAAAGAATTTACACAAATGGCCAATAAGCACTTAAAAGAATGCTCAACATCATTAGGGAAATGAAAAGCAATACCACAAAGAGATACCACTTCACACCCACTAAGATAGACATAATAGGAGAAGAAAGAGAAAAGAAAAAGCAGAAAATAATGAGTCTTGGCAAGGATGGGGAGAAATTGGAACCTTCATACATTGGAGGTAGACGTATACAACAGTACAACCACTGTGTGTAACAATTTGGCAGTTCATCAAAAAGGTAAATATAGCAATTATATTCTTAGGTATATACCCAAGAGAACTGAAAATGTTGTTCATACTGGAGCTCATATATGCATGTTCAAAGCAGCATTATTTTTATTAGCCAAAAAGTAGAAACAACCCAAACTTGCAACTGATAAATGCATAAACAGAATGTGGTATATCACTATAAAGTACTTATTATTTGGCCATGAAAAGTAATGAAGTACTGATACATGCCACAACATGGAGAAACCTTGAAAACACGCTAAGTAAAAGAAGCTAGACAGAAAATGCCACATATTGTATGTGGCATTCTCCATCCAGAATCACAGATAGAGTCAGGGTTTTCTTTCTGGAGTTTTGAAAATACTCTGGAGTTAGATGGTGATGATGACTGCACAACAATGTGAATATACTAAAAACCAATGGATCGTACAGTTTAAAATAATTATAATAGTAAATTTATGCTATTTTATCTCAATTAAAATTTAAAACCTCCCTGAAGTATTCAGAACTCTGTTCCTAGGAACACTGGTCCAAGCAACTAACGACTGCCCTTTCTTACTCGAAAATAACAAAATAAAAACAAAACCCTGGGATCACCTGTCTCTCTTAATTAGCGTGCCTCATAATTTAAATATACAGTTACACATTAACACATCTACCACCCTGTCCATACAGCTCTCAAATATTTAATAGCAATATGTGGCTCTACCTAGATTTACCATTCAATCCACAAGCCTGGTCACATTTTGCCACAAAATCAAAGGATTGTAATAAATAAACAAGGAAATAAATATGCACTGAAGGGACTTCCCTGGCGGTCCAGTGGTTAAGACTCCACGCTTCCACTCAGGGGGCATGGGTTTGATCCCTGGTCGGGGAACTAAGATCCTACATGCTATGCAGTGGGGCCAAAAATCTTTTTTTAAATCTTTTTAAATAAATTTTTTAAATGCACTGAATAGAAGATTCCTTAAACCAAGCAGGTAAGATAATAGAGATCAAATGAGGCAGGAGAAAAAACAATACAATCTAATTCATAAATTTATATTTCATTATCATTACTGGTTCCTTTTGCTTTTCTAACATTGTGGCCATTCTTTACGTCACTTTCTTGTCTTTTATTACAGGTTTAAAAATTGAGTGGTGGTTCTCTTTCTACTATGTTCTCAAATTTCTGTTCAAAATTCTTGACCAAAACCAAAACAAAAACAAAAGCACAACAGTTTACCAGTAGTGATACTAAGTAAACAGAACAGACATTGGAAACCTACAATATAAAAATGTATAATTAATCTAGCCACTTTATCTTTAGCCAGATATTCCTTGGTGTTTAGGAAGTCCTATGGTATAGCAAGAGCCATGTTCTTGTAACTACAGCAATAATTACTTATAAGGCAAAATTACAGTCAGGATTCTTTTCACAAGTGGGTCTTTACTTATTTCATAAAAACTTCAGCTACTGTATATGGTACTCTTTCAAGCCATCAAATGTCACATAAAATGATTCCCAAATGGATAACACAGACTTGAATAAAAACTTAAACATATGCAAATTCAAAAAGATTAATTTATTCTACATTTTAATACTGCCCAAGAGTAGGGGACAGTTCTCTCCTTCAGGTTCAATTTAATTTAACATCAAAGGAAATAACTCACTTTACAAAAGCCAGAATTCAACAATAAACAAGTAAATTATAGCATACACGTATGGCATGTTTTTGTGGTTTGTTTTATTTTCCAGCTATAACTGACTGCAAATAAAAGTACATTTTATTATACTTCTGTTTAATATTCCAGTAGCATTTGAACTAAAATAAACCATTTATAAATGATTTGGCAATAGATGGTAAATTATAGAATGTACCTGCTAGTATAACAATATCAATGAAGAGGGGTTTTTTCCTCTTTTGTTTTTGTCAATGCTGAGATATTTCCAACAGGTTAACTAGTATAGAAAATAATAAACACCTATGTATCCATTTCATCAAACCATACCATCATACTGTATTTGCCTCAGAAATTTTTTATCAATAGCTTTTACAACTTTAAGCTATTTGGGGGGCTCATTAAAAAGTCAATGAAAATAAACAATAAAAGTAAAATTTTCCTTGTGATTTATACCACTACAAATTTATTTAAACTCAGCTTAAAATAAAACAGCTCAATAAAATTCATACTAAAATTCTCTAACAACTTCTGGACTTACCTCATGTTTTTGAAATATCACTAAACCTACATTTTAACAATTAAGTTGGTGAAAATAAAATAATTTATTTAACAAATGCCTATTTCATATATCCAGAAGTCCTAGTCTGAACATATGTTCATATTACAGAATAGGTTTAAAACACTATCAATTCAAACATTACTCTCTAGGGAAAAATAAATCCTAATGTAACTAGCAGGATAAACAACTCATTAAAACTCAACTTGGACAAACTCCAGGATAAATTTAAGGAAACAGAAACAAGTAGGTCTTGATTGTGTAGTAACAAAGACTGAAAATGAATATGCCCTAATTAAAACACTTTAAAAGATTCTGTCTGTTCCATTTGCTGACAAATTACAATACGGAGCTGAC
Organism: Leucopleurus acutus; assembly: GCF_964270905.1. Lineage (NCBI taxonomy): Eukaryota > Metazoa > Chordata > Mammalia > Artiodactyla > Delphinidae > Leucopleurus > Leucopleurus acutus. The sequence continues at coordinate 46,540,703 of NC_139159.1, read as the reverse complement.
AAAAGCTTTGGACCAACCTGGCACTGCTATAAAAAAAATTCTTCTTTTGAAATTTTAAATAAAAAACATGGAAGTCATTCTTATTCCTCAATGCAAAGGAACTAACTTAAACAATCCATTCACACTCACAGCAGTACTATAAAATTTTTGCCATACATACACTTCAGGAACAACCATCCATTCTTTTAAAATCAACACACCTCACAGCAACTGAAAGAATATCCTCAGCAACAGCTGGATCTAAAGATTTATACAGAGTCCCCAAATGCAAGGTCTGAATGTACAAATTGGTTCCAAAAATGTATTTTTGTTATTACTCATATCCTGTACAGTAAAATAAGATTAGATCACTTTTTCCAAAATAAAATGAGTACAAAACTCACTAACTCAACTGAGAAATGAAAGCAGTTTAAAAAACTAAGAAATGTGTATTTAGTTCTGCACACAACGACTCTTCAACTTATGCAATATATCAATACTCGTGGAAGGGGAAAAAAATTTTTGACCTAAATCGTAGGTAAAATGAAAGGTTAAAGCTCCTCTTTCCTCCTCCTGATCCCACTCCACTCCCCACAGATAACCACTTTTTATGAATTCAGCATACATACCTACAGACCTCTATTGATTTTATGTATTCATAGATACACTTATAATTTTAATGGAGATATATATATATTTAAAAGTCTACAGCCTGCTTTTTTTTTTTTTTTTTTTTTTTAGCGGTACGCGGGCCTCCCACTGCTGTGGCCTCTCCCGTTGTGGAGCACAGGCTCCGGACACGCAGGCTCAGCGGCCATGGCTCAGGGGCCCAGCCGCTCTGCGGCATGTGGGATCTTCCCGGACCGGGGCACGAACGAACCCGTGTCCTCTGCATCGGCAGGCAGACTCTCAACCACTGCGCCACCAGGGAAGCCCTACAGCCTGCTTTTTATGACTAAGCAATATGTCCTAGTGATCAAGATCTTTGTACATCAGTACATATTCTTCCACGTTGGTCTCTTTAATGCATGCTTCACATTTTGCTGTCTGAATCAAGATTTACATTCATAGGCAGTGTATCAGTGTATTGTTTTCTCAACATCCCTACAAGTATTAACTGTTATATTTATTTAATTACAATAATTTTAGCATTTGCAAATAGCTGTAAAATACATTTATATACTGCTGTGTTGAGACTTGAAAATATTTTATCATTTTTCAAATTTCTGAAGTAAATATTTGAACTTAAATATTAGATAACAAATGGACAGAAAAAATGAGAAGTAAAATTTGTCTATCACTAAAATAAAAATATAATGAATGCCTTGATTATTATAATATATAAAGTTCAAAATCTTACAATGAACTACAGGTGGTAGCAAACAAACTAAATAAAAAAGGAGGAAAATGTTATCTCTTCATTAATCTCATCATCTCCCAGACAAGTTATTCAATATAGACAGTTCGTCTACTTAAGTAAAAATGTTTACTCAGGAAAAGAGAGAGAGAGGAAGTGTGTTCATGCAATATATCTTATATATGTAATTAAAAACATTCAAATATTACCTTGAGAATTCTGATTAGGGAAATCACTAAAATTTTAGTTCAATTTCAGTAATTAATTAAAGTCATTGGTTTTTGCTTTGGCCAAGGGCACATTTTACATATATTATGTATGTAAAAAGAAGAAAAAAATTGGTTATCAAAAGAGCATACAATCTAAAATCTAATCAATCAGACCACCAAAAAGCACAAAAATAGCTGAAAAAATTACCAAGTGCATGTCAATAAGTATTTACTTGTGCTTTCCATAGTTTCAAGGTTTTGAAGATAAATGTCCTCCACAGAAAAAGAGATGGTCCTTACTGAACTTAATGTAAAAAGAATGGAAAAAGCTATTAAATAATCACAAAAAACAGTGTAAAAATCACCTCTATGAAAACTACAGTGAAAAATAGGAAAAATAGCCCATTAAAGAAAATATTAGGGGGGCTTTCCTGGTGGCATAGTGGTTAAGAATCCATCTGCCAATGCAGGGGATATGGGTTTGAGCCCTGGTCCAGGAAGTTCCCACATGCCACAGAGCAACTAAGCCCGTGCGCCACAACTACTGAGCCTGCCCTCTAGAGCCTACGAGCCACAACTACTGAGCCCACATGCTCAGTAGTTCAATATTCAAATATTGAAGCCTGCGTGCCTAGAGCCCAGGCTCTGCAACAAGAGAAGCCACCCACAATGAGAAGCCCATGCACCGCAACCAAGAGTAGGCCCCGCTCGCCGCAACTAGAGAGAGCCCGCACGCAGCAACGAAGACACAACACAACCAAAAATAAAAATAAATAAATTTTTTAAAAAAAGAATATTTAGGAAGATGTGATCTAATCAGAGAAAATATCAATTGGACCAATATCTGAGGAGTAAGTAAAAATTATTTAGGCTATTGATTACTGAAACAATATGGTGAAAGACTTGGTTGAAAAAGAAACAATGAAAAAGGCAAGGAGGTGGGAGGGGATAGAGAGGAAGATACTCAGATGAATCTAGACAGCCAAGAAGGGGCTAGACCATGGAGGACATCACTGAAAGTTTTAAAGATCTTAATCTTTACCACAAAAGCTATGAGAAGCAAAGTATTTTAGGCAGGAGAAGGACATAATTAGGGAAAGCAAAGACCATATCTTACTCATAATGGGACTCCAAGGCCTATGACACAACAATTCTCACATGATAGTTACCAAAAAATTATTTTTAAAACAAACAAATGTCTAATTAACCTGTTGAAACTTAAAAAGTGCTAAGTATTAACAAATTCATCTAGGAAACTGGAAATATTTTTTAAAGTTATAAATCATAATAAAGAATACAATCAAACCTATTATCAAGAACTTGCTAATAGCTACCAACATGCTATTAATGGCTCCAATACCAACACTAAACTAGACCTCTGGAACAACTGAAACAAGTGATTTCATCTTTCTCGATCCACAGTATCATCTTCCCTAATCCTCCATTTCCATATCTATAAAAGAGATAATAATACATGACTTGTTTATTCCAAAGGTTGGTTGTGAGATTCAAATAAATCACTGTATGTAGTGGAATAAGTACAAAATGCTACACAAGAGTATTACAATGCTGTTCTTAGAGATTTTCTTCTTCTACTAACTATGCACTGTATGATCTTTTGAGCACAGGGACCTCCAATGATTATTTGTTCCTATATTTCAAGTTAGTATATTAAAAGAGATTAAATCATCAAACACAGGAAAGAAATTCAGAGGCAATTATTAAAAACAAAAACAACACTTAGCCTAAATTTAGTGATTTCTAACCAAGAGATTTCTCTTTTAATAAATACACTGTATACTAACAACTTAGAATTCCTTTGAATATACTCAAGTTTCAGTCCCAAAAAAATAATGAAACACAGATGTATTTAAAAGATATTGTCACTAATATAAGATGTTGTCATATTATATACTGACATCGAGACAGTACAAAATGTCTCCCACTGTTGTACATAGGTAAAACCAAATACTGAGAAAAGGCTACTATTAATATTATTCTTCTCATAGAAAGAGATGTAAGTCTTATAGTCATATTCTACGGTGCCGAGATTTAAATTTAAAGGCAATAATCTAAGAAGGAATTATAAATGTTCATTTGGCTACCACTAAACAATTTTACTAAGTTTAAAACATTTAACAAGGGAAATAGATGGATCATAATTACCTATACAACTTTATACCCAACTGATCATAAAATTGCATGTTGAAAATACCAAATTTTCCAAAAGCAAAATCGAAGGAAACCTGTTCTCATTGGACCAACACTTTCCAGTTGTTAACATATGTTGCATGCTCTTTGTGCCCTTGCTAAAAGAATCAAAGGGAAAAATCTAACTAGTACAAAGATAAGTGCTATTTACTTGTAGCTGTGTTCTTCATGTCTTTTTTTTTTTTTTTTTTAATCTCTGAATGTAATTTCAACACTGTGTAGCAGGGAGCAATCCTTGTGAAATAACTTAGGCAAGAATATTAGTAAACAATCGTCAGGCTGTTAGCAGACAAGGTACACATAAGATTGTCTTAAAGGCCCAATCCTACTTCCTAACAAACTCCCCAGACTAGAGGCAGATTTGGGGTTCCTGGGCACTGGCCCAGATCAAGTGCTGGCACTTGACCGTGGAGGTGAGGGCCCTTCCCCCTGGCTCCCTCTCGGCACTGTCCCCACATTCCTTTCTATGCCAATCAAACCCTTGCATTCTTCCATAAGACCAGAAAACAGAAACCCTTTGTCCTTAAGCTGAACAAACATTTTGATAGGAAGCCCTTAATTATTCATAAAGTCTTGGTATTTAGCCTTGCACTGACCTAGACGTTAGAAGACCACCAGTGCCCTCTACTCACGCAGAAAATAAGACCTAGATGAGTCTCACAGAAAAACAACGGGCTCTCCACTCAGAAACCTTAGTTCGAATTTTTAAAGCTAGGAATTCATAGTTTAGTTCTTGGCGTCTGCATAACCTTGCATGTTTAGCGCTGGTTTGTTCACAGCTTGTTGGCAGGTGTCGCTTTTCTGCATTAAAAATGTTGCTCATCAAGTCATTTACCATTTTAAAGGAAAGCGTAGAAGAAGCTTCTGGTACTGCCATCAGAAACTCTCTGTTGAAGTTGCTCTTGGTTGAAATATTTTTTTAAAACCAGTGACCTCCCACAGTGGACTCTCTCCTCATTGGTGACTCCTCCCTCAGCTCCTGGCTTCTACTGCAAAAAGACGCTCTACTGAGTTGACGTTCACCATCCATTTAGACCTTGCATGTGGGGTTCCTTTTAGAAGGACTCAGCTCTAGCTCAGTTCTGCAGGGGCCATGACTGACTCTTGAAAAACAAGCACCTCTGGTCGCCCGTGGTAGATGAATGACTCATTCCTACTGCAGACTTCTGCAGACTTCGTGTTTCTCTTTTTACACGAGCAGCTCCAGTCAGACTTTGACTTTTAGAAGTTGTTTACATATGAGACATACATAGTTGTTGTGGCCACCCAACTTCAAGGGACACATGTCAAGCTCTCCAAGGGTTTTGTTTGTTTGTTTGTTTTGTTTTTTAAGAAATTTTTATGGCAGCCGTGGCAAGAAATCTCCGTGCTCTCCATTGGCTGCTTGAGTCCCACAGCTCAGATGCCAGGTGCCGGAGTGCTGCAATGCACCGCACAGACAGGCTTCTTCGGCTTCAAACATTCCTGCAGGAATGCAGGGCAAAAGATGCATCCGCAGGGCAACTAGCTAACAAGCTGCCAGCCAGTCATGCCCTGGTCAGCCTACAACAAGGGAATCGAGATAGGCCATTACCTTTATCTTGAGCCAACTGCCCTCACCAAAAGCTGACAAACTCCAGGGAGAGGAAAAGGAACTGAATGCAAGAGAGAAATTTTGGGGGTGATAGAAATGTTCTGTATCTTGATTTTGATGATGGCTACATGACTACATACATCTGTCAAAAATCACTGAATTGTTGTCACATAAAAGTGTTGAACTTTGTTGTATTTAAATTATAGTCTAATTTTAAAATGAAAATAATGTTACTGAAAACACTGGTATAATTAATATTATAAACCATTAAAGAGAACTTTATAAACCACATTCTACACAGCTCCAAAGTACTATGAAAGCTTGCTACAGTTATATGGTATTTTCAGGTGTAACAAGATCCCTAAGTATTTTTGTAATTTTTAAAACTACTCACAGGGAGTTTATGAGAATAAAATAAGAATACTTTGAGAAATAAATTAAGTATTAAAAATTAAGTATTCACCTTCAAATATTATTCCTCCAAAAAAATAGTTAAAAGAAAAAACATAGTGAAACTAAAAAGAAACTAACATCTAGAAATAGAAACTCCAAGAGCACTCATATATCTGAATGTTTGCATTTATCAGAGAGAATAAAAACGTAAGATATTCAAGAATGGTTCATTTAACTTATATTTCTCTTTAGATGCTAGAGTCTATAAGAACAGTTGCTTTAGAATATTAGAGCTTCGCTTATTTAAAAAAAAGTAAAGATGAACAAAAAAAGGAAACTGAGTTTGGGTAGTTTGCCTACCTTTTCTTCCTTAAACATTAATATGATTGACTACACCTGTTCTTTTTTGCTTTCCTCTTCAAAAGATAAGTTAACAGATTTTAAAATATTTATTAAATTAATTAAATTCTAGTTTGGTTCATTTTAATTAACATTTATTGAAAGTCAACTATATGCTAGGTCCTGGGGCATAAATGCAGATGTGAAAAATAAAAATAGTCAAGATGCAAAAATCATAAAGTGCTATAATGACAAGACTAGGCATTTTCAAAGTGAGTTAATTTACCACAGATTAAAAAAAAAAAAAAAAGGACCTACTACCAGCTATTCATCTCCCTGAGAAAGACAGACAAGTCTGATACAGATTAAATTCTATATTTATGAGTTTTAATACCAATAATCACAGAGCAAGAAGGAGTCCAAACACCAACCCCACCTCTATAATTTCTCAAAAATTATGGCAAAAGTTTATGTCTACTTGAGATTGAAGAAGGGGCTAATGACACAAAAGGATATTCTTAGAATACCACAGTTAACAGCAGCAACTGTAACAAGGTTTTAAAACCCCTCATCCAACTCTGTAATTTAAATATCTCTGGATAACAGTAAGGACAGTTATTTGTAATTAAAACCTGTGACCTGTAATTAAAACCTGTGACCTCCCACAGTCGACTCAATACATTTTACCCGGGTAAAGAAAGCAACATAGAGATGTAGCATAAAAGACAAGTTAGTTGCTGACAATGCTGTGTCAAGAATGATCTTCAAAAACATTATGGTAAGTGAAAAAAGCCAGAAACAGGATACCACATTTTGTATGATTCTATTTACATGACAGAAAAGATAAATACATGGAGAAAGAAAGAAGATTAGTGATGACCTAGGGCTGGAGATGGGGATTAAATGTAAATGGGTTAAGAGGGATCTTATTGGAGGGATGAAAATGTTCTAAAACTGATTTATGTTAACAGTTGCACCACTTGGTAAAGTCACTAGAAATCACTGAACTCTACACGTGAAAAGGGTGAATTTTACATTATATAAAGTATGCCTCAATAAAACTATAACATAAATACAAGTTAGCAAAGCTATTCCTATAAAATGATGTCTAAGGATGCGATCTTAATGCCAACTTGCAATACACTCTCTCATCAATGGTGGAAGGAACTGCTAATCTTGGGTCTGGATTCAAATAAACCTAAAATTGAATTCTAGCTTAACTATTTATAGATGTATTAGTATTCAGAAGCTAAGACAAAGATATGCATAAAATGTATATAATAGTATGTCTCTCATAACGTTACTATGAAGATTAAAGAGATAATGCATATAAGACTTAGCACTGCTTCTGGCACACATATGCTATTAATATTAAATCTATATTATTAAAATTCTCACAAATTTCTCACATAGACACATAAGTTGAAAAATAACTCTGTTCATGAGTTTTTCAAATATGAATTATATGCAAATTAGAAATACAAGTATTTCTCAATGAATAGAGAAAGTAACTATCAGCATGAGCTGTGATGATGAAGTAATGATATTCTGAAAGTCCTGCCAGAAAAATTAATCTCAGTAATTTGTAGTCAAAGAATATATCTTCACATGAACATATTTATCTTAATACAATAAATAAAGCTTTTAATTAGAAGGACTTTATGGATTTTTGAGGTGTATTCACACTAAACATTATAATGTAGAAGAGTGGATGTTAAGAGTATAAAGCAAGGATACAATTTAAAAATATGTGCATTTTATAAATAGGTCTTAAAGGCCTTAATATAAGTTAACCTCCATAAATACTGGAGACTGTGTACATGTTAAAATAACTGCTGAGAAATCAAATTTTTAGAAAAGCTTATATAAAGCTGGAAAATAAAAAAACAGTATGTTTATTAATTCAACTAGTTTTCATTTATCTGTAGGAACCTATATTTCAGTTCCAATCACTGTTTGCTTTAATACTAATTAGATGGTTTTCACTTCAAACATAAATCATTAATAAAATTTAACAGAAAAATATTGAATAATGTTAAAATATTATGCAGTTAAAAACTATGTAAGCATCTCCTTCCAAAGCCCAAAACAGCAAAAAGGACAATTTTATAATTAGATTTTAAAAGACAATATACACTGCTTCTTAAAGCAGTTTTTCTCTCCTTAAAATTCCTTTAATTTATTGTGTATTCTCTGCTGACATGAGGGCAGGTATCTTGCCTATTTTGTTTATTGGTGCATCTCTAGCCAGGCCCTGCAGAGTGTATGGCATGCAGTGGGCATTCATCACCTATCTGTGGAATAGACCTGAATGAATAATAAAGAACAAGCTCAAGTATGCAAAAAGGCAGACAAACATAGTGGAAAACCTCCCTCGAGTTTCAAAAAAAAACTGTAACGGATTAGGGAACATTGTTCAAAAATTGAAGAAAATATGCATCCTGTCTATTCTGGTCAGCCTTCCCTGCTTTAATCAACATGATGAAGACACAAAAGAAGAATTAAGCATTTTAAAAAAGACAGTAGAAGACAAAAACAGTATGAGCAAAACAAAAAAAGATTCTAAGAAATATGCAAAGAAATGCTTGATTTATAATGAAAAAATGGCTACATTAACAAAATAGGGCAAGTCACACAACACAGAATCCCATAAGATGGAAGATTAAGTTACATTAAGTACAGAGCATCCAGCATGAGTCCACTGTTGTATGCCTGACCTGAGATTACAGTTCATATAAAAATACAGCACCTTAGCAAACAATATAAGTAAGACCTAACCATTTGCTACAAAGGGAGCTATTACAGTAAAAAAGAAAAAAAATTCAGCAAGTTATCCAAATCAAAAAAGAAAACTGTAATGAGAACAGTTTGCACTATGAACTGTCCAAATCAAATTTACCATATGATGTAATAGAGAAATTGATCAGATGGGCTATTTTCATTGTGATCATGTTTAACCATCTCTAATGTATAGGCTAATGAGATAAAATAAAGCACGCATATTTTGTTTCCTTTAAGGCTGTAAAATTTGGACTTACCCCACACTTAGGGTCTCACAAGATAGGACATTCTTGTGTGCTCAATCTAAAATTTCAGATGGACAAAAAAATGTATTTTCTAAGGAAATTCAAAGATGACATACAAAATGAATGCATGAATTGAGTCAAAGACAAATGAAGACTGCTGTATGTCTCACTTTCAAACTTCCCTAAGCTTCTTTAAAAGATCTGTAAATTTTTAAGAACTGTACAGCTATTTGATTGGAATAGATGCCATTCACATATTTCGATGTTTGAATCTTACTTTGATGAAGAAATATTTGATTCGCCTCTCTTTCATTCACTTGATTCTCCTATCTTTGAAACAGAAACCTGTATCTGCAATGTATGTCCATTTCAAGAGGATGTGACAGAGCAAAAAAGCAAACAATGCTGGATTTTTCAGAAACTAACATATGAATCCCAGTCTCTCCTGAAATGTTTAGCTATGTGACTATACACAGATAAGTGTTCATATCTGCTTGTATTTGTTAAAACATATTCTCTATCATCAGATTGTTAAACTCAACGTTAATATCTATCACTAGAGAAATAATTTGTAATCAGAGTATGTGCCTTGGCTGAACTGATTTACCATTTGATAATACTTCAAAGAGCTATATTTCAATATTCTCTTTGATTTCAAATTGAATAGCAATAAGCACTAGGCCTATGATAGTATTTTTTTTAATAAATAATACTCACGAAAATAATTTTGGATTCCTTTAGCACTACCTATTTTTTAAAAAGTTTCCATAATTAATACGTCTTATTGCTAATAAAAAAGGTGATGAAGCAAATATGCATATGGATTTCAAAACATGACATATATATATGTCCACCCAGAATGGGAACCATGAGGTATTTATAAATTCATGTTAAAAACAGGTACTAAGAACCCAACCTTCCTACTATTTCTAAAACCTTCTATGTCCTCCTAACCTATTCCGAATAAAAGAAAGTAATGTGGTGAATGGTCATTTGATTTAATTGTTCACTTGTTTCATTTGTTTTAATTTTTGTTTTATTTTGCAGTACTGAACTTGTCTATAACCTAAAGACTTATAAATTCCATATGTCAAGCACTACATCTACCTTTTGCAGAGCTTAACAGATATATAACTTTAAAACATGAGAAGAAAATTAAGCAGAAAAAGATCTCCCTATACCACAAAAAGTTACAAAATCATTTTGTAGAAAAACAATCTATTATAAGTAAGCCATCTCACAAACAGTAAGAGCAAAAAATACTGTGAAGATAAACTTGTAAACAACCCAAAGAATTCTAACAAATTCATCTCTTTCTTCTCTTCCCCAAATTAAGTAGACCTATTCCAAATAAACACATTACCACGTTTTACTTGCTTAAGTTATACCAATTCTTAGGAAAAACTGTGTCAAATCTAAAAGTTAACATTTCAAACAAAAAGTAAATGATATAAAGGAGATAAACTCAGCTTCTGGCTTTGGAGTTAAAGTAGACAGACTTAACATTGAAAAGCAATGCAGTCCCACAGAATTGGATGAAAAATTTACAAAATCACATATATATAATAGGGGATTAATATACAGAATATATAAGGAACACCTTCAAATCAACAATAAAAACAATCCAATTTAAACATGGGCAAAGGACTTAAATATATGTTTCTCCAAAGATGATTATAAATGGCAATAAGCACTTGAAAAGATGGCGGAAGTAGGGGGTTGGGTGAAACAGGTAAAAGGGATTGAGAGGTACAAGCTTCCAGTCATAAAATAAATAAGTCATGGGGATATATATACAGTATAAGGTATATAATCAATAATAATGTAAAAACTTTGTATGGTAACATGGTCACTAGACTTACCATGATCATTTCATAATTTATTTAAATGCTGAATCACTATGTTGTGCATCTGAAACTAACATACTACTGTATGCAAACTATACTTCAAAAGAAACCAATAATCATTAGAGAAATGCAAATGAAAACCACAATGAGATATAATTCTATATTCAACAGGATGGCTATCATCAAAAAATGGAAAATAAGAGTTGGTAAGGAAGTGGAAAAACTGGAACCCTTGTGCACTGTTGATGGGAATGATGGTACAGTCACTGTGAAAAACAGAATAGCAATTTCTCAAAAAATTAAACATAGAATTATCATATGATTCAGCAATTCTACTTCTAGGTATATACCCAAAAGAACTGAAAGAAGGGACTCGAACAGATTATTTGTACATGCATGTTCACAGCAGCATTATTCACAATAGCTAAAAGGTAGCAATAACCCAAATGTCCACTGATGCATAAATAAACTAAATGTGGTATTTACATACAATGAAATATTCAAACTTAAAAACGAATGAAAGGAAGGAAAGGAGGGGGGAAGGGGGAGGGGAAGACATTTTGATATATTCTATAGCATGGATGAATCTTGAAACTTTACACTAAATGAAATATGCCAAATACAAAAGAACAAATATTCAATGATTCCATTTACATGTGGCATCTAAAATAGTCAAATTCATAGGGACAGAAAGTAAAATAGTATTTACCAGGAGCTGAAGGAAAGGAGGAATGGGAGTTATTGTTTTAATGGGTACAGACTATAAAATTTCTGGATAGTGGTAATATGAATAGTGGTAACAGCAGCACAACAACGTGAATGTACGTAATGCCACAGAACTTACACTTAAAAATGGTTAAAATGGTAAATTTTACCATGATAAAAATTAAAACAATAATAATTTTTAAAGCGGTGTGATACAGCTGAAGGAGCCCTGAATCAAGAAAATGAAAATCAAATCGAGGCACTGATATTAACTGTGTGCTCTTAACTAAGTAACTTGACCTCTCTGGGATTCAGTTTTTTCATCTTTGAAATGAGAAGATTGTAATAGATGATGTCAGTGTCTCTTTTCAGTTCAAAACATTCCATGAAATCATATTCCAGACGCCAGAAGAACCAAAGCTGAAAATCAGGCTGCTGCCACTCAAGTGGAGATAAGAGAACTAACATCTCAGTTAAATTTTACCAGTTTTAAGACATTCTGCTACAGAGAATGTGAATCTGAATCACAAAAGCAGACAGATGAAAATAAACACAGCTTTGGAAACAAGGGAATTAAAAAGATCTATCTCCAGGAACATTAAAAACACCCAACTCTATGTTCCTAAGGCCTCAAACTGGGCAGTTAAGCAAACACCATTTTCAGTCCTGTTGGGTGGGTTACTTATTCTCTGTTTGCTAATAAATATTATGGGCATTTTTTTTATACTTGAAGGGCCCAGCTTCCATTAAAGCTAAAAGCATTTACTCTGGTGTTAAAGCAGAAAAATGGCTGCTTCAGTTTCCTTTTCAGGGAGGCAAAAGGATCACCTCTCCCTATCAATACCATGAACCTACTAGCACCAAATCCTGTATTTCCCATTTAACACTGAACTCAAACACAGATTCCACAGAAGCATCTTCCTCCCACAAATAAACTGTTCAATAACTTCACTAGTCAAAACCAAGCTATCTGGCACTGTGCTAAGTAAGGAATGGATACTTAGATGGATCCCTTAATCTTGTAAAGAAATACGTGTTTTCCCACATTCCTATGAGTATGAAAATGGCTCATGACATAAATAAGCAATAATTATGAAAAAGAAGAAACATGAAACAGATTTTCATTCAATATGAGAAAGAGCTTTAGAGCTGCCCAACAATGAATCTGGCTGCCTCAGAAAGTAGCTAACTCCCTTTGAATAAAATGTTCAAGCCTTGGATAGATGACCATAAATCAAAGCTATGTCATAAAGTCTCAGAAATTGAGATAATACCTAAGATTCCACCTAACTCTAATAAACTTCAATTCTACAAGATTAGCAGCATAGTAGTATCTAGGAGAATTCAGACTTACTAGCCCTACTATCATAACTAGCCTCTCTACACATGGAAATTCGTATTTACTATAAGGCAAGAAAGTATATTGAGCTTTTCAAAGATGATTAACAAAAGATAATTTATATCTTCACTCCTTTCGGGTAAGGAAGGGATCAAGGACTTTGGAATCAAATAACCCTCCATGAGAATCCTTGTCCAGCCACTATGTGACTTTGGACAAGTTATGTAACCTCTCTGAGTTTTCTTAGTTTTATAAGAGGGAATATCACCTAACCTCACAGGGTTGTTATGAAAACTCTGTTAAACTAAGTGCCTAACACTGTATAAAAAAGTACAGTATTCTCTTTCAAATCCTACCCATTCTTTAATAACCTGCTTGAAAGTTACCTTCTCCATTTTCTCCATGACTTTCTAAGCCAAAGTAATTTTTCTCTGAACTTCCAAAATTTATTTATAAATAAGATCACATTTTTGAACCCTCAATTATAGGAGAAAGTGAACTTGAAACTATATTATGGTTGTAGTTTAACAGCCTGATCAGAAAGTAATGCGACTAATGAATATCTGATTAACTGGTTTAACTATTTTTAAGTGTTCATATTAAAAAGTATAGACATCCTTATTTGTGTACAAGTCCAGGCCCAAAGTAGTCTTCCAAATTCCTCCCCCACTGTATCCCTTCACAGATCTAAATGGACTAACCCTGACTTTGTCCAGACAATATTGTCACCTAGAAGCCTCTACACCCTAACCAGCCTCTGAATACCTGGGTATCTAACTGATTCAGCCATTAAAGCCCAATTCCAATGCCACTTCTCTGAAGCCATTCCTGAGGTCCTAGAGAAATTCTCTAATTTTTTTAAACTAACAAGAAAGACATTCTGCTTAAGCCTCAATTTTGCAATTTAATGACAACTGTTTTCATCTGTGTCTGTGTCCTCCCCTACTAGACTGTAAGTCTTCCTGGTGAGGGGATATCTTTTACCCTCACTGCATTCTACTTTATTCTTTCCCCAATCCCAACACTTAGCAAAATGCCCATCAAGACACAGAAAAATGAAAAATATTTAATGACATCTAATATCCCCTAATACAACTGAAGCATCTTAAGGGAAAGAAAAAATGGCAAAGGAATAAAAAAAGAAATTGACACAAACTTCAGGCACCTATTTTTAAATTAAAACTGCAGATCAAGAATGTGTAAATCGTCAATGTTCATGCAATATAACATTGTATAGTGACAAAGGCAAACTATCTAAAAACTACATTACACAGTATAGACGATTCTGACAAATTATTTTAAGTGACAGAACCAGTCAAAAAAGGAATATATGTTGTATGATTCCATTTATATTAAATCTAAGAATATATGCTATTAGATACCAGGATAATGGTTAACACTAGAGGAGGATGAAAGAGAGAGGCTTTTGGGATGCTGATAATATTCTGTTTCTTGATCTTGCAGCTGGTTACCAAGCATTCAGTTCAGTTATGAAACATCATAATATACGTACTTTTCTATAAGATATTAATATTTAAATCAGAAATTTTGAAAGAGTTGAAATGTTTATCATTTCTCTGTTTTGAAAAAAATGTTAAGGCCAAGAATATATCTAAAAGCCTAAAAGCATTATCACTGTAGAAATTTATAATATAACTATGGACAGTAGACCAATGCTTAATTCTGCTAGCAAAAACAATGCTATCATACTTTATTGTCCTTTAACCAACCATTTACTGCCCTTTTTTAAACATCTCAAACCAAAAAAAGAGTCAAGTTAAAATTTAAATTAATTGCTCAAGATTTATGTCATTAATTATTATTTGTCACTGCTTTTCTCACCACACCCTACACATTTCAGTCCTGTTCGAAGGAACTAAAACAGCTAAAGTTAACCTGATATAAAAAAATGAAAAAAAATTTTTTGAAAAGTTTATTTTTTTATGTTTGAAAACTATGTAATATAGAATGAAAGATGTAACCAAAATATTTTGAAAAAAATAAAATCTAAGAAACTGGAGTTTTATAATAGCTTGCTCATTCAGGTTAAAATATATTAACATGAACATTTAAATGGGAGAGAAATAACTTTTTTTAAATGTTACTTAAGCCACACATTTTAAAAATTACCAAACCTGATTAAATTAAATATTATATGTTTGCAGCTTCATATATAATTAATATCTCAATTTAGAAATATTTTAAAACAAACATTATACACTATTTTGCTGATTTAAGTAAAATCTAGATTTTCATTACTAACTCAAACGTACCAACTAAAAAATTTTCAATGTGCTATAAAATGCCTTTGTTTCAAATGCTGTGGCCTGTAGTAAATATGCTCTTCTCATTACAGCATGAAATATAAACACAGCTTCATAAATGTGCTTTAAGAAACTCTGAAATGTGAATTTTAAAAGTCCAAATGAAACAGCTTGTATAATTTGAGGAAGGGAGAGACCATGAATGGGGACAGAGCTGACATAATCCTCACTTACTGCAACAGTTAAATAGAATTCTCAGTTCTCATATGATTTCTATTTAATTCAAGTATTATACGATGTATTTTATCTGGTATTTTATTCATTTCATTTAACTAAGATACATCTCAATTTATTGAGTTTTGTACTGATTACTTTCAATTTAGAGCTGCTAAGAATAATTATAGTTTACTTTGTATTTGCTAAGGAAAACAATTTAAAGAAACTATTTCAAAACAACATACTTCTGTAAAGCATAGCAAAAATACCACTGAAATAATGTAGAAGTGGTCTTAACTACAAAAAAAGAAAATCACATCCAAATAAATATTAGCATTCTGTGATCTCATGCTTTTAGTATTTAATTGGAATATTTTCATTTAGATGTCAGCAGATATATTTTAAACCAAATTTGGCAATATTTAGAGTAAGCCTTACACATCCTTGACATAAGTCTTACCTATTTAAATATTCAACTTTTTTCATAAAAAGGCTATAATTCACTTTGGAAATTTTGGCTGTTTTATTTTTAAAAAGAACTTAACTGTTTCCCACGGTGAACTGCATTGTATCTAATAAACTTTTAGGGTCATGAGTGATAAATAAATCAACAGATACAAATATCTATTAAAGTTGATATTGACTTATCAACTGGTAAGTCATGGTATTTTGTAATAGATCAGAATATAATACTTGGCTCAAATGCAACATGTAAACAATAATAAAAAGTTGAAAAGTGAATCTCTACACAGCGTAAGTGCCATATGAGGACTATGGATGACTAAGGACAAAATTAAACTTATCAAGAGAAATTAAGAATAAAGTAATTTAACAGTGATTTCACTTTATAGAAGAACTGGTTCCGAGACTGAATTAACTTCAAGTTCTATATTTTTTTAATTTTCTGAATCAACAGGCAAATTTCTTTGAAAATGTTAGCATTTACTTCACAAATTTCATTTTAAAAGTTATATATTATTAAAGGAACTATATTTTTAACAAATGAAGTACTTTAGATAAAGAAGTCAAATCTATTTTCTGAAAGTTATGTTGCTTTTCATAAATAACTAATGAAAATACATCCTACAAAAATAAGCTTAATACTAATTAGGAGGAAAAAGCAAAGATGTATTCCCAATAATTGAAATGATCCAAATTTTAAAATACAGAAATATTTCACTAGAATATAATTTCATTTATTTAAATCTTATTTCATACACTTAAACAATTATTTCTTTAATATTAAAAACACTGCTTTCAACTAAAAGAAAAAGGTATGATTAGTAATTACTGACTCTCTTTTCATAAATCTCTTTTAATTCAGGAAGAATGACCTCCAAATAAAGGAATCCAATACTAAATGAAAGTAAGGGCTAAAATCAGTTTCTGCCCAAATGCAGAGTGACTGTAAACAGACATGTCAAATATACTAAATCTATGTCATGGATATACTTTACTCAGTGGTTAGGAATACACATGAAATTGTTACTTAGTTGAAAAATACTTTGGCCTTGATATTATTTGCAACTTATTAAAAAATCTTTGTAACCTCTCAAAAAAGAAAAAGAAAAAAATAAATAAAGTACTTGCCCTGGAGTTCCTATACAATGTGAAAAAGCAACATTTTACTATAGCTGCGATATGGATTGATAGTTATTACCCCAACAACAGTTATCACCACCACAAATACTATAACCTAATAGATTTCAGATATTTAAAAGCGATTTTTAACATCTCAGTAAAAAAAAGATACATGAAGTATTAACTTCACATATTTTTCTAATGTTTTATATAAAACTAACACACTGGCATAAGACAGATACGATTGGGTTTTTTCCCCTCCTAAGATAATAAGTGAAAATTACCATAAACCATACTTTAACACAATACTTACCAGCATGTGGACAGTTTCAGAAGTTTACCATAAAGAGCAGTGCTGAAAGAGGGAATAATCGGTACAGGTATGCAGTAAGATCCCCTACAATCCAAAGAGGTCAGTCCTGCCTGGAAACCAAATATCTGCAACAAAAAGAAAAGATCCAAATGTTCACAGAGACAAAGTTTTAGTAAGCACAGGATGAAATACGTCAGTTTCAATTTGCTCTACAACAGCTGCACACTAAATATGTTCTGATGTCTTTTTCCACTTCCCAAACATCAACATTTTCTTCTATTAAATCTGACATTAACTAAGTCAGAATTAAGAAATTTAAATACACAATATTTCTTTCATATCCCTGCAAGATTACTCTTCTTTTGACCAATTTTAGGTTTCACATTTTATTTCTATACATAACTCTCATTTAGCATTTTATTGTCTGCTACAATGCACATATTCTCTGTTAAACTGACTACATTGTGCACATCACAGATATTGTTAATAAATCATTGTTATATCATTTTATTCCTAAAAGAATATTAACTACAACAAAAACAATCTTAGAAAGTATTTTGCCTTCAACTTACAGTATGCACACACAAAAAGGATATCCAAACATATCCTAAATAATGTTACATCTTTTCCCTTTCTTTTGTGAAAATAATGGTAGGGCTGAGGTTTTTCACCTCAGGAAATTTGGTACATGGCATAAATTACTCTTTATAAGTTTATTCTTAAAACTAGCATGTCACACTCAAAAATTTTATAAGCATTCCCTAAAATTCCTGAAAACTACATTTGCCTTAATAGGAAGAATCAATGTAACATCACATTTTACATGAAACGTTGCAGAGAACTGAATATATTTCTTCTTCCATTATTTTCAATAAAGTAAATGTCTCAAACAGGAAACACTGACACACAGAGATACAAAACAAAGAGTTACTGTTTTCCAACAACATGCAAAAGCCGTTTAACCCCAACATTTGTTTCATTATTATTTTTTATTCCTTGGGTTTATAAAGCACTAACTTTCTTATCTCTAGGATTAATATTAGCTGCTAAATTCTACAGTGAAACATGTTTAAAATATACCTCAGTAACTAATTTCCAATACAAAATACTTTCATTTAATGAACATAAACTAATGATCAATTTCTTAGAAAGTAATATTAAACTGCTTCCAAACAGTTTCAAAAAGCTATTCTGCTCCTACCATTCATCAAACTGACAATGTCAAATCTACAATGTCAAACCGACAATGTAAAGTCGGTTTTCAGTGAACGAAGTAACATTTTGGAAAATGAACATTAGTTAGAATTTTGTACTTTCAAAGAAAAACTGCATTTCAAAGGGCCTACCTAGTTAATTACTATCAAGAAAAATGAAAGTGATATACCTATTGATTACTATAAATCCCACTATTAACCAAGATGCAAGAAATAAAGAACTGAGAAGAAAAAGAAAAAAGCATGTTTCTAATACTTAATTGATCAGCCTTAAAAATTAAGTTATGCCACATTTATATTCTTTGAAGACTTGCTCTAAGCAACACTATATGCAAAGAACTTCTGGGCACTGTACAATTTCAGCATTTCATATTTCCTCTGAAAGGGCCAATATTTAAAAGTTTCTGAAATTTGCAATTATTAATACCACTTAATACAAAGCATGATTATTCAAACGATGCCCAACCTCCAAATATTTCTAGAATATGAATCAGGGTAATACTTTATCAAACTAGATTATCTGTGTTCAACTAAGAACTCTCTCGAGTCACCTTCTAATACTCTATAAATGTCCCAACAGTATAATCACAGACACTATCATTAATGTACTCAGATGGAAACTGGGTGTTGAGGAGATCCCCTGCTGGTTGTCTGCAGAACTGCAAAGGACTTTGGGGAAGGTCCTGCATATTATTCTGTAATTTTTTTAAGCTTTTACTAAATGTACATGTTGTCCACAGATGACTCCAGAGAACATCCAAGCAAGTATAAATTACAGTGAAATCAAAAATAATTATTTCAAAATAACCATCAAAAATAATTATTTCAAAATAACCAATTTCAACTCTCTCTTTTAAATCACAGCAGTAAGACACACAGATTTACAATACCTATATAACCGAATAACTTCTCAACAACCCTTGACCAAGATTACAAATACTTTATCTAGAAAAAGGAAAACCAGCACAGTATGAATTGAGGTTGTTTTCACCAGGATTGTTCATATATTCAGAAATAGAATAAAAATACTTATTAACAACACTGCAAACCAACAGTTTGAGGCATCAAGAATGTATGAAGCAGTAAGCGCAACTACTAATAGAAGTTTTAGCTGAAGGAAATGCCAACTTGACTAAGATGACTTACACATGGCATTAAATGGAAAGTTAAATATGCAGTGCCACCTTTTAAAGAATCCAATAAGAAAACAATTTAACTAAATCACCTCATTTTACATATGGGAAAAATAAAGTCTAAAAAGGATAAAGGACTTCTTCATAATTACCTATTGCTGGAACAGCAATATGATGTTTCATCTGATTTAGCTCATCTATTAGCTCACAATTTCACTCTGCCTTGCTTCCTCTCTCTATTCCCTGCTTCCCCTCTCCAAAAAAATATGGCTGATTCACCACTTACTCTTAAAGAAAAAACAATCTTTCTCATCACTACCTCTCCCCTCCAACCATCAGTAAAATTCCATTTCTCATCTGTCATCAGCAAAAATCTTGAAAAAGTAGGCTGGAAAATGCCACCTTTTTTTTCATTGCCTACTCATTCCTTAAACCCTCTAAATCTAGTTTCTATTCATGTATCCATTGAAACAAAAAGAAACACTGGACTGAAACTGATACTTATATTCTTTTCTTATGGAGAGAAATTAAGTATTTTCTCCTAATTTTTTTCCACCAACAATTTAAGTGAGGAAACAATAAATAATTTTTTTCATCACTCAGAATTTTTTAAATGAATGTCATGTTGTCACCTATACTTTTAATGAAATAAAATCCTTCAGAATCCACAAGGAACGCTTACAACTCAACAATAAAAAGACAAAATAACTTCATTTTAAAATGGGCAAAAGATTTGAATAGATATTCTCCAAAGAAGATATACAAATGGCCAAGAAGCAGATGAAAAAAAATGCTCAACATCATTAGTCACTAGGGAAACATATATCAAAACCATAAGGAGATACCTCTTCACAACCACCAAGATGATTAAAATCAAAAAGACAGTAGTAACAAGTGTCAGTGAGGATGTGGAGAAATAAGAACCCTAATTCACTACTAGTGGGACAGTAAAACGATGCAAGAATCCCTTTGGAAAAAAAAGTTTGGCAGTTCCTAAAAATGTTAAAGATACAGTTACCATAGAACAGGCAGCTCCACACCTAGATATATACCCAAGGGAAATGAAACCTGTGTTTATACAAAAACCTATACAGAAATGTTCATAGCTATATTATTCTTAATAACCAAGAACTGGAATCAACACAAATGTCCACCAACCAGATAAATGGATAAACAAAATATAGTATATACCTAAACAATGCATTATTCAGTCATAAAAAGGTAATAAAGTACTGATACATGTTACAGAATAGATGAACCTTGAAAAACATTATGCTAAGCAAAAGGAGCCAGCCACAAAAAACCATATGCTGTATGATTCCATTTATATGAAATATCCAGAATAGGCAAATACATAGAGACAGAAAGAGATTAGTGTTTACAGGGGTAGGAGGAGTCAATGGAGAGTAAATACTAATGGTTTCTTTTTGGGGTGATGAAAATGTTCTGGAATTAGATAGTGGTGATGGTTGCTTTAACTCTGTGAAAATATTAAAAATCACTAATTTCTATTATTTAAAAAAGGTGAATTTATGGTATGTAAATTATTTCAATAAAATTATTTAAAAATTTAAAACCTTACAACATAACTAAAGTTTACCTGATCCATGACCCTCACGCTAGTCTCATTGGCACCCCCACCAAGCCTAGATGCCCAGATCGCCCAAATCTACTTTCAGGAGTTCAGAACGTATCCCACCCTTTTGTTATACCTTTATAAACCCTTTTATATCTGTGAACAATCTTTAGCACTATTTTGTTTTCTTAATTTACATAAATGGCATCATACTATATATACCATTATGCTTCCTGACATTCCCACCAAAAATTATGCCTCAGAGAGCTATCCATGTGGGTATTTATAGACCTCTAGCTGTACATATCTGCATATGCAAAAATTTCTCTGGGACAAGGGTCAACAAACTACAGTATACAGGTCAAATTCTAACCACTGTCTGTTTTTGTACTACCTACAACCTAAGAATAATTTTTACACATGTACATTTATAACTGAACTGATGACAGGGAATACTAAGTTGAAACCCCAATTAGGTGAAATGTTATCCCAAGAAAAAGAATTCCTTCTTCTCATTAGTAAAACTGTATTACAAAAAAAGAGTCCTATCTTACATTTTGAATTCTGTCAACTCAAGATTCATGGAAATTTGTTCTATTATTTAAGTACCTACACAATATCCTAAATTTTGCCTCTTGGCCCACAAAGCCTAAAACACTTACTATCTGAACCTTCAGAGAAAAGTCTGCTGGCCCCTGCTATAGTATATATATTGAAAATTGGAATGGATGGGTGTAAGGCAGATGTGTTTTCAAATTTATTAGATTCTGCAAAAGCACTCTCCAAAATGATACCAATTATATATCCACCAGCCATGTGTGAAAGCACAATTCCTTGAAACCCCCAGGGAAAGCTATTTACTGGAGGTCAAAAACTCCCAAATCCAAAAAATTCAAAGGGTTTTGATTCTACTATAACCTTCCTGATCTCTCTGAAGCATCTGCCATAGCTGATCCTTATGAGTAAAAGGCCTTAAATTTATATATTTTTCTATAGTTTACATAATGCTTTCACTAACTTATTTTTTATATATGTTTCAAACTTTAGGTGCCTTTCAATGTCTTAGCTACTTGATGCCACACTTATTCAAAAATGGGTTTAGCATTTAAATACAGAGGACTTGGTAAGACATATGAAAGTTTCACCTGCATATTTTCTTCCATGCCAACTCTCAATTAATAAACTTCATTACATGAAGTGGGAACTATATACTATTTTGTCAAATAGTCAATACAGTCACATTTACATACACAAAATTAAAACTTAAGCATTTATTTGAGTATTTAATTGAAAATTACTTGAGTCTAAAATGCCAAAGACACATGAAATAGACATCTAAATCCTCCACTGTAATATTTCAACACTGTAATAATGAAAACTAAACCTTGAAAACTTCCTCAAAGGTTACAGTAATCATGCCAAGTAACATGAACTGCTATAAACCTTAAAACAAATCGGTATTTTTCGTCAGTTCCAAAGTCACAAAACTAAAACGCTCTACCAAGTTCTGAAAGTTTTTTTAAAATGTACTAGGCCACTGAAGAAGCACCAGAAATGCAATGAAATTTTTTTTAATGTAATCAAGTGGTCAAGACTAAAGACTTTATTTTTTAGAGTATTCAATATTCTTTTTTTTTCTTTTTTTTGCTGTACGCGGGCCTCTCACTGTTGTGGCCTCTCCCGTTGCGGAGCACAGGCTCCGGACGCACAGGCTCAGCGGCCATGACTCATAGGCCCAGCCACTCTGCAGCATGTGGGATCTTCCCGGACCCGGGCACGAACCCGTGTCCCCTGCATCGGCAGGCGGACTCTCAACCACTGCACCACCAGGGAAGCCCCGAGAGTATTCAATATTCTTAATACCAATGAAAAGTTTTTCTACATATATTATACTATGCCCAACACCTGACTTCCTGGGACATTTAACTTATCCATTACAGCTGTAATCAAACTTACCAAAACTTTATCTAGACTACACTGTAACTCTTACATTTCCCTGGAAATTCAAGTGAGCATTTAACATATTAACAAATAGTAGTGGTAAACAACTATTCCAATAACTTTTATGTCAGTATGAATGACAACCATATTGGTGACCAATAGCTTAGGTGACCATTTTCCTTGAGGATAGGGCATGTCTGTTTCATCTTTAACGCTGAGTGTCTGCAGTATGGAAAGAACTCAGTATTTACCAAATGAATGAATCCCACGAAAGTAGAATACCTTGGAAAGAACTGACTAAAATTATACTTGCTTTGATAAAACAAGGCAAATATTCTTAACAATATAACCTGATATTCAAGTTGTGCCAATATTAAAAAAAACATCATACACCTTGGTGTATTAATTGTGGGAGTGAATAAAAAAGCACAAGTACGTATCTAACTTTCAAAAATACCTTCTGCTACTCTCCACATGACATAAAACACTTGTTACAGATCATTATAATAATTATGTCCAAAGAATCATACTTTCCTATGTCCACACCCCTTTGTAACATAATACTGTCAACTCCTCCATCAAGGAAGTAGAATTTCCTTCTCCATCATCTTAAAAATGGGCTTTGCATGGACATCTAGAAAAAGATGAGTTTTTCCACTCTACATGGTTTGAAAACAATCAAATTTTAACACCTTAAATTTAAATATGCCTGGAGGTGATCTAAAACTAGTATCTTTAAATTGCTTTCTTTTTACTCTACAAAGACACAAATATTGGGCTTCCCTGGTGGCTCAGTGGTTGGGAGTCCGCCTGCCGATGCTGGGGACACGGGTTCGTGTCCCAGTCCGGGAAGATCCCGCATGCCGAGGAGCGACTGGGCCTGTGGGCCATGGCCGCTGAGCCTGCACGTCCGGAACCTGTGCTCTGCAGCAGGAGAGGCCACGACAGTGAGAGGCCCGCGTACCGAAAAAAAAAAAAAAAGACACAACTATTTAAGAACTTCAAAACATCAAACTATAAAGCATGAAACAATAAAGCCAGGAGTCTATTTTTGGAGTTCTCTAATATTCAGTACTTTACATAAAATTTAGTGCATTTTTAGTACTTATTTTTTTTAACATCTTTATTAGAGTATAATTGCTTTACAATGGTGTGCCACTTTCTGCTTTATAACAAAGTGAATCAGTTATACATACACATATGTCCCCATATCTCTTCCCTCTTGCATCTCCCTCCCTCCCACCCTCCCTATCCCACCCCTCTAGGTGGTCACAAAGCACGAAGCTGATCTCCCTGTGCTATGCAGCTGCTTCCCACTAGCTATCTATTTTACGTTTGGTAGTGTATATATGTCCATGCCACTCTCTCACTTTAGTATTTATTCTTGATTTCAACTTGACATAGCTTCCTTTAGTCCATAAAACAGAATTTAATTAGGTACATGCTATCTCTACTTAGATTATACATGTGTATTTGCTTAGCAAAAACACTTATTACTCAACATCTGAGCTTATCTATTTGTAAGTACCTACGGTGGGATGTATCACATATTTATTAAAAAAAAAAAGAGATGGAAGAGCTGAGCAAAGTCTCCAATAATTAACTTTACATAACTTGATTTAAAGTAATAAAGTTTTCCTTGGCATTAAGAAATTAACATGAATTCAATAAGAGAAAAATAACTAAAAAAAAATGTATTAAACTTGCTTTATAAAACATTGTCTCTCACAAATATTCACCTCAAAGAAATCATGAATCTTTTAAAACATCCTTAGTGCTCTTTTAACATTGCTTATAATCAATGATATATGCAATCTTCAAAAATTATAATTACTATTATCTTACAGATATCAAGCTATTAACACCAAATAATTGAAGAAATCTTTAAAATAGGTACACTTTTATTTTTATATTAATTATGCTGAATAATGAATATACCTATATCTTATTTAAATCTCATCTTACGGGGTACTAATTCTGTAAAATTACAACTCTAAGAAAAAAAAGATTTATTTAATTCTCCCGAAGCCAACCAAATACTAATACACAAGAAAATTCACTTTTCATACCTTAAGGTAGCAATGTGCGTAGCAATAATGAAGCAGATTATCAGAAGGCTGAGTAAGGCTGCTGACCACATGCACCAAATGTTCAGCATACATCGGCACAGAATGTTCCAGATTAATTTTATCCACCAGTATCTGAATGGATGGCAAAGGCCGAAGAGACTGGAAGTTTGTAGTATTCATGAAATTACTTGAGTTCTAGAAAATAACAGTGTTCACTTTATATTTCAGGAGAAAGTGACTGATGTGCAATGCCCTCTATACAAGCTTCAGAGTGACACATTATGTAGTGATATCAAATCATCCTAGAAATGATGCCTTTCTATGGGACTCTCTTACTGTAACCAAATAGAAACACCTTCCACCTATTTTTAGGTATATCCCAGATTTCAAAGAATGCCTATTTACTGTGAAATTATCAATGCCCTTTTAGCTAAAGCTTTTTATTTTTTCAGTCAACTAGAATATTGTCACAACGTGCCTCAGTACATTGAAGGTATTTTCTTAAGCTCAATAATTCACACACACAAAAAAATCCTAGATATTTCAGAGCCTTTATCTTCTTTCCCTTTATACACATTTAGATGACTAAACGACTAAGTGCACTACTCAAGACAATCTGAAAGATACAATAAGCAAAGTTTGCAGGATAGAAAAATTTCCGATCCACATCATATCTACTAATATTAAACATGCTAAAGGCTCATAAAGTCCTAAGAATCTCGAGGTAGGCTTCATATTTTCAGCGTTACAGAATCTTTCTAAGCTTCCAAGTAAATGGAGATAAATTTCAACATGTCCAGGGTATGAACCCAATTAGCAAGCCACCCCTTCCAGCCCTTGAACCTATTCCCATACCTGTAGCTCTCAATGAGGAACAGTATGACCCTCCATCCAGAGGCGTGGAAAGAACAGTTTAATTGTTTTATCTGTCTTTCATTATCATAATAATAAGGGAACAGTACTGGCATTTAGCAGGCATTGGCTAAAGATGGTAAAACTACATAATACTTCCCTAGTCCAAAAAGCCAATAGTACCATTATTGAGAAACACTGTGCCTAAAAATAAGTTGAAGATACAGTTCTTCCTTTTTGACTCATTAATAATTTTTAAACCATCACATATTGAGCAATTACTTTAGTAAGGGACTTTATTTTGGATTATTGAGATATAATATACAGTAAAGCACAAAATCTTAAACACAGAGTTCAACAAATTGTTATGTATGTAACCACCACACATTTCAAGCACCCTAAAAGGGTCTCCTATATCCCTTCTCAGGTAATACCAAATCCCCACCAGGGGTGGCCAATATTCTTTTGTCTGTTCTTCGACTTCATTTAAACAGAATCACACAGTACATACTCATGTCTGCCTTCTTTCATTCAACATATCTCTGAGAATTATCTACTGTTCACTCTTTGAGTTAACACTTATCATTATGGAATGACTCTTTATTTCTATCAATACCTCTTGTCTTAAGCTCTACATTTTCTGATATTAAAATAGCCACTCTATCTTTCCTTTGATTAGCACTTAAATGGTGTATCTTTTTCCATCCTTTTATTTCTAGTTTGTGTTATAGTTTTCAGCTCCAGAATTTCATTTCGTTCTTTTTTTAATGGATTGAGGTCTTTTGAAATCTTCCACTTTTCTGTCTCTTTCTTGCACTTATTAACCATAGTTAAAGTTCATGCATATACTGTCATATTTCAATTCTTCTCCACTGAAATTTTCCCCAGATGATCTCTTTACCCAGCAATACAATGAACAGTTATGAGTGGCTGATAGAGAGCAAATACTCAAAATGAAACTGATATATCTTAATTCTCTGCCATACTTCCATAAGTTCGTTTTATTTAAAGTTAGGACAATTTTTACTTCCATAATCATCATCATGTCACCATTAAAAGACATATAACCCCCAAAATAATAAATTAAAGATAACAGATAATACCTTATATGTATACGGCAGACTCAGAAAGCAATACATTGTATACAGACCTAAAATATTAAGCAACTAATAAGTTCTCATTAAGAAACACAGTAATAATCACTGGGTTCCTAATATGTGCAAAATGGTTTACATGCATTATCTCACTGAATATTCAAAATCATTCTAGGAGCTAGGTACTTTGGGGGAACTGCTCTATGCCAGCACCCAGACAATCTTAAAATCCATGGAGCCCACAAGGCAAGGCTAAACCACACAAGACCTAAGCCTTGGTGGAGCACCCTATGATATTATCAGAACAGGGGAAAATAGGTGGTCTTGTGCAGAACTGCTAAAAGACCATTTCTCAGTCGACTTCTCATCTTGAGAAACACTGCTATGGGGAAATTTTCTCATCAGCATTGCTCATTCACGGGGCTTTCCATCCACTCTCTCAGAGTACAGCTGTAGGCTATATAACTGTTTAGGTGCAGTGTAGAACTGAATCCTTGTCAACAAGGTACCCTACCATGTGTCCTGCAGGTCATCTGGCGCTCTAGATTCAGGGTTGTCCTGAAAGGGACAAGGCAAGCCAACACCATTACTGATTTGCTTTTGCTGTCTATGTAAGTAATAAACTATCTGAATCTATCAGGGCTTGTTGCTTCTTTACTGGCTGACTCTGTCAGCCTACATGAAAAATATAATTTTCTTTTGTTTTTCAGAAAAGGAAAACAAGGCTTAGAGATATAAAGCAGTGTCCTAAGGTGTCATAGTTTGTACATGGTCTGACATCAAGGCAAATGCTCTTCAACATTTATTTATAGAGCCTTAGCTTGAGGTTATTTTTTTAATCTATTTATTTATTTATATAATATATATAAATTATTTTCTAAGAATTAATAATCCTAGTTACATTGCTTTAACTTCATCATGGATAACTATTATATATAGCCAGATATTCTGATATTCTATTACTTAATCAACTTCCTCTTACAATATCACAGGACCAATAAATATACATGTATGAGAAAACAAGTAGTGAATGACAAAATATACCTTTTCTCCCATAATAACAGGTAGCAAATGATCCAGCAAGTTGAATTCAGCCATGAAAATTGTGAAAGTACATTTGAGGAGAGTAATACTTGTATGTCGAGTAGGAATATATTCCTCCAAAGATGCCACTTCTTCAGGATTCAGCATTGTTTCACTTTCACTCTTAATATCTAAAATGAAATAATAAAAATGTAATGAAAATTTATTTTTAAATAATTTTCTTAATTAATGAAAAAATTAATTAGTTCTCCAAATTTTAAGGTCAAATTCTTTTTTTCAACAATGAAGCAGTTGTAAAAATGTTGCCTTAAAGAAGAATAAATTACTCTAGAAATGTATGCCTTTGCTATGTAAAAATTTGTTTTATATTTTAAAATATTTCTTAAATATTTAAAAGAAATTTTTAATCTCTGTCATCAAAAGAATAACAGCTTCCTTTCATAAAAACACCACTGAGATAATGCAAATTCAAGCCACAGACTAGGAGAAAATATTTGCCATAGACAGACACATACATAGACATAGGTATATGCATAAAGGACTTGTACGCACAGCATATTAAAAATTTAAAACTACCTAAAAATCAAAAATAAACCAATAATTCAATGGAAAAATGGGCAAAAAAGCCTTGAGCAAGCAAAAGATAATATATCCAAATGGTCAAAAGTTATTTCAAAAGTAAGTTAACATCGTTAGGTATCAGATAACTGCAAATACACATCCACTGGAAAAGCTAAAATGAAAAAGACTAAGAATACTAAAAGTTGGCAAATACGTATCAGCAAACTTTTTCTATAAAGAGCCATATAGAAAATACTTTAGGAGGGACTTCCCTGGTGGTGCAGCAGTTAAGAATCCACCTGCCAATGCAGGGGACACAGGTTCGAGCCCTGGTCCGGGAAGATCCCACATGCCAAGGAGCAACTAAGCCTGTGCGCCACAACTGAGCCTACGCTCTAGAGCCCACGAGCCACAACTACTGAAGCCGGTGCTCCACAACAAGAGAAGCCACTGCAATGAGAAGCCCGCACACCGCAACAAAGAGCACCTCCTGCTTGCTGCAACTAGAGAAAGCTCATGCACAGCAACGAAGACCCAACACAGCCAAAAGTAAGTAAATAAATAAAATTTAAAAAAAAAGAAAATACCTTAGGGGACTTCCCTGGTGACACAGTGGTTAAGAATCCACCTGCCAATGCAGGGGACACGAGTTCAAGCCCTGATCCAGGAAGATCCCACATGCCGTGGAGCAACTAAGCCCATGGGCCACAACTACTGAACCTGCACTCTAGAGCCCGCGAGCCACAACTACTGAAGCCCGCGCGCCTAGAGCCTATGCTCCGCAAGAAAATCCAGTGCAATGAGAAGCCCGTGCACCACAACGAAGAGTAGCCCCCGCTCGCCACAACTAGAGAAAGCCCACGCACAGCAACGAAGACCCAATACACCCAATACAGCCAAAAATTAATTAATTAATTTAAAAAAAAATACTTTAGGCTTTGTGGGTCATACAGCTTGCCCCAATTACTCAATTCTGCAACTGTAGTACAAAAGCAGTCACAGACAACACATAACTAAATGAGCAAGACTATGTTCCAATAAAACTTTACCTATGAAAACTGAAAATTAATTTTCATATAGTTTTCATGTGTCACAAAATATCAATCTTTTTTGTATTTTTTCCAACTATTTAAAATGCAAAACCCATTATCAACTCTTAAGCTGTACAAAAAGAGACAATTAGTCATAATTTGCTAACCCCCTGATCAAGGGCAACTAAAACTCTCCTACACTGCTGGTAGGCGTGTAAAGTGATTCAACCAAATTGAAAACAGTTTGGAGATATTTACTAAAGGTGAACATATATGATCATTTTACCTAAGTGATTCCACCCTTAAATTCCCAACAGAAATTAGAATATAGGTTAATTAAAAGGTATGTACTAGAATGTTGGTAGCATCACTACCATAATAACCAAAAACTAGAAACTAACCAAATACTCATCAACAGTAAAATGGATAAATAAGTTATGGTATATTCACAAAATGGGATACTAAAAAGAAATGAGAATGAATCCCACAAACATAATGTAAGCTAAAGCCACAGCAAAAGAGTATATACTGTGTGATTACATTTACATGAATTCTAAAATATGCCAAACTAAATCTAGGATGTTAGAAATAAGGAGGGTGGTTACCCTCGGGGTTCAGAGTAATAACCAAAAGAGGGCAAGAAGGAGAATACTGGAGTTCTGGTAAGGTTCCATTTCCTGAACAGTTAGCAACATAGATGTGGTTAAGTTTACAAAATTCACAAAACCATACCCTTAGTTTTGTGTGCTTTCCAGTATGTATCTTATACTTCAATAACGAAGTAAAAAAAAAAAGGGAGGGGGGGAACTGCTAACTACTCAGAGAACTGCCTGTACAAAGTCAGTTAGCAGCAGTTGCTTTATAGAGATCATAAATATTTCTGAAATGATAAACTGCTTCAAGTAAAAATTCATTTAATACAAACGTGTGTGGGGGGGGGGGCATAATTCCACTGTGGAAGAGATTGCTAATTGCAATCTTTTCTTCTTCCTTTTAGCAATAAAACTCTCTGAATTTTAAGTGAGGTATATGGACTCCGTCTAGAGAATACATTTTCCAGCCTCCCTGGCTGCTGGGTGCAGGGACATGTTACTAAGTTTGGGTCAATAAGATGACAGAGCCATGTCATTAAGTGAAACTACATGTCTACTGTTTTCTCTTGTTCCCCCTTCCTGTTGATTAAAATTAGACACTGTAATGGTGAGCCAACATTGACCATGTAGATAAAGTATACCTCAGAGGATGGTGGAAAAACAAGATAAAAGGAATTCTGGGTCTAAGACCACATCATGAAAGAGAGTCACCCTAGTCCCCTGGAGTACCTACCAGCTTGGGTTTTAACATGAGAAAAATTAATTATATACTGTTTTTTGTATGAACATTAGTTCTCATTTCTCTGGGATAAATGCCCAGGAATGCAGTTGCTGGGCTATATGGCAGCTGCATGTTAAGTTTTATAAAAAACTGCCAAAACGTTTTTAGGAGTGGCTGTACCATTTTATATTCCCACCAGCAATGAATCAGTGATCCAGTTTCTTCACGTCCTCCCCAACATTTGGTGCTGTCACAGTTTTCTGTTCTAGCCATTCTGTACATACTATCCTAGCACTTATCAGAGTATCTGGCAATGCAGCAGGCATTCAAGCAAGGTGCAAGAAATGAATGCATGAACATATCAAGCACTTACAGCACTACGTTACGTGATTTTACATGCATTAGTCTTTGGAAGTAGGTCCTATAAGTGTATCATTTAGGACAACAGTAAATTTGCTGTGACAAGAGAAAATAACAGAAGTGTCAACAAAAACAATGCTTATTTCTCTTTCACTCAACAATCTGAGTCTAGAGGATCCATGGTGCCACCACACTACTGAAGACTTAGGCTCTCTCTATCTTATTGTTCTGTCATCTTCAGCATGCAGTTTTCATCTCAGAGTTGAAGGTAGCAGGTCCAGCCCTGCCATTATAATTGCTTTCCAGCAAGAAGGAAGGGGAAAAGTAAAAAAGGAAGGCACACTCTTTTCCTTTTAAAGTCCTGTCGCAAAAATTCACATGAAGTATTGCTCCCATCCAGTAGCCAGAACCTAGTCATATGACTGCATTTGGGAAGTGAAGTCTATTTCTATCAAGAAAATTTCTACCATAGAAATTTCTATTACTATAAGAGGAGAATGGATACTGGGGAGACAATTTAACCAACTCTATCGCAATAATTAAACTCATAGAGATAGAGAAATGGAAAAATCAGTGATGTTGATTACTTCCTAAGGTCAGTAAGAAGTGGGGGTCAAACTCAGCCTGATGCCACAGGCTGAGGTCTTTATTATTCTATACTCCCTCATTATACTCTTATGTCCTGCTCTAGAGTGCTTCATTGCATGAAAAGGAAATTTGTATTTTATGAAACTGTGATAACCATATCTTTATACCATGCAGAAAATATCAGTCACACAAAATTTTTTTACCAGTAGGACCTAAGTTTTCTTGAATTTTAAATGCATATGCTTAAAACCCATCTTCTTCATGTCTCCTCCTTAGAATCCACTAAAGTGGAAAAATGGTCATATTTCAGGAGTATACAAGGGAAAGAGTATCAAAAGGTGACAATAAAATACTGACAGGCTTCCGGGAAGATGGCAGAGGAGTAGGACGCGGAGATCGCCTTCCTCCCCACAGATAAACCAGAAATACATCTACACGTGGAGCAACTCCTGCAGAGCACCTACTGAACGCTGGCAGAAGACGTCAGACCTCCCTAAAGGCAAGAAACCCCCCACGTACCTGGGTAGGGTAAAAGAAAAAAGAATAAACAGAGACAAAAGAATAGGGACGGGACCTGCACCAGTGGGAGGGAGCTGTGAAGGAGGAAAGGTTTCCACACACTAGGAAGCCCCTTCGCGGGCTGAGAGTGCAGGTGGCTGAGGGGGAAAGCTTCGAAGCCGCGGAGGAGACCACAGCAACAGAGGTGCGGGGGGCAAAGCGGAGAGATTCCCGCACAGAGGATCGGTGCCGACCGGCACTCACCAGCCCGAGAGGCTTTTCTGCTCACACGCCGGGGTGGGCGGGGCTGGGAACTGAGGCTCCGGCTTCAGTCGGAGCGCCGGGAGAGGACTGGGGTTGGCGGCGTGAACACAGCCTGAAGGGGGTAGTGTGCCACGGAGGGAGTCCGGGGAAAAGTCTGAACCTGCCGAAGAGGCAAGACACTTTTTCTTCCCTCTTTGTTTCCTGGCGCGCAAGGAGAGGGTTAGATTAAAAACGCTGCTTAAAGGAGCTCCAGAGACGGGCGCAAGCCACGGCTAACAGCGCGGATCCCAGAGACGGGCATGAGACGCTAAGGCTGCTGCTGCCACCACCAAGAAGCCTGTGTGCGAGCACAGGTCACTATCCACACATCCCCTCCCGGGAGCCTGTGCAGCCCGCCACTCCCAGGGTCCCGTGATACAGGGACAACTACCCTGGGAGAACGCACGGCACGCCTCAGGCTGGTGCAACGTCACACCGGCCTCTGCTGCCGCAGGCCCGCCCCGGACTCCTCCCTCCCCCCGGGCTGAGTGAGCCAGAGCCCCCGAATCAGCAGCTCCTTTAACCCCGTCCTATCTGAGTGAAAAATAGACGCCCTCCGGCGACCTACACGCAGAGGCAGGGCCAAATCCAAAGCTGAGTCCCTGGGAGCTGTGAGAACAAAGAGGAGAAAGGGAAATCTCCCCCAACAGCCTCAGAAGCAGCAGATTAAAGCTCCACAATCAACTTCATGTATCTGCATCTGTGGGATACCTGAATAGACACGAATCATACCAAATTGAGGAGGTGGACTTTGAGAGCAAGATCTATGATTTTTTCCCCTTTTCCTCTTTTTGTGAGTGAGTATGAGTATGCTTCTGTGTGAGATTTTGTCTGTATAGCTTTGCTTCCACCATTTGTCCAAGGGTTCTACCCATCCGATTTTTTTTCTTTTCTTTTTTAATTTTTTTCTTAATAATTACTTTTTATTTTAGTAACTTTATTTTATCTTACTTTATTTTCAATCTTTCTTTCCTTCCTTCCCTCCTTTAGACAACGAATCATCCCAAATTGAGGAGGTGAACTTTGAGAGCAAGATTTATGATTTTTTCCCCTTTCCTCTTTTTGTGAGTGTGTATGTGTATGTGTATGCTTCTGTGTGAGATTTTGTGTGTATAGCTTGGCTTCCACCATTGTC
The DNA here is from genome assembly GCF_964270905.1 of Leucopleurus acutus. Lineage (NCBI taxonomy): Eukaryota > Metazoa > Chordata > Mammalia > Artiodactyla > Delphinidae > Leucopleurus > Leucopleurus acutus. The sequence continues at coordinate 46,506,638 of NC_139159.1, read as the reverse complement.
CTAGGGTTCTATCCGTCCGTTTTTTCTTTTCTCTTAATAATTATTTTTTTATTTTAATAACTTTATTATATTTTATCTTATTTTACTTTATCTTCTTCCTTTCTTTTTTTGCTTCCTTCCCTCCTTCCTTCCTTCCTCCGTCCCTCCCTCCCTCTGTCCCTTCCTTCCTTCTTTCTTTCTTTCCTTCTTGCTTGCTTTCTTTCTACTTCTACTAATTCTTTCTTTCTACTTCTTCTCCCTTTTCTTCTGAGCTGTGTGGATGAAAGGCTCTTGGTGCTGCAGCCAGGAGTCAGTGCTATGCCTCTGAGGTGGGAGAGCCAACTTCACGACACTGGTCCACAAGAGACCTCCCACCTCCACATAATATTCAAACGGCGAAAATCTCCCAGAGATTTCCATCTCAACACCAGCACCCAGCTTCACTCAACGACCAGCAAGCTACAGTGCTGGACACCCTATGCCAAACAACTAGCAAGACAGGAACACAATCACACCCATTAGCAAAGAGGCTGCCTAAAATCATAATAAGGCCACAGACACCCCAAAACACACCACCAGACGTGGACCTGCCCACCAGAAAGACAAAATCCAGCCTCATCCACCGGAACACAGGCTCTAGTCCCCTCCACCAGGAAGCCTACAGAGCCCACTGAACCAACCTTAGCGACTGGAGAGAGAAACCAAAAACAACGGGAACTACGAACCTGCAGTCTGCAAAAAGGAGACCCCAAACACAGTAACATAAGCAAAATGAGAAAACAGAAACAGAAAAACACACAGCAGATGAAGGAGCAAGATAAAAATCCACCAGACCTAAAAAATGAAGAGGAAATAGGCAGTCTACCTGAAAAAGAATTCAGAATAATGATAGTACAGATGATCCAAAATCTTGGAAATAGAATAGAGAAAATTCAAGAAACGTTTAACAAGGACCTAAAAGAACTAAAGAGGAAACAAGCAATGATAACCAACACAATAAATGAAATGAAAAATACTGTAGATGGGATCAATAGCAGAATAACAGAGGCAGAAGAACGGATAAGTGACCTGGAAGATAAAATAGTGGAAATAACTACTGCAGAGCAGAATAAAGAAAAAAGAATGAAAAGAACTGAGGACAGTCTCAAGACCTCTGGGGCAACATTAAACACACCAACATTCGAATTATAGGGGTTCCATAAAAGAAGAGAAAAAGAAAGGGACTGAGAAAATATTTGAAGAGATTATAGTTGAAAACTTCCCGAATATGGTAAGGAAATAGTTAATCAAGTCCAGGAAGCACAGAGGGTCCCATACAGGATAAATCCAAGGAGAAATACGCCAAGACACATATTAATCAAACTGTCAAAAATTAAATACAAAGAAAACATATTAAAAGCACCAAGGGAAAAACAACAAATACACACAAGGGAATCCCCAAAAGGTTAACAGCTGATCTTTCAGCAGAAACTCTGCAAGCCAGAAGGGACTGGCAGGACATATTTAAAGTCATGAAGGAGAAAAACCTGCAACCAAGATTACTCTACCCAGCAAGGATCTCATTCAGATTTGACAGAGAAATTAAAACCTTTACAGAGAAGCGAAAGCTGAGAGAGTTCAGCACCACCAAACCAGTTCTACAACAAATGCTAAAGGAACTCCTCTAGGCAAGAAACACAAGAGAAGGAAAAGACCTACAATAACGAACCAAAAACAATCAAGAAAATGGGAATAGAAACATACATATCGATAATTACCTTAAATGTAAATGGAATAAATGCTTCCACCAGAAGACACAGATTGACTGAATAGATACAAAAACAAGACCCATATATTTGCTGTCTACAAGACACCCGCTTCAGACCTAGAGACACATACAGACTGAAAGTAAGGGGATGGAAAAAGATATTTCATGCAAATGGAAACCAAAAGAAAGCTGGAGTAGCAATTCTCATATCAGACAAAATAGACTTTAAAATAAAGACTATTGGAAGAGACAAAGAAGGACACTACATAATGATCAAGGGATCGATCCAAGAAGAACATATAACAATTGTAAATATTTATGCACCCAACACAGGAGCACCTCAATACATAAGGCAAATTCTAACAGCCATAAAAGGGAAAATCGACAGTAACACATTCATAGTAGGGGACTTTAACACCCCACTTTCACCAATGGACACATCATCCAAAATGAAAATAAATAAGGAAACACAAGCTTTAAATGATACATTAAACAAGATGGACTTAATTGATATTTATAGGACATTCCATCCAAAAACAACAGAATACACATTTTTCTCAAGTGCTCATGGAACATTCTCCAGGATACATCATATCTTGGGTCACAAATCAAGCCTTGGTAAACTTAAGAAAAATGAAATTGTATCAAGTATCGTTACTGACCACAATGCTATGAGACTAGATATCAATTACTGGAAAACATCTGTACAAAATACAAACACATGGAGGCTAAACAATACACTACTTAATAACGAAGTGATCACTGAAGAAATCAAAGAGGAAATCAAAAAATAGCTAGAAACAAATGACAATGCAGAACACGATGACCCAAAACCTATAGGATGCAGCAAAAGCAATTCTAAGAGGGAAGTTTATAGCAATAAAATCCTACCTTAAGAAACAGGAAACATCTTGAATAAACAACCTAACCTTGCACCTCAAGCAATTAGAGAAAGAAGAACAAAAAAACCCCCAAGTTAGCAGAAGGAAAGAAATCATAAATATCAGATCAGAAATAAATGAAAAACAAATGAAGGAAAAAATAGCAAAGATCAATAAAACTAAAAGCTGGTTCTTTGAGAAGATAAACAAAATTAATAAACCATTAGCCAGACTCATTAAGAAAGAAACGGAGAAGACTCAAATCAATAGAATTAGAAATGAAAAAGAAGTAAAAACTGACACTGCAGAAATACAAAAGATCATGAGAGATTACTACAAGCAACTCTATGCCAATAAAATGGACAACCTGGAAGAAATGGACAAATTCTTAGAAATGCACAACCTGTCAAGACTGAATCAGGAAGAAATAAAAACATGAAAAGACCAATCACAAGCACTGAAATTGAAACTGTGATTAAAAATCTTCCAACAAACAAAAGCCCAGGACCAGATGGCTTCACAGGCGAATTCTATCAAACATGCAGAGAAGAGCTAACACCTATCCTTCTCAAACCCTTCCAAAATACAGCAGAGGGAGGAACACTCCCAAACTCATTCTATGAGGCCACCATCACCCTGATACCAAAACCAGACAAGGATGTCACAAAGAAAGAAAACTGCAGGCCAATATCACTGATGAACATAGATGCAAAAATCCTAAACAAAATTCTAGCAAACAGAATCCAACAGCACATTAAAAGGATCATACACCATGATCAAGTGGGGTTTATTCCAGGAACGCAAGGATGCTTCAATATACGCAAATCAATCAACGTGATACACCATATTAACAAATTGAATGAGAAAAACCATATGATCATCTCAATAGATGCAGAGAAAGCTTTCGACAAAATTCAACACCCATTTATGAAAAAAACCCTGCAGAAAGTAGGCATAGAGGAAACTTTCCTCAACATAATAAAGGCCATATATGACAAACCCACAGCCAACATCGTCCTCAAACTGAAAGCATTTCCACTAAGATCAGGAACAAGACAAGGTTGCCCACTCTCACCACTCTTATTCAACATAGTTTTGGAAGTTTTAGCCACAGCAATCAGAGAAGAAAAGGAAATAAAAGGAATCCAAATCGGAAAAGAACTAGTAAAGCTGTCACTGTTTGCAGATGACATGATACTATACATAGAGAATCCTAACGATGCTACCAGAAAACTACTAGAGCTAATCAATGAATTTGGTAAAGTAACAGGATACAAAATTAATGCACAGAAATCTCTGGCACTCCTATACACTAATGATGAAAAATCTGAAATCAAGAAAATTCTCCCATTTACCATTGCAACAAAAAGAATAAAATATCTAGGAATAAACCTACCTAAGGAGACAAAAGACCTGTATGCAAAAAATTACAAGACACTGATGAAAGAAATTAAAGATGATACAAATAGATGGAGAGATATACCATGTTCTTGGATTGGAAGAATCAACATTGTGAAAATGACTCTACTACCCAAAGCAATCTACAGATTCAATGCAATCCCTATCAAACTACCACTGGCATTTTTCACAGAACTAGAACAAAAAACTTCACAATTTATATGGAAACACAAAAGACCCCGAATAGCTAAAGCAATCTTGAGAACAAAAAACGGAGCAAGAGGAATCAGGCTCCCTGACTTCAGACTGTACTACAAAGCTACAGTAATCAAGACAGTATGGTACTGGCACAAAAACAGAAAGATAGATCAATGGAACAGGGTAGAAAGCCCGGAGATAAACCTACGTACATATGGTCACCTTATCTTTGATAAAGGAGGCAGGAATGTACAGTGGAGAAAGGACAGCCTCTTCAATAAGTGGTGCTGGGAAAACTGGACAGGTACATGTAAAAGTATGAGATTAGATCACTCCCTAACACCATACACAAAAATAAGCTCAAAATGGATTAAAGACCTAAATGTAAGGCCAGAAACTATCAAAATCTTAGAGGAAAACATAGGCAGGACACTCTATGACATAAATCACAGCAAGATCCTTTTTGACCCACCTCCTAGAGAAATGGAAATAAAAAGAAAAATAAACAAATGGGACCTAATGAAACTTCAAAGCTTTTGCACAGCAAAGGAAACCATAAACAAGACCAAAAGACAACCCTCAGAATGGGAGAAAATATTTGCAAATGAAGCAACTGACAAAGGATTAATCTCCAAAATTTATAAACAGCTCATGCAGCTTAATAACAAAAAAACAAACAACCCTATCTCAAAAATGGGCAGAAGACCTAAACAGACATTTCTCCAAAGAAGATATACAGACTGCCAACAAACACATGAAAGAATGCTCAACATCACTAATCATTAGAGAAATGCAAATCAAAACTACAATGAGATATCATCTCACACCAGTCAGAATGGCCATCATCAAAAAATCTAGAAACAATAAATGCTGGAGAGGGTGTGGAGAAAAGGGAACCCTCTTGCACTGTTGGTTGGAATGTAAATTGATACAGCCACTCTGGAGAACAGTATGGAGGTTCCTTAAAAAACTACAAATAGAACTACCATATGACCCAGCAATCTCACTGCTGGGCATATACCCTGAGAAAACCATAATTCAAAAACAGTCATGTACCAAAATGTTCATTGCAGCTCTATTTTCAATAGCCCAGAGATGGAAACAACCTAAGTGTCCATCATCGGATGAATGGATAAAGAAGATGTGGCACATATATACAATGGAATCCATAAAAAGAAACGAAATTGAGCTATTTGTAATGAGGTGGACAGACCTAGAGTCTGTCATACAGAGTGAAATAAGTCAGAAGGAGAGAGACAAATACCGTATGCTAACACATATATATGGAATTTAAGGAAAAAAAAAAACTGTCATGAAGAACCTAGGGTAAGACAGGAATAAAGACTGTGTCCTACTAGACCTACTAGAGAATGGACTTGAGGATATGGGCAGGGGGAAGGGTAAGGTGTGACAAAGCAAGAGAGAGGCATGGACATATATACACTACCAAACGTAAGGTAGGTAGCTAGTGGGAAGCAGCCACATAGCACAGGGAGATCAGCTCAGTGCTTTGTGAGCACCTGGAGTGGTGGGATAGGGAGGGTGGGAGGGAGGGAAACACAAAAGGGAAGAGATATGGGAACATATGTATATGTATAACTGATTCACTTTGTTATAAAGCATAAACTAACACACCATTGTAAAGCAATTATACTCCAATAAAGATGTTAAAAAAATAAAATAAAATACTGACAAATGCTGGCAAAAAAAGCACATACTTATGCAAATAGTTTTGGAATACCAACCTCTCCTATAACTTCCACATGTAAGTTTACTCTTTAAATTAACAAGTAAATATATGAAAATCAGATAGGCAAAACATACTAAAAACGTTAAGTTAGCAAAATACAACAAATTGGATTATACAGTCATTCAGATCAACTGGCAAGAGATTCAAAATTAAGCCAAAAACAAACCTGGTTTTAGTCTACTATATGGTTCGTATTCATGTTCCAAGGCACAAACAATCATTTTTAAAATTCTATGTACTGCACTGCTATCCAAGCGAAAATCAAGAGGACCTATAACAAGGCTTTTGGTAGACTTTTCCTGAAGTGTTCCCAAATCTTCACTTTTCCCTGAAGAAAAGTCTTGTTGATTTGCAGAACCTACAAGAAGCCAAAATTATATTAATAGGTAAGCATCAATCAGATATACCAAATATATATTTTAATATTTCTCTTATCTTTTTAGCTTAGAGCTTAATGCCTTAAAACCAATTCTACATCAACTGGATACACAGAACCCTGCTGATCTATATTTTTCTTTATGTAGATGAGAAGGTATTATCAACAAAAAACAGTTGATTTGAAAAACAATTGATTCCTGTTATCTATTTAATGTTATAAGATGTGCTATAAATTGAAATGGTCATTCTTAAATATTATTCTCTAAAACCTAATTGGCCTATACCTAATAATTCTATACACAATACTATTAGGTTGACTGGGAAAGCAGACTCTCGAAGAAGTTGCATTTTACTATTTTATCTTAGAAGTTACACGGAAAAATTGATTGCTTAAAGCTACATGTTCAAAGGTGCCTCGAGAGTTTTCTAATGACCATGGAAGTAAACAATAGGTATTACTCGTTTTGAACTTTTTCCAGAATAAAATCATTATGGCCATGCTCCACAGGGTGGAATCCAATTTCCCCAATCCCTTATCTGCCCATATGTCCACGAGGAACGAAGGATGTCTTCTAAAGAAAATCTTAGCACTACCTACAGGTATTTCTCCTTATCTAACCTGTCCACACCTTTGAGATTTGATTTTAATATACAAATTCAGCATTTTAAGTGATAACATACAGTAAATTTTACTTAAGTCTTGTGTTTATTCAAAAAAAAATAGGGAAGTAAACCCTTCCAGCATTTACTACCTTTAGAATCTAGGAAGGCCCAGTTAAACAAAAATTCTGTATCTACACCTTTTAGTAACTTTTTCAAAAATACATATCCTTCATTTCAAACAAAGGAGTCCAGTTCAATCTCTAGTCACAGTAGCAGAGACGAAAAAAATAATTAAATTTATTATTCATATATTCTTTTCTTAAAAAAAAATTTTAATTAATTTATTTATTTTTGGCTGCGTTGGGTCTTCTGTGCTGCACGCAGGCTTTCTCTAGTTGCAGTGAGCGGGGGCTACTCCTCGTTGCAGTGTGCGGGCTTCTCATTGCGGTTGATTCTCTTGTTGTGGAATACGGGTTCTAGGCGCGCAGCCTCCAGTAGTTCTGGCACGCAGGCTCAGCAGTTGTGGCTCGCGGGCTCTAGAGCACAGGCTCAGTTGTGGCGCATGGGCTTAGTTGCTCTGTGGCATGTGGGATCTTCCCAGACCAGGGCTCGAAACTGTGTCTCCTGCATTGGCAGGCAGATTCTTAACCATTGCGCCACCAGGGAAGTCCTCATATATTCTTAACAAGATGACTACACACAGACTTAAATGTCACAAATAAAACATACAAAGTTAATCTTAAACATATTTTATGATATACATAAATAAGAGTCACATTATAAATTAAGTATAAATAACATACCATTAACATAAAAAAATGCTACTTTCCATAGCTAAACCAGACATTTCTAGAGTTACCTGTTAGGATGAGGTAGCTTGAAGATAACCAGAAGGACTCTGGTTGCAAATCAAAATATTCAAAGACAAGGAAAATATCCTGCTTTGAGTCCTATAGAGGCTATTAGGCTTCTTTAAAAAATGTCAATTTACAAGAAGACCCTTCTTTTAGACATCAGATTGTCTCTAAAACAATAGAAGTCTAGAGGCTTCTATTCTTTTTTTCACATAATGCAACTTGAATATAATGCCAGTAGCTTATCTAAAATGTAAAACTGTGACTGGCTTTTAGCTACATCTTTTCAGCAAGGTATTTACTTGTGCTCACCCTCAATAAGTTTGGTCACTCCAGACCCCTGAATGTTTGGCTATTCTTATTAAGAGTCAAGACAATATCAAGTTAGCCTAATTAAAATGAAGGACTTGCCAGTCTCTCCAGGACAGCCAGAGGTAAAAGAACTTGTACTGCCTACATCTGCCCATACCTTTATACCTATTAATAGAAAATGATTCTTCTCCCTATGTGAAGAGGAATCTGCAAGCTACAAAAACAACTCCACCAACCATCTGTGCCAGTGCACAAGGAACTCTACTTTCATTCGTGAGAACTATATATCCCTACATGTCTTCTTTTACTAGAAATTCACCTACTTTCTTTCCCCAATGGTTCTCATTAAAGTTTGCTTGTATTTAACTTATACCTTATGAGTCTGAGTCTCCGTATAAAACCCATCCTTTAAAGAAAAAAAGTAGCTCTAACCCAGGAACTAGAAAATTAATCCTTAAATAGAATAATTTAGGAAACACAAATGCTTCTACTCCAACATTCCCCTAAATTAACACCAACACTCTCCCAAGACATCTGGATTCAAAAGGGTAATGAACCATGATGCCTGTCTCTCATCCTTTTCCTCAATCCAATAACTAAATAGTTTCAATTTTATCTCTATGTCTCTAAAATATTCCTGTTGTTTTCAGCTATCTACTTTAGATCCATAAAAACATTTGCAATAACTTCTTAAATAAAAAAGACTAAAAGTTACAACAATAATATTTAAAGTTATATTAATAAGAAATAATTTAGTTTCTAAAACAGTGAGTGCTTTCAAGTAGCAAAACAAAAATGAATTATCAGAATGCTTATTAATATCAAGCAGCAGCACAAGAAACTTACTAACCGAATTTTTCTTTATATGTCATTTTATAATGTAAGTACTACGACATCATTTATCACAACAAAAATAAATAATACAAGCTCTTTTTCTTACTGCATTTACTAGTTTTTTACATTAAGTAAATACTATCATGAACTTACTTAAAGCACACCAGTCAAATCTGCTTTCCAAATTTCAGAATCCACTACAAACTTTGTAAAATTATTAGTTTAATATGCATTTAGATACCAAAGATAAAATTTAGGGCACTTTTTGATAACTTGGACTACAGAAACAAATAAATGTCATCACAACAAACCAAGAATTTTAGATAAAATATTTCTCGGAAGAATTCAAAATTAACCTCTTTTAAGAATTCAAAATACTTTTCTTAGGTTTATAAATACTGAAAATTCCACAAATTTCTTGTTTCAAGTAATCCAAGAAAGAAGAAAATCTGAACACGGTAGTTATCAATGCAAGCTGTAGAGTTTAAACTAGCTGGGTTCAAATTCCACATAATAGGTGTGTGATCTTGGCCAAGTTACAAAACCTGTATAGGACTGGCTGTTTCGTCATATGGAAAATGAGGATATTGTTATTGACTTATAGGGTTATTATGAAGATTAAGTTAGCTGCTACATGTAAAACACTCAGAAGAGTGCCTTACATTTAAAACCATTCAATAAATATTAGCCATTATCACCATCACTATATTATCAGTGAATATAGATTCACAATGAGAAACACACATATAAAAGCAGCTACCAAAAAGCAGGCAAAGAACAAGCAAACAGATTACTGGGTGAATGAATGAACACATTTTTAATGAACATGTGACATTCACAAGTTAAATTAACTGTGGAATCTTATTATTTACTCAAAAAAATTATCTGCTTGCACAGCTGAGAAAGTATCTGTGTAAGCAGTAAACCAAAAGCAAGAAAATGATTACCACAAGCCTAAGAAGAGCAGTTTCTTCCAATGAGGGAGGGAAAAGACTGTGATGGAAAAGGAACACACAGGAGACCAGCAATGTTGACACTGTCCTGTTTCTTGGCTTGTGTGAGGAATACACAGGTGTTTCTATTTCTTTGCTATTCTGTACGTAAATGTATAGAACTTTTCTGTTTGTATGTTATGATCTAACATATTGGTTAAAAAAAGTTAAAGACCAAGATATCTATACAAAAATGCACAATATTCACAGGAACGGAATATGTGAAAAATTCAAAAAGTAGAAAACTACCAGCTTCTAAGGCAGAAAATATATAAGCACCCTAGCAAATATAAATCATGTTTCAATCTTTTAAAAACTTCAGAAACAAATATATACAAATAAAATTTTCAGTGAGAGGTTTCCTTTACCTGATAGGCAGACTACTTTGTACTCCACCTCACAAAATACCAAATTCACAGCTCATGTGTAAGACATCATACTAAATAAGAGGAAACCTACCAGCTTACATTTGGCAACTACAACACAATAAAAATTTGCAAAGTCCTTAGAACACAGACTTCTGAATTGTACTTTCATATGCAGGTATCCCTTGCTTTTCAAAAGTTAGCTTTAGGCCATTTCACTTTTACAAAAGATCTGTTTCCCTAACCAAAATAAATGTGAAGAGAATATTCACTTTTACAACAAAAAGGTGAAAACAGCATTCACCACTTGTTTTGCAGTGAAACATTACAGAGGCAGCGCACACCACTAGCGTCTAGAGTGGCACAAGCAAACTCCTTCCCCAGGAACTATACTCAGAATCTCAATATCAAGCCACCACAGCTTTGAACTGTGTCTTTGAGCGTACGCGCTTTTCTCAATTTATTTTGCGCATCAGTTAACAAGATCTGTCCTAAGGTACCAGCTTCTTCACTTTACACCATTTCAGATTACCAAAGATTTCATACGAATGCTGTAGTGGAGGAAACCTAATACATATAATTGACTCCTGAGCATCTCTACCAATGTCCACGGGTACCTCACAACACATCTTTTGTGAGTTGAGGGGGAAGATGGCGGAAGACTAAGACGCGGAGATCACCTTCCTCCCCACAGATACATCAGACATACATCTACACATGGAACAACTCCTACAGAACACCCACTGAACGCTGGCAGAAGACCTCAGACCTCCCAAAAGGCAAGAAACTCCCCACGTACCTGGGCAGGGCAAAAGAAAAAACAGAGACAAAAGAATAGGGACGGGACCTGCACCAGTGGGAGGGAGCTGTGAAGGAGGCAAGGTTTCCACACACTAGAAACCTCTTCACGAGCGGAGACTGCGGGTGGCAGAGGGGGAAGCTTCGGAGCCACGGAGGAGAGTGCAGCCACAGGGATGCGGAGGGCAAAGACAAGAGATGCCCGCACAGAGGATCGGTGACGACCAGCACTCACCAGCCCGAGAGGCTTGTCTGCTCACCCGCCACGGCGGGCGGGACTGGGAGCTGAGGCTTGGGCTTCAGTCGGAGCGCAGGGAGAGGACTGGGGCTGGCGGCGTGAACACAGCCTGAAGGGGGTAGTGCACCACAGCTAGCCGGGAGGGAGTCCGAGGAAAAGTCTGGACCTGCCAAAGAGTCAAAACACTATTTCTTCCCTCTTTGTTTCTTGGTGCGCAAGGAGAGGGGATTAAAAGCGCTACTTAAAGGAGCTCCGAAGACCGGCGCACGCCACGGATAACAGCGCAGACTCCAGAGATGGGTATGAGACGCTAAGGCTGCTGCTGCCGCCACCAAGAAGCCTGTGTGCGAGCACAGGGCATTAACCACACCTCCCCTCCCGGGAGCCTGTGCAGCCGGCCACGGCCAGAGTCCCAGGATCCAGGGACAACTTCCCCAGGAGAACGCACAGAGTGCCTCAGGCTGGTGCAACATCACGCTGGCCTCTGCCACTGCAGGCTTCGCCCTGCACTCCATGCCCCTCCCTCCCCGCGGCCTGAGTGAGCCAGAGCCCCCGAAACAGCGGCTCCTTTAACCCAGTCCTGTCTGAGCAAAGAACAGATGCCCTCCGGCAACCTACACGCAGAGGCGGGGCCAAATCCAAAGCTGAACCCCTGGAGCTGTGCGAACAAACAAGAGAAAGGGCAATCTCTCCCAGCGGCCTCAAGAGCAGCAGATTAAATCTCCACAATCAATTTGATGTACCCTGAAATTCTAGAATACCTGAATAGACAACGAATCAACCCAAATTGAGGAGGTGGACTTTGGGAGCAAGAAATATTATTTTTTCCCCTTTTCCTCTTTTTGTGAGTGTATATGAGTATGCTTCTGTGTGAGATTTTGTCTGTATAGCTTTGCTTTCACCATTTGTCCTAGGGTTCTGTCCGTCCGTTTTTTTGTTTTGTTTTGTTTTTTACTTTTAAAAAAATTTTTCTTATTATTTTTTATTTTAATAACTTTATTTTATTTTACTTTATCCTCTTTCTTTCTTTCTACTTTTTCTCCCTCTTATTCTGAGCCGTGTGGTTGAAAGGCTCTTGGTGCTGCAGCCAGGAGTCAGTGCTATGCCTCTGAGGAGGGAGAGCCAACTTCACGACACTGGTCCACAAGAGACCTCCCACCTCCACATAATATTCAAACGGCGAAAATCTCCCAGAGATTTCCATCTCAACACCAGCACCCAGCTTCACTCAACGACCAGCAAGCTACAGTGCTGGACACCCTATGCCAAACAACTAGGAAGACAGGAACACAATCCCACCCATTAGCAAAGAGGCTGCCTAAAATCATAATAAGGCCACAGACACCCCAAAACACACCACCAGACGTGGACCTGCCTATCAGAAACACAAAATCCAGCCTCATCCACCAGAACACAGGCACTAGTCCCCACTACCAGGAAGCCTACAAAACCCACTGAACCAAATTTAGCGACTGGGGACAGACACCAAAAACAACAGGAACTACGAACCTGCGGCCTGCTAAAAGGAGACCCCAAACACAGTAACATAAGCAAAATGAGAAGACACAAAAACACACAACAGATGAAGGAGCAAGATGAAAATCCATCAGACCTAACAAATGAAGAGGAAATTGGCAGTCTACCTGAAAAAGAATTCAGAATAACGATAATACAGATGATCCAAAATCTTGGAAATAGAATAGAGAAAATGCAAGAAACATTTAACAAGGACCTAAAAGAACTAAAGAGGAAACAAGCAATGATAACCAACACAATAAATGAAATGAAAAATACTGTAGATGGGATCAATAGCAGAATAACAGAGGCAGAAGAACGGATAAGTGACCTGGAAGATAAAATAGTAGGAATAACTACTGCAGAGCAGAATAAAGAATGAAAAGAACCGAGGACAGTCTCAGAGACCTCTGGGACAACAATAAACGCACCAACATTCGAATTATACGGGTCCCAGAAGAAGAAAAGAAAAAGAAAGGGACTGAGAAAATATTTGAAGAGATTATAGTTGAAAACTTCCCTAATATTGGAAAGGAAATAGTTAACCAAATCCAGGAAGCACAGAGGGTCCCATACAGGATAAATCCAAGGAGAAACATGCCAACACATATTAATCAAACTGTCAAAAATTAAATACAAAGAAAACATATTAAAAGCACCAAGGGAAAAACAACAAATAACACACAAGGGAATCCCAATAAGATTAACAGCTGATCTTTCAGCAGAAACTCTGCAAGCCAGAAGGGACTGGCAGGACATATTTAAAGTCATGAAGGAGAAAAACCTGCAACCAAGATTACTCTACCCAGCAAGGATCTCATTCAGATTTGACAGAGAAATTAAAACCTTTACAGACAAGCGAAAGCTGAGAGAGTTCAGCACCACCAAACCAGCTCTACAACAAATGCTAAAGGAACTTCTCTAGGCAGGAAACACAAGAGAAGGAAAAGACCTACAATAACAAACCCAAAACAATTAAGAAAACGGGAATAGGAACATACATATTGATAATTACCTTAAATGTAAATGGATTAAATGCTCCCACCAAAAGACACAGACTGGCTGAATGGATACAAAAACAAGACCCATATATATGCTGTCGACAAGAGACCCACCTCAGACCTAGGGACACATACAGACTGAAAGTGAGGGGATGGAAAAAGATATTCCATGTAAATGGAACGAAAAGAAAGCTGGAGTAACATTTCTCATATCAGACAAAATAGACTTTAAAACAAAGACTATTAGAAGAAACAAAGAAGGACACTACAAAATGATCAAGGGATCGATCCAAGAAGAAGATATAACAATTGTAAATATTTATGCACCCAATATAGGAGCACCTCAATACATAAGGCAAATACTAACAGCCAAAAAGGGGAAATCAACAGTAACACATTCACAGTAGGGGACTTTAACACCCCACTTTCACCAATGGACACATCATACAAAATGAAAATAAATAAGGAAACACAAGCTTCAAATGACACATTAAAGAAGATGGACTTAATTGATATTTATAGGACATTCCACCCAAAAACAACAGAATACACATTTTTCTCAAGTGCTCATGGAACATTCTCCAGGATACATCATATCTTGGGGCACAAATCAAGCCTTGGTAAACTTAAGATAATTGAAATCGTATCAAGTATCTTTTCCGACCACAACACCATGAGACTAGGTATCAATTACAGGAAAAGATCTGTAAAAAATACAAGCACATGGAGCCTAAACAATACACTACTTAATAACGAAGTGATCACTGAAGAAATCAAAGAGGAAATCAAAAAATACCTAGAAACAAATGACAATGCAGACACAATGACCCAAAACCTATAGGATGCAGCAAAAGCAGTTCTAAGAGGGAAGCTTATAGCAATAAAATCCTACCTTAAGAAACAGGAAACATCTTGAATAAACAACCTAACCTTGCACCTCAAGCAATTAGAGAAAGAAGAACAAAAAAAACCCCAAGTTAGCAGAAGGAATGAAATCATAAAAATCAGATCAGAGATAAATGAAAAAGAAATGAAGGAAACGATAGCAAAGATCAATAAAACTAAAAGCTGGTTCTTTGAGAAGATAAACAAAATTAATAAACCATTAGCCAGACTCATTAGGAAAAAAAGGGAGAAGACTCAAATCAATAGAATTAGAAATGAAAAAGGAGAAGTAACAACTGACACTGCAGAAATACAAAAGATCATGAGAGATTACTACAAGCAACTCTATGCCAATAAAATGGACAACCTGGAAGAAATGGACAAATTCTTAGAAATGCACAACCTGTCAAGACTGAAACAGGAAGAAATAGAAAATATGAAAAGACCAATCACAAGCAATGAAATTGAAACTGTGATTAAAAATCTTCCAACAAACAAAAGCCCAGGACCAGATGGCTTCACAGGCGAATTCTATCAAACATGTAGAGAAGAGCTAACACCTATCCTTCTCAAACCCTTCCAAAATATAGCAGAGGGAGGAACACTCCCAAACTCATTCTATGAGGCCACCATGATACCAAAACCAGACAAGGATGTCACAAAGAAAGAAAACTACAGGCCAATATCACTGATGAACATAGATGCAAAAATCCTAAACAAAATACTAGCAAACAGAATCCAACAGCACATTAAAAGGATCATACACCATGATCAAGTGGGGTTTATTCCAGGAACGCAAGGATGCTTCAATATACGCAAATCAATCAACGTGATACACCATATTAACAAATTGAACGAGAAAAACCATATGATCATCTCAATAGATGCAGAGAAAGCTTTCGACAAAATTCAACACCCATTTATGAAAAAAACCTTGCAGAAAGTAGGCATAGAGGAAACTTTCCTCAACATAATAAAGGCCATACATGACAAACCCACAGCCAACATCGTCCTCAATGGTGAAAAACTGAAAGCATTTCCACTAAGATCAGGAAAAAGACAAGGTTGCCCACTCTCACCACTCTTATTCAACATAGTTTTGGAAGTTTTAGCCACAGCAATCAGAGAAGAAAAGGAAATAAAAGGAATCCAAATCGGAAAAGAAGTAAAGCTGTCACTGTTTGCAGATGACATGGTACTATACATAGAGAATCCTAAAGATGCTACCAGAAAACTACTAGAGCTAATCAATGAATCTGGTAAAGTAACAGGATACAAAATTAATGCACAGAAGTCTCTCGCATTCCTATACACTAATGATGAAAAATCTGAAAGTGAAATTAAGAAAACTCTCCCATTTACCATTGCAACAAAAAGAATAAAATATCTAGGAATAAACCTACCTAAGGAGACAAAAGACCTGTATGCAGAAAACTATAAGTCACTGATGAAAGAAATTAAAGATGATACAAATAGATGGAGAGATATACCATGTTCTTGGATTGGAAGAATCAACATTGCGAAAATGACTCTACTACCCAAAGCAATCTACAGATTCAATGCAATTCCTATCAAACTACCACTGGCATTTTTCACAGAACTAAAACAAAAAACTTCACAATTTGTATGGAAACACAGAAGACCCCGAATAGCCAAAGCAATCTTAAGAACGAAAAACAGAGCTGGAAGAATCAGGCTCCCTGACTTCAGAGTATACTACAAAGCTACAGTAATCAAGACAGTATGGTACCGGCACGAAAACAGAAAGATATATCAATGGAACAGGATAGAAAGCCCAGAGATAAACCTACATACATATGGTCACCTTATCTTTGATAAAGGAGGCAGGAATGTACAGTGGAGAAAGGACAGCCTCTTCAGTAAGTGGTGCTGGAAAAACTGGACAGGTACATGTAAAAGTATGAGATTAGAACACTCCCTAACACCATACACAAAAATAAGCTCAAAATGGATTAAAGACCTAAATGTAAGGCCAGAAACTATCAAACTCTTAGAGGAAAACAAAGGCAGAACACTCTATGACATAAATCACAGCAAGATCCTTTTTGACCCACCTCCTAGAGAAATGGAAATAAAAACAAAATAAACAAATGGGACCTAATGAAACTTCAAAGCTTTTGCACAGCAAAGGAAACCATAAACAAGACCAAAAGACAACCCTCAGAATGGGAGAAAATATTTGCAAATGAAGCAACTGACAAAGGATTAATCTCCAAAATTTACAAGCAGCTCATGCAGTTCAATAACAAAAAAACAATCCAATCCAAAAATGGGCAGAAGACCCAAATAGACATTTCTCCAAAGAAGATATACAGATTGCCAACAAACACATGAAAGAATGCTCAACATCATTAATCATTAGAGAAATGCAAATCAAAACTACAATGAGGGCTTCCTTGGTGGCGCAGTGGTTGGGAGTCCGCCTGCCGATGCAGGGGACACGGGTTTGTGCCCCGGTCCGGGAGGATCCCACATGCCACGGAGCAGTTGGGCCCGTGAGCCACGGCCACTGGGCCTGCGCGTCCGGAGCCTGTGCTCCGCAACGGGAGAGGCCACAACAGTGAGAGACCCACGTACCGCAAAAAAAAAAAAAAAAAAAAAATCTAGAGACAATAAATGCTGGAGAGGGTGTGGAGAAAAGGGAACCCTCTTGCACTGCTGGTGGGAATGTGAATTGGTACAGCCACTATGGAGAACAGTATGGAGGTTCCTTAAAAAACTACGAATAGGAACTACCATATGACCCAGCAATCCCACTACTGGGCATATGCCCTGAGAAAACCATAATTCAAAGAGTCATGTACCAAAATGTTCATTGCAGCTCTATTTACAATAGCCAGGAGATGGAAGCAACCTAAGTGTCCATCATCGGATGAATGGATAAAGAAGATGTGGCACATATATACAATGGAGTATTACTCTGTCATAAAAAGAAACGAAATTGAGTTATTTGTAGTGAGGTGAATGTACCTAGAGTGTGTCATACAGAGTGAAGTAAGTCAGAAAGAGAAAGACAAATACTGTATGCTAACACATATATATGGAATCTAAGAAAAAAAAAATGTCATGAAGAACCTAGTGGTAAGATGGGAATAAAGACACAGACCTACTAGAGAATGGACTTGAGGATATAGGGAGGGGTAAGGGTAAGCTGTGATAAAGTGAGGGAGTGGCATGGACATATATACACTATCAAACGTAAAATAGATAGCCAGTGCAAAGCAGCCACATAGCACAGGGAGATCAGCTCGGTGCTTTGTGACCACCTAGAGGGGTGGGATAGGGAGGCTGGGAGGGAGGGAGACGCAAGAGGGAAGAGATATGGGAACATATGTATATGTATAACTGATTCACTTTGTTATAAAGCAGAAACTAACACACCATTGTTAAGCAACTGTACTCCAATAAAGATGTTAAAAAAAAAAAAAAAACACACCACATCTTTTCCTCCGAAAATCTTCCTTTTGTGTCTCTATCTTCCTTGGTGGTTATTATTATCTACCAAGTAACTCAACAGCAAAATCTGATCAACTATTTGAATTTTATTTTTAAATAAAGCAATGCGAAGGCAGTGAAGATTTTAAGCACAGAATTAAGCCAGTCTGATTGCAGTATAGATTATAGGAGGGCAAGAGTGGAAGGAGAAAGCCAGTAAAAAAGCTATTAGACTCTAGATCATAACAGATTGGATGAGAGCATTAATGGTGAAGCTTAAGAAAAGACAGATTCTAGATAGATTCTAGAGATAAAATTTGACAAAATGCACTGATGGGTTGGATGCCAGGAGAGAAGTGTGTCAAGATTCCCAGATTTCCAGCTTGTGCAATTAGAAGACAGTAGAAAAATTTTCCAGTAAGAGAACACTGAAAATAGGGGAGAAGTAGTGGGTAGTCATGAGGGTTTTAATAATTCAATTTCAACATATTCAGTTTTGAGATATTTGTGAGACACAGAAGTAAAAATGTCAAGTGTGCACTGGATATATTTAATTCTAAATCTGAAAGAATAAGTTTGGACTAAAAATACAAATATGGACACCAACAACATATTGAAGGTACTCAAATCCATGAAAAAGAATAAGATTACTTCAGGAAGATTTTAGGGAAAGAAGTGAATCCAGGTTTGACCAATGAGAACACCAACATTTAGAAATCCATTTTGAAAGCAGGAAGTAGAAAATTACAGTTCTTTCCTTCTGTTTTCATCTAACAAACTTAACGATCCTTCAACATCAACTCCTCTGTGAAGTCTTCAACCCCACAGACAATGGTAGTCCCCTTCTCACCTGGACCTCTTTTAGCTGTCTGTTTACATTACTGTCCTTAACATGCTATATTAGAATCACTTATTTAAGTGCATGAACACTACCTATTGGTTTCTTGAGAAATGCTTTGGTCTTCTTTGCATTCACAATATCTAACTCATCACCTGAAACAAGGAAATCATTTATTGAAATATGAAAAATTAACCAAAAAATGGTGACCCTATATTGACTAAGTTTTCAATATGAAAAAGGCTGGAATGATAAGCACAACATAGTATAGTTAAATTTCTGAAATCATTTGATTACTAAAATGAAACACATAATAAAATAATAAAAGACTGTCCGTAGTTTCTAGAAGAATATATTTCTACTTTTCTGTTTGAAACAACAAACTCTTTTTTTAATAAAAAGATCTATATAACCTTCAAAATATATTTAATACAGAACAGGAAATGTTTATGCTCTTTGACAACTTAATATGAAATTTGATGTATCAAAATTTTTAATATTTGGTACATATTAGAACTAATTCTAGTTGATTATATAAAAATCTTTTCAATCAGCTGCACAAAGAAAGGACTAAAAATGTTAAGAATCTAAGAAAATTCTAACATGACATTAAAATTAAACCACTCCACAAAGTAACAGAAGGTAACTCTGATGTAACAGAGTACAATCAGTCAAGGACCAATTGTTTCTGAAGAAGTCTTTGTTTCTGTTGTTCAAGGAAAAGCAAATATAAAGGAAAGAAACCAGTACCTTTGCCACTGGTGTTCTCCATTGTATACAGGTAATCCATGTAAAAAGCCCCAAACCTTTGCATTCCAGCTATCTCAGTGTATGTCTCCTGCCAACAAAGCAAAGCAAACAGAACATACATTGTATAGAACAGACTTTTGAGTTTAAAACCTGAAAGATCAAGAATTAGACACATATCCTTATGGAGAATGTGTACCAACTCAAAGGATTACCAAAACAGAAAGAAGAACAGAGGTAACACAAAGAATTGGCTTCTAAAAAACGTAGTGTTACCTCTACTATGGACCACACAAAAGGACATCTATAATTCTACTATACAATTTGACCACTTTGTCAATAATGTCTGGTTAATGAATACCTACAATAGAGTAGGGCAGTATGGTGTTGACCTTTATCACCACCACAAAACAGTCTAATATATACTCTCAAATACAGTTAATCCTTAATATTTCAGTACACTTATGTGAAACAGTTCAAACACTAAAAATATACTAAAATATTTTTAAATGTATGTTAATTATGCAGGTAAAAATTAAATTCTTTACTTTCAACTATAAAAGTAGGTCTGTAGAATCAATGTAAATCATTGATTCTATTATACTAATCTTCAGGAACTTTTTTTGAGTTTTTAAATTTATTCCATAAAAAGTACATTAATATAATCTTATATGAAAAATTCAAACACTACATATAGTAAAATGTTAAATTCTTCACTTCTTTTCATTAATCCCACACTTCAAAAGTAACTGAAATTAAAAGAAATAATTCTACATGTTTCCTCCATGACTATTGTAACAGTAGGGAATGGATAAACTAACTGTGGCTGCATGCTATATAAAAGTAGAGATCTTTGTGCACTCCTTAAACCTCTCTAGATATAGAAGGTGGACAAAGATATGCTAGATGTTTCAATAAACAACTAGCATTCAGAATATATTACTGGAGAAGAAACATCAATCACAAGTATTCACACAAAGTGTCCACCCCAGCACAACCTAGAATTTGGCTCAAATATATATTCTCTGACCTTATGATTAGCTGCATCCAAGATAAATTCTGCACGAGTACCATTATTTTCTGGGCTTCGGTAATCGAACAATGAATTTGTGAGGTATGTCAAACCTTTCATATTCAAATTTTCACCACAAATGAAGAAACAGGCTTCCTGAAAATAAATGCAAAATTTTTGAACAGGAGAAAAAATCATTAGACAGTTAAAGAAAATAAAACTTTGGTTTTATAATACCAATTCAGTAGTCAATAGAAATCACACTACAACTTGAGGTCCTGTAAAAAGACAAGGCATGCTGTCTCCATTTTCACTGCCTATTTTGGCAAAGAACATTTTAACAAACCAAAGAGGAACTCCAAGTAGCTGCCATAAACAAGAAAGAAACATTTATGAATTGGAAAGTACTTGGAACTACTGTCCAGGTGTTAAGTACTACCAACTTTCTAAATTCCCCTGAGCTCTATAATTTCTTATAGGGGAAAATAGTAAAGTTCCCCTCTCAAGTCAAAGATATATGTAGTCTAACAGATTTTTTGGTATGGTTAAACACTTCAATAAGCACCTCATTATCCCTACATTCTATCCAAAAAAAAAAAAATGGAGGAAAGGGGAGATTTTGACTTACGGTTTCACTTCTATTCATACTCTCTTCAAAATCTTTAACACCCATAATTCCTTTAAGGCACATGGCTCTGCAACCTACAAAACCAATCTGGCAATCAAAGAAAGGCTCTCCCATCATAAGGGCCTATAAGAGGAAAGGAAGCATTATGAACCTGAATTTCAATAAAAATTTTACAAGCTTTCCTTGCAGAATTTCTAAATTAGTTGAAACATCTGTAGAATTATGACCTTTCCATATTTATTCTCCTCAGATCACACATCCTATTAAAATAAGAAACATCTTACTTGTCTCTGTATCCTCAAACCTTTGTATCCTCAATGACTGGCACTTCAAGAACATTAATCCACACATACATACGAGCACACACAAGTCAAATGAAAAAATGAAAGAATAAATTAATGTTGCATATTACAGTAAAATCTTTGTTAAAGAATAATTATTTCAATTAATACTACTGATCACTAAAACAGAAATAAAAAGTTATAAATACATTTTTAAATATACTATTTATGATTTTAAAAACCTGTATTTATTAAATATTAACCTTAAGGACCATTACAAAGATTTTTCAAAGTATATTCAATGTTGATGGGATTACCTCAACTGTAGTTCCTTCTTGTTCCCAACACAATACTTCTTTAGATTTTACTTTTTGAGGGCTGTAGTAACTACTCTCAGCTTGCATTTCAGTGAGCTATGAAACAATATAAGAATATTAAGTAAGTCAAATTAGTATTAAATGGCAATGAACTGTCATTACTATGATGAATTGATAGAAACAAGGCCAATTTTAAGATTCGGGAAATTAAATTATGAAGCAGGAAAACAGGTGCAACAAAAACAGCTGTAACAGATTATCCATGGTATAAAGGTTGAATATGCTAGTCTAATAAGTTCATATAGAGAATATAAATACTCCTTTTTGTTAATAATATTGCTTAAAATGGTGAAAGCTATGTAGCTATAACAGTCCCCTAGTCATAAAATGACTCATATATTCTGCCAAAAATGTACATATATTTTAACATCAGTTCATTTTACATTCACTAATATATTCAATCAGGTTTAGTTCAATCATTTATAAGATTTCTACCTATTTGTAAACAAAAAGAAAGCTGTGAAGAAACACAGAGATTCAACAAAACTTTTTTAGTTCTACGAGGGAGGCAGATTCAAGGGCTTCACTTTCAAAGTACATAATCTCACAGTATGTGTCACAGACTCATTCAATCGTGCAAATACTCACTGAGTGCCTGCTAGATAACAAGTACTGATATAGACGCTGGCAAAAAAAAAAAAAAAAGTGTATATATATATATATATACTCTTGCTCCCCTGAAACTTACAGCATATCATTTCTACGTATCCAAAAATTAGATAATTTGAATTATTTTTAAAAGCTCCTTTTCTAAATGCAATGTGGTATCCTAGTTTGGATCATGTTACAGAAAAGGGTCATTATGAAATTAAAGTCTGGAATTTAATAATAATGCACCAATGCTGGCTTCCTAGTTTTGACAAAAGAACTGTGATAGCGTAAGATGTTAATAAGAGGGAAAACTGGGTAAGGAGTATATGTGAACTCTGTGTACCATCTCTGCAACTTTCCTGTAAATCTAAAACTATTCCAAAATAAAGATGTTACTTTAAAAAAAAAAAGTATTCTGCTCATGTTTGCTAATGATTCAGTGAGCCTTATTCGTGTGAAATGGATATACTCTTCAAACTTAAATGCAAAGTCAAAGATCACATTTAAAAAATAAAAACCAATATTTAACTTAGGTCATATAGAACTTACTAAATTGAAAAGCTATAATTCTAAGCATGATAACCTCTTTATACTGGGAATCAACTAATTATTCGCATTTTTTATACCAACGAGTTTTTATATAATGTAAGCCTTTATTTCTTGGATGCTTCAAGAAATGGTATACACAATGTTGTTATTTCAAAGTACAGTTCTATAATCTAAAATGCTTAAGTAAAATTGAATATTTTAAACTTGATTACCCCTCAGCTGTCTACAATTATTGTAGAAAAAAAGCAATTAATTGATTAAAAGGACTCAAACATTACAAGAACAATTTTCAACATTATTTTTTAAATGCTACATTTAATTTGGCATGATTTTTGTTGGATTGATATCAACTGTTCAGAATGCTAATGTAGAAACATGACCTTATTTTCTGACCAGAATATGAACCACAAATTAATTCCATACATTCTTTAGACCCAAGCTGAACAATAATTCTAATGTCTTCCTCCAAAATATCCACATATTTCCCTTAGAGAAACGTTAGAGAGACATAAATGTTTCAAATTTTTTTAAAGATACATTGACTAATGACAAATACTACCCCAAAAGTCTATAAAAGTTTTGTATATAAATGCCTGTTTTGACGGACTCGGTTTAATTACAACTCTTCTCATCACTGAAGTTAACAGAAATGTACCGGAATAATTTCAAATTTAAAAGTAAACATGTACAAGTCACCAGAAAAGATAGTACTTTAGGGCTTCCCTGGTGGCGCAGTGGTTGAGAGTCCACCTGCCGATGCAGGGGACACGGGTTCGTGCCCTGGTCCGGGAAGATCCCACATGCCACGGAGCGGCTGGGCCCGTGAGCCATGGCCTCTGAGCCTGTGCGTCCGGAGCCTGTGCTCCGCAACGGGAGAGGCCACAACAGTGAGAGGCCCGCGTACCGCAAAAACAAAAAACAAAAAAAAATCTAGAAACAATACATGCTGGAGAGGGTGTGGATAAAAGGGAACACTCTTGCACTGCTGGTGGGAATGTGAATTGGTACAGCCACTATATATATATATATATATATATACACACACACACACACACACACACACACACACCACACACATACTGTTTATTACATATATACATATGGTTTACTACAGGGTACTGAATATAGTTTCCTGTGCTGTACAGTAAGACCTTGTTGTTTATCCATCCTATATATAATAGTTTGCATCTGCTAATCCCAAACTCCCAATCCATCCCTCCCCCGTCTTCCCCTTGGCAACCTGATCACCCTCTTTTAAACTGCAAAACTCCCTTCCCATTTGGTGAAAGCATTCGCTATTCCTCTTTCCTTTTCTTTTTTCTACATAACCCTTATCATCAACGGGTATATTATATATCTTATTTGTTTATAATAACAATTTACATTTTAAGAGGCAGGGATTTATATCTGACCTGTTCACAGTGAACTCCAGAGACAAAACAATGCCTGGTACATAGATGGCACTAATATGTATTTGCTGAATGAATTAGGTACTGTTCAGGAATATTAAATGTGTGATAATACTATGATAAAAAGTCAAGAAATAACCTAAAATTAAGTATGAGTTATAGCTGAGGGGCAGAGAAGACAATATATGATCAAAGAAGAACATATTATACTTTTCAAAATAAAAGGATGATGGGCTTCCCTGGTGGCGCAGTGGTTGAGAGTCCGCCTGCCAATGGAGGGGACACAGGTTCGTGCCCTGGTCCGGGAGGATCCCACATGCCACGGAGCGGCTGGGCCCGTGAGCCATGGCCACTGAGCCTGCGCGTCCGGAGCCTGTGCTCCGCAACAGGAGAGGCCACAGCAGTGAGAGGCCAGCGTATCCCAAAACATAAATAAATAAATAAATTAAATTAAATTAAATAAAAGGATGTTCACCTTATTACTGTTTAACCTGAAAATACCTATTATATAATCTCTTTTGAGAATGTATTTTACATGCATTTGTTAGTGGAGGAAGTACTCAAAGTATTTTAAACAATGCTGAAAAAGCGTTAGATCAAGATCTAGATAATAAAATAAACTGAACTATCTTAAAGAGAGGTGAGGAAAGAGAGAAAATGTATATAAACAACGCTTTAAAGGAATTTTGTAATGAAAAGACAACACAGAGATGAAACAGTAGCTAGAGGGGTACATGAAGTCATGGGAGTTTTTTTTATGTGCATTTCTTTTTTAATGGAAATACTAAGGCATCTCTATATGCCAACTGAAAGATTCCGTAGGGAGAGAAAAACTTTCCATGAAGCTATTAAAAAGGAAAGTGGAGAAGGCCTTAAGAAAACAAAAAGAGCAAAATTCAGAGATTTCAGATGAAGGGACATATAATTTTATGAAGTAAAGATTGTTAGACTCTTGTCTCACATCTACTAAGTGTAAAATAAACTAAGCCACATTCTTACTAGAAGTCAAAATTTAAGCATTGAAGTTGAGAGATAAACAGCAAAAAAAAAAAAAAAAGAAACCTACTTTGAAAGTCACAGTTGCCTTTGTACAGTAAAATCCTATAGAAACAATAGGATCCTTCAAAGTCTGTGCTTTTTGTTGATGTGTGGTTGATGTAGGATCATTCCCAAGGTAGTCTTCCTCACCATCATCATAACTCACAATTGCAGGCACAAATGACCAGGCCCATGATACCCATCCCTGTGGCTGCTCATCCTCTTGCTGTGAATACAGCTCTTGGCCTTTGTACTGAGCAGGATACTGCATATCTACTCGTGTTTCATCTTCAGCACCTATCAATCAAAATAAAGTCATTTTAAATAAAGGGAATTAAAGCAAGAGGACAATTAGGAATTTAAATTATATAAAAGTTTCTCCCACATGATTCTTTCTACATATAAAGTATGAACAAGTCATACATTGGTTATTATTACTTGAAACCAATAATTTAGCATTACCATTTTCAAGTTTCTATATATTGTACTGTATAAATCTCCTTTCATAATCCACAATGTTATATGGGAAGTAGTTTATTACATACTTTTAAATGTGTTTGATAAATACAAAGAATAAATTCATTCTTTAGGATTTCACTCATTAATTTAAACAACAACAACAACATATAACTTACCTTCCAAAAATAAGGCTACGGTGCTGAAAAACTGACTTTTCTCAGAAACATAATATCAGAAAAATCCAAGAAAAGTTCCTGATTTCCTGATGCACCCAACAGAGAAAGAGAATGGCAAGTATTCCTAGGCAGAATGTGCCCCCACCAAGAAAAGAATTATCCCAAAGAATGAAAGTAAATGTTATAAGGAAACTATTCTCATATGTAGTTAAGAAAAATAGTGACTTTCTTATTAGTGAATAACATCTTTCCTATTCTATAGATGAAAAATTATAGCAAAGAACTTTTATGTGGTTACAAATTGGCAGACTAAGGATTTAAATTCCAACCACTGTAACTTATTCCACCTTTGTAAGACAAAATCCATCAAGGTCCCTTAATGTTATTCTAACAATACAAACAAAAGAGATGCAGATCATCATGGAATTTACAGAAGAAATTACTTTTTAAAAAATTCATGGTATAAGCACCCTCCAGCAGATTCAAACATACATACTCTTCAATGATAAATCAATAAATACACACACTCCATTAAATATCATCCTCATTCAGATTCACTTCCAGGTTTTCTGGTGAGAAAAACTTTGTAACTTTTTTAATTCTCGTGACAGGAGACTCTTGGAACATCATACACTTTTAGGTCATGACACATGGCTATTGACCTCTTTCATCTGGGACAAAAAAGACTTGATAAATAGTAACTAGAGTACCTAAAATACAGTACCAAGAGATCTTAGCCATTTTACTTCAAAATAAATATAAAACTTACAAATCCAGAAAACATTTTACTTGACCTTCATATCTTGCTATTAACCTAAATATCACATAAGTTTCTATTGGGGAATAAATAAAGCCTGTTATTAACTGTCCCTTGTAAGATCTCAAATTGGACATCATCAGTGAATATCATCTTGGTTATAAAACAAAAAGTCAGGTTAGCTCAACCCAGGACCAGGTTGGGTCCAAAGAGATGGACTCTGGACCTCTCTTGTCAAAACCAATAAACAGGAGGAGTATCCCACTGCTTGATCTTTTGAAACAAAAGAAAGAAACATCACTAAGAGAAGTCTAAGAAATCAGTCACTATAATTTATACATAATATTAATTAAAAATTAAGAGGGATTTTTCATGAAAGAAGGTTTTGAAGTTCTAAATCTTTGCTTACTTCCTTGTAAAAAGAATGAATTGTGACCTGGAACAGAAAAAAGCATCTCTTTGATCTCTGGTCAGAATTCTTAAAATACTCTTTGCCCTTGCAATGGTATATCCTAACATCCTTAGACGAGAAAACAGAGTATTGAGTCCAGGCAGACTGAGGTGGCTAGAGTTTGCAGGGCAGAGTACCAAACAAGAAAGACCTGTTCAGGGTGAGAGCTCCTGAGACCTGGAGAGGGTCCCACTCCAGTCCTCACCTAAGTATTAATCAGTTTCATGTAAGGAAACTACTGAGGCCATGAAAAGAACCACCAGAAAGGGGCAAAAACATCCCCAAGACATAAACAGAATTGGGGAAGGACACCATGGCATATTAAAATCAAGGCGCTTCAAACTTTCCGAGAAAAGGTTCACTGGCTTCACCAGAGTGTCAAAGGAGTCCATAGCACACACAATAAAAGGTTAAGGATCTCTGCTTTAGACAGATGAAAAAACGAATTCAGACTCATTTGGAAGCAAGCAACCCTCTTTTTAACATACATAAACAAACAAACAAATAAACAAACACCTACTCACCTTCTTAGATCACAGAAAGGAATAGTTACAAAGGAAAATTTTGAAAAATACATTTGATCAAAATTTAAAACTCTGCTCAAGAGACACGTATTTAAAAATGAATTAGGCAACTCAGACCAGCAAAAAATACTCCCCAAGTGCATCTGACATGTATATGACAAAAGACTTGAATTCAGAATATATAAAGAACCATGTGTATGTACTGTATAGCAGAAACTAACACAACATTGTAAATCAACTATACTCCAAATTAAAAAAAATTAAGAAAAAAAAAGAACCACCAATCAGTAATAAAACCCCAAAATGGTTTAAAAATAGGCAAATACTTACCATAAACTTCACAAAAGCAGATATATTAACTGTCAATAATCACATGAAAAAAGTTCAAAATAATTGATCAGGGAAGTGCAAATTAAAACCACAATGAGCTATCAAAACATATCCATCCGAATAGCTAAAAGTAAAAAGGACTGACAACAACAAATGTTGGCAAGTATGTGAAGCAATTGGAACTCTCATACATTGTTGATAGGAATGTAAAATGGCACAACCACTTTGAGAAAATAACCTGGTAGTTTCTTAAAAAAAAAAAATATATATATATATATATATAACTTAACAAATTCCACTCTTAGGCATTTACCCAAGAGAAGGAATAGCACATGTCTATAAGAGACTTCCAGAAGAATGTCCAGGGCATCTTTATTTATAATAACCAAAACTGGAAATAGTTCAAGCATCCATCAACAGGGGAATGGCTAAATAAACTATGTTATATTCATATGGTATAGTCATACAATGTACCTAGCAATAAAAAGGAAAGAAATACTGATATATACAACAACACAGATGAATCCCCAAAATACAACGCTTTTAGGGCAGTGAAAATACTCTGTATGATACCATAATGATGGATACATTTGTCCAAACCCATAGAATGTACATCAGCAAGAGTGAACTTTAACTAAACTATAGACTCTGGGTGATAATGATGTAGGTTCCTCAATTGTGACAAATGTATCGCTCTGGAGGGGATGCTGATAATGGGGGAGGCTATGCACGTATGAGATCAGGGGTATATGGGAAATCTCTGTACCTATCCTTCAATTTTGCTGCAAATCTGAAACTGCTCTAAAAATTGTCTTAATAAAAAGTTTTTTAAAATTAAAAGTAAAAAACAATATTATGGGGCTTCCCTGGTGGCGCAGTGGTTGAGAGTCCGCCTGACGATGCAGGGGACGCGGGTTCGTGCCCCGGTCCAGGGGGATCCCGCATGCCGCGGAGCGGCTGGGCCCGTGGGCCGCGGCCGCTGGGCCTGCGCGTCCGGAGCCTGTGCTCCGCGGCGGGAGAGGCCACAACAGTGAGAGGCCCGCGTACCGCAAAAAAAAAAAAAAAACAATATTATGCTTAATGAAAGAATCCTTTCACAAGAGAATTCATACTATATGATTCTATTTATACGAAATTCCAGAAACAGCAAAAACTGATCCACGATTTTTTAAAGATTCAGAACAGGGTTTTCTTGAGTGGAGTGGGGGTGGGCAGGCAGCTGGAGCAAGGGATGACTGGAAAGAGGCATGAGATAACCTGGTGAGATGTTAATGACCCATATCCTGATGGGTGTTTTGCATCACACTGGCATACTCATTTCTCAAAACTTCTTAAATAGTATACTTAAGATTTATGCATTTCACCTTGTGAATTTAATCTTCAAAAAAAGAAAAAGAACCATCAATAAATATAAACTCTAGTTAATGATATGCTGCTGAAGTCTAGGGGTGTGGTATACTGATGTCCATAGCTTACCTCGAAAGGCATCAGAAACTGGTTGAATTGATGGAGAGAAAATGGTGTTAGATGAACAGATATATGATACAGCAAATGTGACAAAATATTAATTGTAGAATCTAGATGATGAGTATGTGGGTGTCCACTGTATAATATTCCTTCAACCTTTCTATATATTTGAAATTTATCATAATAGCATGGTGAAAAAAATGAATTGAACAGTTTCTATATGCTAGGTTTTGTTCTAGGTGTTAGGTAATGAATCGCTAGGACAGGAACAATGTCTAACAAGAATTCGCTGCCTAGTGTGAAATGAAATAAAATGTTTTATATCTACATATGCTTATTAATGTTCCCTAAGCTTTTTTTAAGGTGATAAAAAATTTTTATTAAGCTATAATTTAAATACCATAAAATCTGGTCTTTAAAAGTATACCATTCAGTGGTTTTTAGTGTAGTCACAAAGTTGTACAACCATCATCACTATCTAATTTTAGAATATTTTCATGTTCTAAGAAACATGAAACTCCAAAAAGAAAACCTCTACACATTAGCAGTCACTCTCCATTCCCTCCTCCCCACAAGCCCAGGTTACTAATCTTTCTGCTTCTACAGAACTGGCTATCATGGACATATCATATCAATGAAATCATACAACATGTTCCTTTTTGACTGGCTGCTTTCACTTAATGTTTTCAAAGTTTAGCATGTATCAGTATTTCATTTTTTGTATGGTTGAATAATATTCCAGTGTACAGATACACCACAACTGTTTATCTACTCATCAGCTGATGGACATTTAGGTTATTAAACTTTTTGGTTATTAAGAATAATGCTGCCATGAACATTCACATACAAGTTTTTATGTTAGACATATGTTATCAACTCTCTGTCATATAACCCTAGGAATAGAACCCTACCTAGGCTCATATGGTAACTCTATGTTCAACTTTTTGACAAACCAGATTGTTTTCCATTCCCACCAGCTATACATAAGGGTTCCAATTTTCCCAAATCCTTGCCAACACTTATTATGTGTCTTTTTTATTATAACTACACCGCTCAGTGACTGTAAAGCAGTATCTCACTGTGGTTTTGATTTGCATTACCCCTCATGAATAATGATATTGAGCATATTTTCATGTGCTTGTTGGACACCTGTATATCTTTTCTGGATACATGTTTATTCAGGTCTTTTGCCCTTTTTTAAATAAGATTATTTGTTCCTAAGTTTTAAATGCCCTTTTCTAAAGGCTCAAACTATGGAAGTTAATCATCATCTTCTCCAAATTTTTCCTGAGTCTCAGACCCAACACAAGTCAAAGCCAATCATCCCGTGCACCATTTTTCTACTTCAGATCACTCATACTTTTATTAAACAAACATCTTATCATTCTACCATACATCATGCTTAACTAACTGTTCACATGTCTGTCCACTCCACTGTATATTAAGATTTTAAGGGAAGAGAATTTGTCTCTATTTTCCCACATTTCTTTATCTCTACATTCTACCACATTCCCAGCAATAATGTCTTACACACAGTAGGCTTTAGTAAAAGTATAATCAATTGAATAACTGAAATTAACCCACTAAGTATCTTTCAATGAAGTATACACTTCTTTAAGTAATGCTCCAATTAATTAAGTAGGTATCCTTCAATGAAGCATATAATTAGGTATAATTATAGTCAATTATAATTACATATAATAATTAAGTATAAATAAGTTAATTAGTTATAATAACTCTTGCTGAGACTCTGCAGAAAAATTATCAATATAGTTGTTCCTTGAACAACAAGGCAGTTAGAGGTGCAAGTTGAAAATCCAGATATAACTTTACAGTCAACCCTCCATCATATTCACATTTCTGCATCTGAGGATTCAACCAACCATGTATCATGTAGTACTGTAGTATGTATTTACTGAAAAAAATTTGTCTACAAGTGGACCTTGCGCAGTTCAAATCCATGCTGTTCAGGGTCAACTGTACTATAATTTACTAGGAAATCTTGAGGTTGGACTGCCTTAACTTTTATGTAATGTATATTCCAAACACTTATACCTATTAGAAATATTCAAGTTCTTTTAAACATGTAGAAAATAGAAAGTCAGACTAGTATGCAAAATGTAGGAAAGAAAAAAATTAGTGTCAAACAAGCAAAATAAAATCACCCCATCATGGGGCTTCCCTGGTGGCGCAGTGGTTGAGAGTCCGCGTGCTGATGCAGGGAACACAGGTTCGTGCCCCGGTCCAGGAGGATCCCACATGCCGCGGAGCGGCTGGGCCCATAAGCCATGGTCACTGAGCCTGCAAGTCCGGAGCCTGTGCTCCGCAACGAGAGAGGCCACAACAGTGAGAGGCCCGCGTACCACCAAAAAAAAAAAAAAAAAATCACCCCATCATATTAGAACACTGCAAAACATAATCTAATGTTGTAGTTTTCGAAGTTTCACAATAGTGAAAACACTTTGTAAAAACAATAGTTATAAAATAAAAGTTTTTGTTATATTTACCTGTAATGTTTCCTAACATATCTTTATTGTGACAGGCAGACTCTTCTGTTTCTCCATCTTTAAAATTTCCTATTTCTCCATAGTAAAGAGCAATCCCAAGTTGCATTATACGGATAAACATAGGCAATTGCTGATCAGTGATAGAAAGTTTCAAACTCTCTACTAAGGTATGAATCTGTATTTTGAAAAAAACAAAAACATCAACAAAAGCATATTCAAAGGGAGTACCATTTAGCATAAGTAGAGAAATGTTAAGTCTTAAAATGGAAACCAGAGGAGAAACAGTAATGTCCCAACATTTCTAATATTTAAGCCAAAATAATAGCTTAAAATCTTAGGAATTTAAACAGATTTTTCTATGATGATCAATACACTTTAGATAGAAACTATATTAATCCAAACTATATAAGTGGAAATAGAAATGATAATGAAAAGATACAGTCACACTGGATTTCCAGATAACTTTTCCCAAAAGTTTTTGTTACCAAAATACCCACCTTATAATGTTAAGAGTACGACAGTACTCCAACAAACACCATAAAAATCTCTGTCACAACTAAGAATAAAAGTTTCATGTCATTTTAGTAAGACTTTAATCACCCTTTTCAGCTTTATGAACCAAAAAGAATACACACACATCCTAAAAACATGTTGTTGAGTAAATTACTAACATTATAACTATGTAAGTATGCACATGATAAAATGATTATTGTCAAATATGGAAAACCAAGTGAAAACATGATCAGGAATATCTCTCAAACCAACTTTAAATAAAAGATTTAAACATAGTATAAAACTTATAACATGAACCAGTTATAAGAAATAAGATTAATTATTATCAACAAGGCACAAAGCAGTCCAATCTAAGTTCTCCTTATAGAATGAGACATCAATTCAATATAAAGACAGCCTCAGTGTAATGATTTCCTGCTGTTAGACAAACACAGAATAAAACCAATTAAGCCATAAAGTCAAGTCTCTTGGAAGGTTTATTTTAACTAACTGGTATTTTAATGTCTATGAAACATGAAAAAGAAGTAACGGTAATCGTCATATTTTTAGGGCTAAAGGCACAAAAAGTTGTACTTGAAGGGGAAGACAGTTGTGTGGGGAGGTGTAAAATACCATATTCAAATATGAGTACAGGTTTCTTAAAACTGACTTAAAAATCATACACTTACTAGACCCTGAAATGGGGGACAAGTTGAGAGGGCGGGCACCGCAGGCCTGCCAAGCTCTTCTTCAATTTGAGATTTCTCTGCCATACCCTTTAAATACCATACAGCACCAACAGCACCAGTGATAAGCTGTCTTAGCAAAACCGGTGTCAACTGTGTGTGTACGTATGTATATATGTGCTTAAAATACTATACACACCAACATATATATCTTTAACATATAAGATACTTTACACACTATATATATATATATATACACACACACACACACACATACATGTAAATATCTTTAAAATCAATAAAGTTAACCCACAATAGAAAAACTGACAAAGAACCTGAATGAATTTTTCGAAGAGAAAATAATGGCCAGTGAACATATTTTCAAAAATCTAACTTTGGGCTTCCCTGGTGGCGCAGTGGTTGAGAATTTACCTGCTAATGCAGGGGACATGGGTTCGAGCTCTGGTCTGGGAGGATCTCACATGCCACGGAGCAACTAGGCCCGTGAGTCACAACTACTGAGCCTGCGCGTCTGGAGCCTGTGCTCCGCAACAAGAGAGGCCGTGACAGTGAGAGACCCGTGCACCGTGATGAAGAGTGGCCCCCACCTGCCACAACTAGAGACAGCCCTCGCACAGAAACGAAGACCCAACACAGCAAAAATAAATTAATTAATTAATAAACTCCTACCCCCAACATCTTCTTTAAAAAAAAAAAATCTAACTTTGACAATAATCAAATAAATATTAATTTGTATTATTTTTGCCAAACAGCTTGGCTTTTTTAAAACATGATCATATTTAAGGATAGCAGGAGTGTAATATAGGCACTCCCCTAATGTTCATGAGCATATACACTGGTTAAACCTTTCTGGAAACAATTTTGCAGTACAGATTACAGGGCTTAAAAAAGTTTGAACCCATTAATAAGATATTTGCAATTACAGAAATCTCTCCTAAGGAATTAATCAGAGATGTGGTCAAAAATTTATATGTAGAATTTCATTCCTCTGAAAAACTGTTAAGAAAAAGTAAATTTTCAAAAACAGGGGAAATGTTAAATAAATTACATACCCTAAGCTCTACATCTCATAGATGATAAAATCTCTAAAGACATATTTATTACTCACAAAAGATAGAAAATTACAAAAAGCCCACCCAAAATACAAATAAACTCAAAAGCCACTTGAACATATGTGAGAGTCTTAGACAAATAATTAGGGTGTCTGGAACATTCTGGGAAATTCCCTGTCTTTCAGGTGATCAATGAGGTTAACCATGTCCATTTAATACTTATTTCCAAGCACTAAGAGGTGGAAGAATGATGGGTCTAATTCGAAACAGTAAATCTTACATCACAGTAGTATTAAAAAAAAAAACCTCAAAATTTAATTTCAGTTAAGAATAATGGTACCTCACACTCAGTGATTACAAAAGTCAAAAACCACCTGTCAACAAGTTTATTTAAAGGTACTTTTTACAATAAAATATCATGGCTAGTCAGTTTTGAGAAAAACTTATATGCCAACACTAAGTTTTCCTCAAGTTCACTTATTTTTACTTTCCTCTAAGTTAGCCACATCCTAGAATGGACAATTAAATCTGTACTAATGATCAGTAAGATTTTTTTATATAGTAAGGCTTCCCTATATCCATTACTTGCTTTCAAAATATATCTTGAATCCACCCTTAACATTCCCCAACTCTACTAGTAGATTCAAGGTCAAAGAAGGAAAGTAAGTCCACTGTCCTGAGACAGTGGCATAATTACTTTTGAATTAATACTTTTCCATGCTTATCTTTACCTAAGAAGCTAATTCAAAAATAGAAGGGAAAAGTAGCAGAATTTAAACAATGTGCACTGTAGGATGCATAAGGAAAAAAAAAACATACTCATGACTGAGCACTACCAAAGAAAAATGGGTGTATTTCATATATAAATAGAAACTTAAGTACAATAAAGCTACATAAAATAGCAAGTGTTTTATGTTTTAAAAAACGTAATGTAGGGCTTCCCTGGTGGCGCAGTGGTTGAGAGTCCGCCTACCGATGCAGGGGACGCGGGTTCGTGCCCTGGTCCGGGAGGACCCCACATGCCCCGAAGCGGCTGGATCCGTGAGCCATGGCCGCTGAGCCTGTACGTCCGGAGCCTGTGCTCCGCAACGGGAGAGGCCATAACAGTGAGAGGCCCGCGTACCACAAAAACAAAAAACAAAAACCTAATGTAAAAATAATACATAATTTATACAGCCATGCCCAAACAGGCACAGTAGTCAATCCCAGTGTTCAGACTTGGGGCTGGCTTTTCCATTATAGTACAAAAGCCTGTAATTCAATAATAAAACTTCATTCCACATTAAAACTTAGTTACAAGATCACAAGTCACTGTGCGAATTCTTCTTCAAAGACAGATACATAGGTAGACAGACAGACAAGAGGTACAGAAAACTGTTATGCAATAAAAGAACACAAGATTTACACTTAAAGAGTAACTATACATATTAAAAATATTCACTAGTACCTTGAAGAACAAAATGAAGCAACTGACAAAGGATTAATCTCCAAAATATACAAGTAGCTCATGCAGCTCAATATCAAAAAACAAACAACCCAATCCAAAAATGGGCAGAAGACCTAAATAGACATTTCTCCAAAGAAGATATACAGATTGCCAACAAACACATGAAAGAATGCTCAACATCATTAATCATTAGAGAAATGCAAATCAAAACTACAATGCGATATCATCTCACACCAGTCAGAATGGCCATCATCAAAAAATCTACAAACAATAAATGCTGGAGAGGGTGAAAAGGGAACCCTCATACACTGTTGGTGGGAATGTAAATTGATACAGCCACTATGGAGAACAGTATGGAGGTTCCTTAAAAAAATAAAAGTAGAACAACCATACGACCCAGCAATCCCACTACTGGGATATACCCTGAGAACACCATAATTCAAAAAGAGTCATGTACCACAATGTTCATTGCAGCTTTATTTACAATAGCCAGGACATGGAAGGAACCTAAGCGTCCATCGACAGATGAATGGATAAAGAAGATGTGGCACATACATACAATGGAATATTACTCAGCCATAAAAAGAAACGAAATTGAGTTATTTGTAGTGAGGTGGATGGACCTAGAGCCTAGAGTCTGTCATACAAAGTGAAGTAAGTCAGAAAGAGAAAAACAAATACCATATGCTAACACATATGTATTGAATCTAAAAAAAAAAAAAAAAGTGGTCATGAAGAGCCTAGGGGCAAGACGGGAATAAAGATGCAGACCTACTAGAGAATGGACTTGAGGACATGGGGAGGGTGAGGGGTAAGCTGGGACAAAGTGAAAGACTGGTAGCGTACATATGGACATATACACACTACCAAATGTAAAATAGCTAGTGGGAAGCAGTCGCATAGCACAGGGAGATCAGCTCAGTGCTTTGTGACCAGCTAGAAGGGTGGGATAGGGAGGGTGGGAAGGAGGGAGACCAAGAGGGAAGAGATATGGGGATATATGTATAACTGATTCACTCTTTTATAAAGCAGAAACTAATACACCATTGGAAAGCAATTATACACCAATAAAAATGTTAAATAAATAAATAAAGCTCGTCTAAAAAAAAAAAAGACATTACTGAAAAATTCCCATTGACATAAAATTGTAATTACATGTTGAAACCACAGATAAAAAGCTAAAATTTCCTAAACCAATAAACTAAGATATTAGATAAGCAAATTTAAGTCTTGCAACATTACCTAAGAAAGATAAGGGTCAATAACTATTGCTATCACATAAACAATTCATAAGGATTGAAATAAAGATTGATCTTCAGTCTACCATGGATATAAATACACTTTTTGATATGATCTCTTCTATCTACTTGAAGAGAAAAACACTGATCAGGTGGACAAACTAAAAAAGAAACTACAGTCACAAAAAAAAAAGTGTCCCCAAAATACCTCTATTAGAACACACAATACAAAAAGTTATAATATGTAACAATTAACATAAAAGTTATAAATAAAACATTTTTACAAAAAATAATGGTTTATATATTTATGAGGTTAATTTCTTCTTTGCTTTTTAATAATAATTAGCATGCATGAAAGTCAATAAGGTAGAAACATGCAACTCAACTATTAGAAAAAGAAACACCTACTTTAATAACAGATGGCATCTTGGAATTTAGGTTATCATATGTAAAATGCAGACGTGTTCTGAAGGAACATTTGTACAATAAAGGATCCTGGTAAAATTCTATTTTACCACTAGCATTTCGTTTATCAAGACAAACTGTACAGTCGGAAAAATTGATAACCTTTCTCAGCACCAGATCAGTTGCTAAAAAGGAAAGAAAAACATTTTAAGTAAAAAGTAAAGTTAGAGGGAAAAAAGTCAATTATTTATTAGTGTAACAGTAATAAAAATAATAGCAGAAATAAGATTAATAGCGCATTTAATACATGATGTCAGAACCTATAAAAGAACTTTTCATTTATTATATCATTTAAATCTTCCAACAACCTTAGGCACAATAATCCCCATTTTATGTACAAAGAATCAAATAGAGCCTAAAGAAACGAAGCAGCTTGCCCCCAATTTGCTTGACACCTAACTACAAATTTAAGACAAACTTTATGAAAAATTTTGCTACATTTCACTATCTGCAATGTAATATTAAATAACAATAATAAAATAAAATTCTTGGGCTTCCCTGGTGGCGCAGTGGTTGAGAGTCCGCCTGCCGATGCAGGGGACACGGGTTCATGCCCCAGTCTGGGAAGATCCCACATGCCACGGAGCGGCTAGGCCCAGGAGCCACGGCTGCTGAGCCTGTGCGTCCGGAGCCTGTGCTCCGCAATGGGAGAGGCCACAACAGTGAGAGGCCTGCGTACCGCAAAAAATAAATAAATAAATAAAATTCTTGAAAAACCACATTAAAAAAATATTTTGAGTAACAGTCGCTCATTTAACATTTATTTTACACTGAAAAACTTACTGCTACTCTCAAAAACTGCACTCTTCAGTATGGTAGCCACCATCGATACGGTGTTATTTAAATTTACCTGTGAATTAACTAAAATTACATAAAACTAAAATTTCAGGTCCTTGGTTACATTAGGCACATTTCATGTACTCAAAAGCCACATACAGTTAGTGGCTAGGGTACTGGACAGTAAAAAATAAAACATTTCCATCATCACAGAATATTCTAGTGGCCAGCACACCTCTAAATAATAACTAATGAAGAAATTACAAAATTACCAGTAATGGTATAAAGTTTGTTTTCAAGGGAATAAAAATGGAAACAATTGCTGGTAAAGTATCAAACTAGAAAATAAAACCTTTAGCAAATTTATTCCTAACTAATAAGCAATTCCTAGGTGAACATTAGGCCCAAATCTACTTGGTCAGTGACTTTCAGCTAGCAACTATCCACATGCTATGGCCATGGGAATCTTCAAAACAATAAACTATACTTTCTATTTCTGAGTATATCCTGGCAACCTCTAATTAATTCAACATTTAATTTTCTTCTCTTTTTTTGGATTTAAGTTTTTAAGAAGTATAAAGAGTATGCACAGGGCTTCTCTGGTGGCGCAGTGGTTGGGAGTCCGCCTGCCAATGCAGGGGACATGGGTTCGAGCCCTGGCCCGGGAGGATCCCGCATGCCGTGGAGCAATTAAGCCTGTGAGCCACGACTGCTGAGCCCGCGTGCCGCAACTAGTGAAGCCCACGCGCCTAGGGCCCGTGCTCTGCAGCGGGAGAGGCCACCACAATGAGAAGCCCACACACCTCAATGAAGAGCAGCCCCTGCTCGCTGCAACTACAGAAGGGCTGCGCGTGCCAACGAAGACCCAACACAGCCAAAAATAAATAAAATAATTAAAAAAAAAAAAAAAGAGTATGCACATGTATGAAAACAGTAAAGTTTTATTCAGCCAATAAATTTCAAATTTGTTAGTTGAAAAAAACAAACACCATATAATTTCATTTTGAAATTAATTGAAATCAAATAAATGATTTAGTTACTGTTATATACATGTACATAAATTAAAGAAATTATCATAATAGGACAAGAAATGAAAGAAACCAGCTAGATGCTTCCTTCCCTCTCTTTATAATAATTATAATTCACTGAGTATTTGCTATTAGACACTACACTAAATCTTTTACATCCATTATCTCTTATAATATTTATATGGCTCTGTTTAAAAGCTGTGGAACAAAGGCACAGTAAGGGTAAATAATCTGTAATGTTAGACAGTTTATAAAGAGCAGAGGTGTAATTCAAACTCTGACAAGCTTACTCCAGAGCACATGTTCTTATCCATTATGCTATAAGAATATTAAGTGATCATATTTCAAGGATATCCTAGAAAATTTTTCGGTGAGAGAGGAAATTATTAAGCTTTGAAAAATATTTTTCTTCAACACAAATATAACAGGAACTATCTTAAAAAGATACAAAATGAATTCTGGTTCTGGTACTTACTTTACATAACGTACTACAATTTAATCTATAAAATGAGGATAATAACTATGTCTATCTAACAAGCACTGTGGAAAATGATTCTGCATTATTTTGAAAATGCGAATATTTGCATATCCTCCCAACTAACAAACCCACTCCTAAGTACTATATATGCCCTAAAGAAATGCTTACATGTATGCATAATGTTTTCAAGATTCATCCATGTTTTAGCATGTATCAGGACTTCATTCCTTTTTACAGCACTTTTTTAAAGCAATTAAATGATAAAATTTAATACAGCAGTTAATTCTAGGAGGAAGCAAGGGAATAGGACAGGGAAAAATACATTGGAAGGGGCAAACTGTTAATGTTCTAGTTACTTAAAGGGTAAGCGTTCATTATATTGTGTTATAACAAGTGTATGTTACATAAATCCTTTTAAGTACCAAATGTTGAATTAAAAATTAATAAAAGGGGAAACAGTATCTACCTCAGAAGCTAAAGGATTCAAACAAGATAATTAACTAAAAAAACAACAAAAACAAAAAACATAAACAGCACCAGGCACAGCAGTTAACAAGCACTCACTCAATAAATGGAAAATACTCTTTGCTGTTTTTACCACCACCATCATCATGAGCTTTCATGTGGTATCATACTTGACTCTCATTAATACACTGGTAGGTTGGCAGTAATGATAATTCACATTTACAAATGACTTACCCAAGGTTGCACTAGGTTAGTGCTGGAGGGAAGATTTGAACCAAGATCCCCTAACTCCCAATTCAAGACTCTTTCTAATTCATTATAAATAACTTCCCAGAGTAATATTTGCTTTACTTCTATGTAAAAACTATAAATGACATTTCTTCCCCTAAAATTTCAACTCATTTATTCAATCCTGCATCATCCAGTTCTGTTTGTTTTCTGTTTTTCATAACTTTTTATTTTGGCATTTTAACCAAATATTTATTTCCACAGAGGATAAGAAGGAGGCATTGAAAATGTCTCAGAAACAAAATTTGGGCCTTTGCATATGCTCTTATTTATGCCTCACAACAGAGCTTCAAGATCAGGATTATTCTTCATTATTAAAATGTGAAGGCCAAACATTAAAGAACATACAAAAACAAAACTATATTCCAATTCTTCTAGTTCCTATTTGTATGCCCTAACAAGACAAGTTAAGTAACCTTGAGACTCAATTTCACTTTGCTTTCTTGTAACTAGGACTTAAAGTAAGTAAATGAATATATGACTACATGAATGAGAAAGGATATCACTTTATGGAATTGTAATGAGAATCTGAGAAAATGAATTTAAATAATAATAATAGCTCATTTTCTGAGTGCTGACTATGTATAAGACACTTTTATGCTGTGGTATGTATTTGAGGAAACAAAGAAACAGTGAAGTGAAGTAACTCACCCAAGGTCATACATCTCTATGAAGTTGGGAGAGCCAGGATTCAAACTCAGGTAGTCTAACTTTAGTGCCAGCACCTTTAACAATTAGGTACAATGGCGAGTCACAAATAAAAGGTGTTCACAATAGTCTCCTTACTATATTTTCCAAAAATACCCACTGCTTACCCTATCAGAACATGTATCAACAAGTGTTGTGCCTTATTTAACTATTATGTCTTCTGACAAAACTAGGAAACAGCACTATTTTTTTCAGAGCTCTAATTTCAAGGCTTGACACAGTGCCTACCTTCCATGTAGAACATAATAAATAAAATAATAATAAATATTTGGTAGTTATTAAATTATATTATTACTTAATAGTTCTTTTACTATAAGCAGAAGGAGAAGGCAGCACATAATAAAGTAGGCTTTGGGATTATCCAAAAATCCCAAATATGCTCTGTAGTACACAAACCTAAAACATAAATCAGTCAGATACACTGTTTTGCCATTACTGAACTATGCAAAAGCAACATGTCCCCTTTCCTCTTTCACAAACATTCAAAATTTTAACTAAGTATTATTTAATTTTTATTCCTTCAACCCACAGCATTGTAAAATACTATATATAATATTTGAAGCAAGAAAGTGACCGGTAAGAAAGAATAAAAATTAATATAATTGTATGCTAAATTTTACATATGTGCATTTTTCCAGGCTGAAGGCATAAAGCTTTCATTAGATTTATCTAGGAGCCTGATGGCCCAAAAAAAGGTTCAGAATGCAAGACAACTGTTTCAACAATAGAAAAAGCTATACTCTTCTTGACGTTTACTCACCAGAAATATCCATGAATGCACGATCCCACAATTCACCTACTGTATAGCATTCTGCAGAAGTGATGTTGACTGAAAGAACAATATCATCTTCAACATATTTTAGTATGAGATTATTTATAACAATATTTACGTTATTTACAACTCGTCTAATCAGACTCTGCACATAACCTATAAAATAGGGGAAAAAAGAAACCAATTAGAAGTTAAATCTATCAATAAATAATTATTCTTAAAATGTTACTAAACTTAATATATGTGAAAGACAGGTATCATTTATCATATTTTGCAAAGATGAAACTAACATTCAGATAAGTAAACAGGCTTGCCAAAGAGACACAGCTAATAAGTAGCAGATCCATCCCAACAAAAACCATTACAAAGAAGTTCTATATAATGAAGTTTCACATACTAAGAGAAACCATATAAGCCATACCTTTTAACAACATAATTCTAGATCCCATTCAAAGATTATCCTAATCTACAAGTACTTTGTCTGATTTCTGCCTATTTTATAAACACTTTCCCAAATGAAACAATGTTACTATATACTGATTATACAATACATAAGAGGAAGAAGAGCTTCTTTAAGGTTCTTTTTGCAGCTACTGTCTTGTCTTCCTACTTTAAATACCCATAAAGATATTCAAAAACAAGGTCTGGAGGAAGAAAGATAGAAGAAACAAGACCATCATAACGGATTCAATGATTTCCACTTACTAATGTATAATACTGAAACACGGAAAGGGGGAGAATATGACTGAGGAAGAAAACACAGAAAGTATTAGAGAAAAAGGGGAAAAAGAACACAATGAAGAAGAGAAAAGTAGGGAAAGAAAGAAAACAGATAAAGCATGATGAGAATTCATAATCTCACAAGTTTCTCACACAATAAATGTGTATATAGATATATTACTGAGGAATATAATTGAAAATATAAGTGAAACTAAACCTAAACAGCATTTAAAAAGACAAAGGAGAAAAAGATTAAAAACTTTATTCAAATGCATTTTCCACTATAAAACCTATGTAAAAAATAATAAAAATTTTAGCTATTTCATGAAATAACTATCTGCTTGTATTCTTTAAACCAGAACTTTACTGACAAAATAGAATCAACTTCTGTCAGCAACTGACACTGTTAACACCTACACTGAAGCCTGCTACAAGAAAGCTTACTTAAATTTATTCCACCACAAATGCTTGCAAAAACCAACTCCTTCATTAATTACCAATGGATACAAACAGAAAAGAAATGTAGAATGATTAAGTTCAAGTTTTTCTCATATTAGCAGCTTTTAGAGTGCCAATTACCATATGCTATAAAATTAACATACAAAATAAATTTAGGGAACAAATACTTTACGAGAGTAGATGCTAAAATGATGCTTAACAAATTACGCTTCCAAAAGAAATTCTAAGTATCAAAATGTTCAACCTTAAAATGTATATTTCCCCCATGCTATCACTACTCAAGAGAGATGTTAAAAATGAACAGTTTCGGGCTTCCCTGATGGCGCAGTGGTTGAGAGTCCGCCTGCCGATGCAGGGGACACGGGTTTGTGCCCTGGACCGGGAAGATCCTACATGCCACGGAGTGGCTAGGCCGGTGAGCTATGGCCGCTGAGCCTGCGCATCCGGAGCCTGTGCTCCGCAACGGGAGAGACCACAACAGTGAGAGGCCCGCGTACCACAAAAAAAAAAGAAAAAAAAAGGAAGTTTCTGAGAAGTCAAGAAGCATGACTAACATTGGTTTTCCTATTTCTGAAAAACCTGTCATCAATAGAGAATTCATAAAATCCTCTTAAGAGTTTGAGTTTTTATTG
The DNA here is from genome assembly GCF_964270905.1 of Leucopleurus acutus. Taxonomy (NCBI): domain Eukaryota; kingdom Metazoa; phylum Chordata; class Mammalia; order Artiodactyla; family Delphinidae; genus Leucopleurus; species Leucopleurus acutus. Next base: position 46,462,585 of record NC_139159.1, on the reverse strand, counting down.
TCTCCCCTGCCCCAGGGAAAAAAAAAAACTCTCAGAGACAGAACCAGAGAAAACATATAATGCAAAGTAACGAAAGAAACATAATACTGTAAATGTACTGTAACTGACAGAAAACCTACTGATGGATTTTTCATCTACTTATTAACATCTTCTCTCAGTTTCTCATTATACAAGCTGAGATGAATAAGCCAAATCACCAAAGTAACAGAAACAAGTATCTAAAAAGAACTACTTCTACAGAAGACTATTTATGTCTTCCTATTAAAACACGCAATACCAAAGTAACAGGAACTAACCAACAGAATAAATGATACACTATCTCCTTAATCCCTCATAATAACTTAGTTCAAAGTTTGCTACAGAAAAATGTCAAAGAGCAGATCTGGGCTTCCCTGGTGGTGCAGTGGTTGAGAGTCCACCTGCCGATGCAGGGGACACGGGTTCGTGCCCCGGTCCAGGAAGATCCCACATGTCGCGGAGCGGCTGGGCCCATGAGCCACGGCCGCTGAGCCTGCGCATCCGGAGCCTGTGCTCCACAACTGGAGAGGCCACAACAGTGAGAAGCCCGCGTACCACAAAAAAAAAAAGAGCAGATCTAAGAGCTCTAATCACTCCATATTTAGAGACTCCCTAGGAATATATCTGTTCAAGTGAAATAACAGTAATTCAGGTCTATTCCACAAGCATCTGAAAACACAAGGTCACTCTGGGGATAAGAACCTCTAAGACGTCATATTAGATGGCTCTAAAACAACAGCCTCCTACTAGTCAACCTTTCCAGAAATTCTTATCATTATCCAACTCTCTCCCATCCACAAACCCCATTCCTCCAAACACATACATCTAATGCCCACAGGGCCAAAAAAAACACTATGAATTTTCATTGACTTTGCTCATGATCTTCCCTCTGTGTGGAACACTTTGTCCATTCTCCCATCTTGTTCAGGCCCAGTATGAATGTCCTCTGCCCTATATCCTCTTCTCCAATGTCCCTCACCCTACACATCAACATTAAGGAGACTGTATCACTTTTCTTGGGCTTATGTTACCTCATAAGCCTATCATTTGTATATGCTTATGTATAATTACCTTCTCTGTTAAACTATGAAATCCTAGAGAGCAAAGATTATATCTTATTTATTTATCTGATATGATTAAATTAAATAGTGTATGGCAAATACTTGGGTTACAAACAGACAGTACTTGCAATCAGTTTATCTTAACATGGTCACTAGGAAGCCGAGTTGCTCAAAAACAGAGATTCCATGGTTGATGACTTGGTTACAGCACCTAAAAACTTCCTCATCAAATTTTTGGTGTAAAATATTTTGGGGGGTTATGCAGCATAATATAGGCAACTTATAGTTAAAGGAAAAGTTAGTTCTCTCTAATGTTCTTGCCTTTTTTGTAAGGTTGAAATTATTCCAAAACAAAACTTATTTAGAAGGTTAAGAATAAGGATTCCTTATTGGTAATGCAGTAGAGAGGTTCTATAATACAAGAATTTTTTTTTTTTAAATCCATCAGCTTTGGTAACTAAAAGATAACTTAGGGCAGTTACTGTAGGAGCTAAGGAAAATAGCTGTGAGTTGAAGATACTTATTACCAGTATTATTATTTGAGACAGTCAGAGAATTTCTAAACAACTAAGGAAGGGTAAAAAAGAGAAATAAGTGTAAGTACTTACAAGAAGAACACAAAATCACCATTACATGAAGATGACTGTTTTTTATACAGAAAATCCAAAAGATATAACTGAAAAATACTGAATATAGATCAGCTAACAAAATATAAAAATTTGCTATTCTTCATAATGAAATGAAAAGAGAATGGTTTAAAAAAATGATAATTCCAGCTAGCAATAAAAGATATGATAAATTTTCCATCTATAAAAGTTACAAAGAAATATTTTTTGATAATAAAAAAACAGCACTGGACCAAAAATATGCTTGTTAGAAGATACTGTTAACAAATTTTTCACAGGGAATAATTCGGTTACACATGCCAAAACCTTAAAATTACTCACAAATTTTGATTTTATAGTTGATAAAAATTTCTCCTAAGGAAATAAACAGAGGTGTGTGCAAAGATTTATCTACCAGTATGTTTGTTAAAGCATTTTACAAAACAGAAAATGAAAAATAACCTAAATAACAAACAAAAAGGGACTGATTAAACAAACTATGGAACAGTTACACAATGTAATACATGCCAATGATTAAAATAACATTATGAAAAAATTAATGTCCTTAAAACATGTTCCTAACATTAAAAAACACAAATTACAAAAAAAAATCTATATGTGTATGTGCGCGTGCGCGCACACGCACGCACACACACACACACACACACACACAAAGAAACAAAAGTCTCTAAAAGGTTGTACATCAAAATGTTAACAGGTTCCAGGTTCTGGGTAAGATAAAGTAAGCACATTCCACTCTTTCTCACTAAAGGTAGCCAGAAAACCTGGAAAGAAAGTATGGAGCAGCTATTTCAGGACACTGAAAAGTAAACAGTAAGCACGAGAGAGGAAATAGAAGAATGAAAATCAGAGCTTACAAAGACAAAATAATAAAATGGTAGAAGTAAATTCAAACATATCGGTAATTATTCTAATTTAATTGTATTGTGGCCAGAGAGGATGGTCTTTATGATAATGATTCTTTGAAATTTGTCAAGAATTCCTTTTTGACCAAGTCTTTTTCAATGTCTATACATATCCAATGTGTGCATCAAAAGAATGTACACTGTCTTATCTGCTGGGTGCAGAATTTTACATGTATCTATAAAATAATCTTGTTAATTGTGCTATTCAAAGACCCAGTTTGGGTATTTTTTTTTGTCTGCTTGATATATCACATTTCAAACATAGGTTGTTAGGTACATACAAAGCCATCATATATTTTTTGGAGAACAGTACCTTTTACTATAATTCAGCATCTATTATATACGTCCATCAATACTTTTGCCTTAAGTTTTATTTTGCCTGATCTTTATGTTATTTTTGGATAGTGCTTGTCTACTATACGATTTTCCATCCTTTCATTTTCAATTTTTCTTACCTCTCCATTTTACCTCTGTGTTTTAGAAGCCACAAATACCTGGACATAACCACTCCTTTCTTTTAGTATCCCAAAAATATTAATTGTGCTTCCTTAGAGCTCCTCTTTGCTTTGGTTTTGCACTGTAGTTAGTAGTTTACAAAATCTCCTATACTAAGCCATTAATTCTCTAAGGGCAAAAATAGCCTTCAACTAGCTGCTCCAGCATACAGCAATAAAGATTTGGGGAACTGAACAGCCTGCCTCCACTAAGCAATGTTTTGAAACTCAATCTAATTAGAATGAAATAAAAGCTCTCCAGTTATCACTTTTTCTGTTATAAACAAAATATACACGTTAGATATATTGAAGGTTATTGACAAAAGCATAACATACTTTTAAAATGATCAATATATTAATGAGAAAGAACACCTGTATGGCAAAAATGGCTAGCTATCCATCAATATTTTGTGCTTCCCCTTCCAGAATGTAGAATTGTTTCTGAGATATGACTTCTAAGATATACATAACGTCCATGAAGACAGTTTTCCTCAATGAAATTTAAGAAGGATATATACCACTTCCAACCTGGGGGTAGTAAGAAGTCGATAGGTCTTCTCCCGATTCTCCTCTTAAAAAGGCTGAAAGCAGGTCTGCAGGCCTACTAGAGAATGGACTTGAGGATACGGGGAGGGGGAAGGGTAAGCTGGGACAAAGTGAGAGAGTGGCATGGACATGTATACACTGCCAAACGTAAAATAGCTAGCTAGTGGGAAGCAGCCGCACAGCACACGGAGATCAGCTCAGTGCTTTGTGACCACCTAGAGGGGTGGGATAGGGAGGGTGGGAGGGAGGGATATGCAAGAGGGACTAGATATGGGGACATATGTATATGTATAACTGATTCACTTTGTTATAAAGCAGAAACTGACGCACCATCGTAAAGCAATTATACTCTAATAAAGATGTTTAAAAAAAAGGCTGAAAGCAGTATAATTCAAAGCCTGGGTAGGGCAGAGCAGAGCCTCAAGATAAAAGGAAACTGGGCTTCTGACAGAACACTGCCTTGACTAGTACATAAAAAAAACAAACCCTTTTGTCGTGCTAATCCCCTTAAATTTAGAAGTTAAGGTGTCCACCACTTAATATTAACTTAACTTACACATCTGGTCATTGTTTTTCGGTTTTTTTTTTTAAGTTTTTCCTGAAAATGTTAATGGAGAATGTTAAAAACAGTAAAAGCATAAAAATAGAAGAGGTAAAATAAGCTCTGAATTTCTTTTTCATTTACTACAAGGTTCTCTCTATTCTTAGATGTTCCAGAAAGGAACAGTGATTAGATAGCTGAAATTGCTGAGCTTCCCCACAGGCAAGTAGACAAGAAATGATTGTGCTATCTTCTATAAAAATACATTACCATTTTTGGCTCAGGCTCTCGAACAGCTGATATATCACAAATATTCTTAAATTATCTGATACCCTCTCCAACTATTATTAAACTCCCTTCAAGAGATTTTTTTCAGAAAACCAAGCCCTAACAGCCTAAGGTGGCAAGCATTAAGCAAACACACACACACACCCCCCTTCCATTTCATATTCAATATTTTCTGCAGAAAACAAAATCTTGAGTAAATGACTAATAATTTAATAATATATACCTCATGTATACCACAGGTATTGTAAAGTATAATAAAGTATTCCTCATCTACACCAAAATATCTAAGTTTCCAACTTCTCGTCCACAAAACGTAAGCTAGATCAGAGGCTTAGCTGGAGCCTATAGACAGACTTCAGTGAGTATGTGAATACCCCAAAGTCACATGCAAATTTTAAATGTGCCTATGTGGGTCTATAACTTTTTCAACAGATTTTCAAGCGTCCATGTCCCAAAAAAGATAGACTGCTAGACCAGAAAAATCAGAAGTAGCTTTATTCTACATTTCAATGACTCTATGATTCTGACTATTGATCTCTGAAAACCTGTGTGATTTTATGCAGTTCCGTTTTTATGCAATGCAGTAAATACATAAATGGCTATTATGAACCAGACATTGTATCAGATCGGAGCTGGCCAAATGAGGCTGTGCCATCTGTTGTTATAAATAAAGTTTTATTGGAACATAGTCACGAACATTAGTTTATTTATGGTTTATGGCTGATTTCACAGTACATACAAAAAGTGGAAGAGCTGTAAGAGAAAATATATGGCTTGCAAAGCCTAAAATATTTAATAACTGGCCCTTTACAGAAAATATTTCCTAACCTCCATGCTAGATGATGAAGATCAAAGATGTCTAGGTCACAACTTCAGACCCAGTGGGCAACATAATTTTTAATTTATCTATACCCTAAATATTTCCATTGCACCCTATGTGTGTGTACATAAATATACTGGGTTGGCCAAAATCTGACTGGTTTTTTCCATAATATGACTCTAGTAGTGCTTAGTTGCCTTTAACTTCATTTGAAACAATTTTTTTAAGACTGTATTGTGACAGCTGTCATATCAGCGTGCATTTAAAAAAAATAATCAAAATTGGTGAATTTTTTGTGTAGCCATTTTAATACTGAAGACGGAAGGAAAAGAGCAACATTTTCGGCATATTATGCTGTTATTTCAAGAAAGGTAAAAACGCAACTGAAACGCAAAAAAAGATTTGCGCAGTGTATGGAGAAGGTGCTGTGACTGATTGCACGTGTCAAAAATGGTTTGCGAAGTTTTGTGCTGGAGATTTCTCGCTGGACCATGCTCCACGGCTGGATAGACGAGTTGAAGTTGATAATGATCAAATCGAGACATTAATTGAGAACAGTCAATGTTGTACCACGTGGGAGATAGCCAACATACTCAAAATACCCAAATCAACCACGTAAAATCATTTGCACCAGCTTGGTTATGTAAATTGCTCTGATATTGGGTTCCACGTAAGTTAACCAAAAAAAACCCTTTATTTTTCTTTTTTAAATTGTAGAACTTTATTTTTTTATACAACGGGTTCTTATTAGTCATCCATTTTATACACATCAGTGTATACATGTCAATCCCAATTGCCGAATTCATCACACCACCACCGCCACACCCCTGCAGCTTTCCCCCCTTGGTGTCCATACATGTGTTCTCTACATCTGTGTCTCAACTTCTGCCCTGCAAACCGGTTCATCTGTACCATTTTTCTAGGTTCCACATATATGCGTTGATATACGATATTTGTTTTTCTCTTTCTGACTTACTTCACCCTATATGACAGTCTCTAGATCCATCCACATCTCAACAAATGACCCAATTTCGTTGCTTTTTATGGCTGAGTAATATTCCATTGTAGATATGTACCACATCTTCTTTATCCATTTATCTGTCGATGGGCATTTACGTTGTTTCCATGACTTGGCTACTGTAAATAGTGCTGCAATGAACACTGGGGTGCATGTCTTTTTGAATTACGGTTTTCTCTAGGTATATGCCCAGTACTGGGATTGCTGGATCATATGGGAATTCTATTTTGAGTTTTTTAAGGAACCTCCATACTGTTCTCCATAGTGGCTGTATCAATTTACATTCCCACCAACACTGTAAAGAGGGTTCCCTTTTCTCCACACCATCTCCAACACTTGCTGTTTGTAGGTTTTCTGATGATGTCCATTCTAAATGGTGTGAGATGATACCTCATTGTAGTTTTGATTTGCATTTCTCTAATAATTAGTGACGTTGAGCAGCTTTTCATGTGCTTGTTGGACATCTGTATGTCTTCTTTGGAGAAATGTCTACTAAGGTCTTCTGCCCATTTTTGGATTTGGTTGTTTGTTTTTTCAGTATTGAGCTGCATGAGCTGTTTATATATTTTGGAGATTAATCCTTCGTCTGTTGATTTGTTTGCAAATATTTTCTCCCATTCTGAGGGTTGTCTTCTTGTCTTCTTTATGGTTTCCTTTGCTGTGCAAAAGCTTTGAAGGTTCATTAGGTCCCACTGTTTATTTTTGTTTCCATTTTCATTACCCCAGGAGATGGATCAAAAAACATCTTCCTGTGATTTACATCAAAGACTGTTCTTCCTATGTTTTCCTCTAAGAGTTTTATACTGTCCGGACTTACATTTAGGTCTCTAATTCATTTTGAGTTTATTTTTGTGTATGGTGTTACGGAGTGTTCTAATTTCATTCTTTTACATGTAGCTGTCCAGTTTTCCCAGCACCACTTATTGAAGAGACTGTCTTTTCTTCATTGTATATCCTTGCCTCCTTTGTCATAGATTAGTTGACCATAGGTGTGTGGGTTTATCTCTGGGCTTTCTATCTTGTTCCATAGATCTATGTTTCTGTTTTTGTGCCAGTACGATATTGCCTTGTTAACTGTAGCTTTGTAAGTATAGTCTTAAGTCAGGGCGTCTGATTCCTCCAGCTCTGTTTTTTTCCCTCAAGACTGCTTTGGTTATTCAGGGTCTTTTTTGTCTCCACACAAATTTTAAGATTTTTAGTTCTAGTTCCGTAAAAAATGCCAGTGGCAATTTGATACTGATTACATTGAATCTGCAGATTGCTTTGGATAGTATGGTCATTTTCACAATATTGATTCTTCCAATCCAAGAACATGGTATATCTCTCCATCTGCTGGTATCATCTTTAATTTCTTTCATCAGTGTCTTATAGTTTTCTGCATACAGGTCGCTTGTCTCCCTAGGTAGGTGTACTCCTAGGTATTTTATTCTTTTTGTTGCCATGGTAAATGGGAGTGTTTCCTTAATTTCTCTTTCAGATTTTTCATCATTAATGTATAGGAATGCAAGTGATTTCTGTGAATTAATATTGTATCCTGCTACTTTACCAAATTCATTGATTAGCTCTAGGAGTCTTCTGGTGGCATCTTTAGGATTCTCTATGTTTAGTATCATGTCATCTGCAAACAGTGACAGGTTTACTTCTCCTTTTCCAATTTGTATTCCTTTTATTTCTTTTTCTTCTCTGATTGCCGTGGCTAGGACTTCCAAAACTATGTTGAATAATAGTAGTGGGAGTGGACATCCTTGTCTCGTTCCTGATCTTAGAGGAAATGCTTTCAGTTTTTCACCATTGAGAATGATGTTTGTTATGAGTTTGTCATATATTACCTTTATTAGATCGAGGTAGCTTCCCTCTATGCCCACTTTCTGGAGAGTTTTTATCATAAATGGGTGTTGCTATTGTTTTCTTTGTTTCTATTTCATTTATTTCTGCTCCGATCTTTATGATTTCTTTCCTTCTGCTAACTTTGGGTTTTGTATATTCTTCTTTCTCAAGTTCCTTTCGGTGTAAGGTTAGATTTTTTTGTTTGTTTTTTGTTGGTTTTTTTTTTTTGCGATACACAGGCCTCTCACCATTGTGGCCTCTCCCGTTGCGGAGCACAGACTGCAGACTCGCAGGCTCAGCAGCCATGGCTCACAGGCCCAGCCGCTCCGAGGCATGTGGGATCCTCCCGGACCAGGGCACAAACCCGTGTCCCCTGCATCGGCAGGCGGACACTCAACCACTACGCCACCAGGGAAGCACTGGTTAGATTGTTTATTTGAGATTTTTCTTGTTTCTTGAGGTAGGCTTGTATAGCTATAAACTTCCCTCTTAGAACTGCTCTTTTTGCATCCCATAGGTTTGGATCATCGTGTTTTCATTGTCATTTGTCTCTAGGTATTTTTTGATTTCCTCTTTGATTTCTTCAGTGAACTCTTGGCTATTTAGTAACATACTGTTTAGCCTCCATGTGTTTGTGTTTTTTACGTTTATTTCCCTGTAATTCATTTCTAGTCTCATAGCATTGTGGTCAGAAAAGATGCTTGATATGATTTCAATTTTCTTAAATTTACTGAGGCTTGATTTGTGACCCAAGCCGTGATCTATCCTGGAGAATGTTCCGTGCGCACTTGAGAAGAAAGTGTAATCTGCTGTTTTTGGATGGCATGTCCTATAAATATCGATTAAATCTATCTTCTCTACTGTGTCATTTAAAGCTTCTGTTTCCTTATTTATTTTCATTTTGGATGATCTGTCCATTGGTGTGAGTGAGGTGTTGAACTCCCCCACTATTATTGCATTACTGTCCATTTCCTGTTTTATAGCTGTTAGCACTGGCCTTATGTAATAAGGTGCTCCTATGTTGGGTTCATATATATTTATAATTGTTATATCTTCTTCTCGGATTGGTCCCTTGATCATTATGTATTGTCCTTCCTTGTCTCTTGTACCATTCTTTATTTTAAAGTCTATTTTATCTGATATGAGTATTACTACTCCAGCTTTCTTTTGATTTCCATTTGCATGGAATATCTTTTTCCATCCCCTCACTTTCAGTTTGTATGTGTCCCTAGGTCTGAAGTGGGTTTCTTGTAGACAGCCTATATATGTGTCTCATTTTTGTATCCATTCAGCAAGCCTATGTCTTTTGGTTGGAGCATTTAATCTATTCATGTTTAAGGTAATTATCGATATGTATGTTCTTTTTACCACCTTCTTAATGTTGGAGGGTTTGTTTTTGTACGTCCTTTTCTTTTCTTGTGTTTCCCACTTAGAGAAGGTCCTTTAGCATTTGTTGTAGAGCTGGTTTGGTGGTGCTGAATTCTCTTAGCTTTTGCTTGTCTGTGAAGCTTTTGATTTCTCCATCGAATCTGAATGAGATCCTTGCTGGGTAGAGTAATCTTGGTTGTAGGTTCTTCCCTTTCATCACTTTAAGTATATCATGCTACTCCCTTCTGGCTTGTAGAGTTTCTGCTGAGAAATCAGCTGTTAACCTTATGGGAGTTCCCTTGTATGTTATTTGTCGATTTTCCCTTGCTGCTTTCAGTAATTTTTCTTTGTCTTTAATTTTTGCCAATTTGATTACTATGTGTCTCAGCGTGTTTCTCCTTTGGTTTATCCTGTATGGGACTCTCTGTGCTTCCTGGACTTGGACGGCTATTTCCTTTCCCACGTTAGAGAATTTTTCAACTATATTCTCTTCAAATATTCTCTCTGGTCCTTTCTCTCTGTCTTCTCCTTCTGGGACCCCTATAATGCGAATGTTGTTGTGTTTAACGTTGTTCCAGAGGTCTCTTAGGCTGTCTTCATTTCTTTTCATTCTTTTTTCTTTATTCTGTTCCGTGGCAGTGAACTCCACCATTCTGTCTTCCAGGTCACTTATCCGTTCTTCTGCCTCAGTTATTCTGCTATTGGTTCCTTCTAGTGTATTTTTCATTTCAGTTATTATATTATTCATCTGTTTGTTTGTTCTTTAATTCTTCTAGATCTTTGTTAAACATTTCTTACATCTTCTCGATCTTTGCCTCCATCCTTTTTCCGAGGTCCTGGATCATCTTCACTGTCATTATTCTGAATTCTTTTTCTGGAAGGTTGCCTTTCTCCACTTCATTTAGTTGTTTTTCTGGGGTTGTATCTTGTTCCTTCATCTGGTACATAGCCCTCTGCCTTTTCATCTTGTCTATCTTTCTGTGAATGTGGTTTTTTGTTCCACAGGCTGCAGGACTGTAGTTCTTCTTGCTTCTGCTCTCTGCCCTCTGGTGGATGAGGCTCTCTAAGAGGCTTGTGCAAGCTTCCTGATGGTGGGTAGAGCTGGCTGTTGCTCTGGTGGGCAGAGCTCACTAAAACTTTAACCTGCTTGTCTGCTGATGGGTGGGGCTGGGTTCCCTCCCTGTTGGTTGTTTGGCCTGAGGTGACCCAATACTGGAGCCTATCCGGGCTCTTTGGTAGGGCTAATGGCAGACTCTGGGAGGGCTCACACCAAGGAGTACTTCCCAGAACTTCTGCTGCCAGTGTCCTTGTCCTCACGGTGAGACACAGCCACGCCCTGCCTCCATAGGAGACCCTCCAACACTAGCAGGTAGGTCTGGTTCAGTCTCCCCTGGGGTCACTGCTCCTTCCCCTGGGTCCCGATGCGCACACTACTTTGTGTGTGACCTCCAAGAGTGGAGTCTCTGTTTCCCCCAGTCCTGTCAAAGTCCTGCAATCAAATCCCACTAGCCTTCAAAGTCTGATTCTCTAGGAATTCCTCCTCCCGTTGCCAGACCCCCAGGTTGGGAATCCTGACATGGGGCTCAGAGCCTTCATTCCAGTCGGTGGACTTCTGTGGTATAATTGTTCTCCAGTCTGTGAGTCATCCACCCAGCAGTTATGGGCTTTGATTTTACTGTGATTGCACCCCTCCTACCATCTCACTGTGGCTTCTCCTTTGTCCTTGGATGTGGGGTATCTTTTTTGGTGAGTTCCAGTGTCCTCCTATCGATGATTGTCCAGCAGCTAGTTGCGATTCTCGTGTTCTCACAAGAGGGAGTGAGAGCATGAAAAAAACCTTCTTGACCATATTTCCACATGTGTTTCTCTACTGAAACGTAACGAAAACGTTCCGTTTTTAAAACCAATTGTCATGAGCTATGAAAAGTGAATACTGTACAGTAATGTGGAATGGAAGAGATCATGGGGCAAGAAAAATGAACCACCACCAACCACACCAAAGGCCAGTCTTCATCCAAAGAAGGTGATGTTGTGTATATGGTGGGAATGGAAGCTCCTCTATTATGAGCTCCTTCCAGAAAACCAAACAGTTAATTCCAACAAGTACTGGTCCCAATTAAAGCAACTGAAAGCAGCACTCGACAAAAAGCATCCGGAATTAGTCAACAGAAAACACATAATCTTCCATTAGGATAACGCAAGACCATGTGTTTCTTTGATGACCAGACTAAAACTGTTACAGCTTGGCTGGGAAGTTCTCATTCATCCGCCATATTCACCAGACATTGCACCTTCGGATTTCCATTCATTTCGGGCTTTATAAAATTCTCTTAATGGAAAAAATTGCAACTTCCTAGAAGACTGTTCTTTGCTTAAAAAGATGAAAAGTTTTGGAAAGATGGAATTATGAAGTGGCCTGGAAAATGGCAGAACATAGTGGAACAAAACTGTGAATACGTTGGTCAATAAAGTACTTGGTGAAAATGAAAAATGTGTCTTTTATTTTTGCTTTAAAACCGAAGGAACTTTTTGGCCACCCCAATACATGTATTCTGAGTAAAAGGGTAAGGAGAAAAAAAGGGAAGAGACAATTACATGACAAAATCAAGAAAGAGGAAGCTATGCACTAGAACACAAAATTTATCTGAGCTTCCTAGAAAATAAGTAGAAAAAAACTTTAATGAAAAAATATTTAACAAGAAAAAACATACCCGTTAATTAAGAGGTCCTGAATAAATTAAAGCACAATACCCTTAAAGCCATTTTAGAGAAAATGCAGAAGCAGCCCACAGAAGGCTGGCTTCTTACAATGACCTTCAACAAAACCAAAGGTTGTACACTTCAGAGAGCACAGGACTAAATAATCCAGGTATGTAGCTGTATGTAGAAGTAATCTCACTTCTGAGCTAGATAAAGTACAGAGAATACTGAGGAAAGCATGAATGAAGAAAGAAAGAAATGAAACATCCTTAAACTTTCTCTCTAAATAGGAATTGTCAACATATCTTACTGAGTATCCTAGGCCCACAATTCGAAACTATTAAAAGTAATTGAAGGTTCTGGCCTATATATCATTAACTGAAAGAAAATGTGTATGGCTCAAATCAGTCAGATTCATACTCTTTTGACCTCTCTCCCAGTAAGAAATATTACATCATAACCAAGCAAAGCACACATATACGCATAAGTTTCTTGCAATATGATTAACCTTTACTACATTCCCCACACCATGTGGTTTTCTATTCTATGCTACGTATTTTTTAAATGCTTGCCATGACCCACTAAATTGCTTTCACAATGCACTCACTGGTCAGGATGCATAATCTGAAAAAGACTGTTCCAGATAACAAGACCAGAAATTGCAAAGAAAATACGAGATATTGACTTGTGTTTCTTTCCTATTAGAGGGGTGCCCATCCTTCAAGATATAGAACAAACAAGTATTCTCAACACCAAAACTTTTCTCAAAAAGCATCTCTGAATCTACGTAAATGTTTGAACTCCAAAATTATAACCACAGATGCTGGAAGAAGTAACTTTGCCCTAGAAAATTTTGAGAACAGGAATTCATCTCTACCATGAAAGAACCTTAATATAGGTTCTTTCCAGGTAAGATAACATTGCCAGAAATGAGTCCTCAAATAACCATATGAGTTAATCTTGAAATAAAAGGATTTACCACTATCCAACTGGACTGTCAAATTATCTTTTTTTTTCCCTTTGGCAATATTAAGTTTAGCTGCTCTGCCTTCCAGTAATTGTCCAATAAGTTCAGTTACTTCCTAAAGCAACTCCTTTAACTGTGATATTTGTCACAGCATAAAAGAGGATATGAGTCCTGTCAGGTAAGGCAGAAAAGCACCTGTTAATCCAAAAGCTACCTCAAGTAGTTCAGTAGAACACAGCTCTGTTTTATGCCACTAAATATAGGATGCTTTATGTTACGTTTATTTTTATGTTTTATGCTCCTAAAAATAGGTCAGTTCCCCCAATCCTGAATATCAGTATAAATTCCAATACAGTCTCTAAAGAATCATTAAAAGTCTGGGACCTGTTTTGAGGACATGTAAGTTAGCCCACAGAAGATTTTTAATCTGTGAAATCAACAACTGACAAAAGCTTTAAATTTTTCTTAAACAAGTTCTTAAAAGAAAAAAAAATGTAATAAGACTCAACAGTTAAACCTAAAACTGCTTATTCTTTGCCAGGATATTGATGGAGAGAGTTGTATACAATGAGCTGGCTTAGGAAGTTTTAAGGGGATATGTAGTCAGAAATTTGGAGGGGTAAAGGGGTTGCCCATTTTATAAATAAGAATAAGCTATAGTTTAATTTACAGTTTAATTAGATTCACCAGGGACTTCTCCCAAGGAGTTAATAATTACGAAAAGAATTTAGAAAGCTCTTTAACCATCATAACTACTCTAAGTAGAATTAGAAACATTCAGAAGTAAAATAACTTCTTCTGGCACCTTCTCCAGCCATAGCAATTAATCTATTTATTCTAAGGCCAGAGAGAATACTGAGATCTGTTAGGTAAAGTTCCTAAAAACACAAAGCATCAGCATTAACATCACTATAACACCAGTTAAATATGTTCAATTCAAATGTAATTTAGAAACTATATTTGAGGGAGGGCGGCTATGAAATGATGTACCTAATGGCAACCTCTTACAAGTAAAGTAGATGGTGCCAGAAGACTGTCAAAAATTAATAGGTTTGAAATTGGGTTGAACTTAGGTTGAAACCAGCTTACAAAGCTTTGGGGCAGAAAACAAGTGTATACCAATGTCAGCTATACCTCAAAAAAAAGAAGTAATTGATAAATGAAAGAGAAGGACAGATAACTACTAACTGTAAAAAGGCATCAATGCACTTTGGCCACAGAGCTGACATGTAACAATCATTGTTTTTTTTTCCTTCATTAAACATTTATCAAGGAACTGTTGATAAGTTTGTAAGCCACTACTCCTCCAGATAAATAAAAATTTCAGTTTCCTTTGTTTATCAAGAAGCAAGAGGAACAAAGAGACTATAAGTAGGAGTCAGAGGCAAGTCTTTGCTTGGAGAGGATGTAAGAAAGCAACTATACTCCAATAAAATTTTTTTTTTAAAAATCCCACTTATGGGCTTCCCTGGTGGTGCAGTGGTTGAGAGTCCGCCTGCCGATGCAGGGGACGCGGGTTTGTGCCCCGGTCTGGGAGGATCCCATGTGCCGCAGAGCGGCTGGTCCCGTGAGCCATGGCTGCCGGGCCTGCGCGTCCGGAGCCTGTGCTCTGCAACGGAAGAGGCCACGGCGGTGGGAAGCCCGCGTACCGCAAAAAAAAAAAAAAAAAATCCCAGTTATCATCTTAAAATGTAAAAAAAGATTTGGGTCTCCTCAGGTGTTGATTTTGCATCAGATAAACTGGCCTGTTTTCAGAGTTCTCTGTGAGTGAAAACAGGATTGGGATCCACCTTTTAGGTATTGGAACTAATATAACTAAGGAAGAAAGTCCTGATCCCCAAGAAGAGCTGACTTCCATCCCTCTTTCTGTTTCCCTGATGACAACAAATAACTATAAGATCGTGAGTGTAATGAAGAAATAAACAGAAACATAAAAAAAAAAAAAAACAGAAAAAGAATGAAACACCTGCACTGACACTTTGCAAAATCGCCACATGGAAAAGACTATAACTATTATACAAACATTTCAAGCAGTACAGAGCTAACTTAAATTTCTGGGAACTTTTTATACAATGATAAGATTATTGTTTAACTTAATGATGTAATGAGTACTTATCTTACCCAGAACAATATGGCTCCTTTTTATTTAATGTGAAATGCTGTTAAAAACATCAAATGTGCACTAGTGTTCCATGAAGATGTATTTGATTCCTGACCTTTAATCTAGGAAAAATTTAAGGGAAGGGGTCCTGATATATGATCACGTGCATAGGGACAAACAGCAGCAAAGTAAGAACAATGTATTAATTATTGGGATTTGTCCTTTAATCATCCTCAAGAGATGATTAGAATCTATGAGAAAATAAATGAAAGGAATTATATATATAATTGAAGTGATGAAGCTTTTAATCTGGAGACTGGAAGCTGTCTGAAATGATCTGTGTTATTTTGTTGTTTAGATCAGTGATTCCTATACTTAGAGATGAGTAAATTTTAAGACAAAAATATATTCAAGTAACTGTCATTCAGTCATCCACCTTTTAATCTTAAAGGAGTAAATAGAAAAAAAAAAAAGAAAGAAAGAAACTTAAGGAATAAACCTAGGACAAAAGAGCATCAAAATTTGAATGAGTCCAGAGCCCTCACAAACATCTTTCAATCTGTTCTGATGTCATGCAGCAAATTTACATATATTTTAAATATTTTATGACACTAAAAAATATGGAAAACATATATTCTACAAAGGGTTACAACAATGATTAATAACAATCAAAATTTTGGTTTTATCAATACCCTTAGAAGTTACCTGGTGGTGGGACTTCCCTTGTGGTGCAGTGGTTAAGAATCCGCCTGCCAATGTAGGGGACAGGGGTTCGAGCCCTGGTCCAGGAAGATCCCACATGCCATGGAGCAACTAAGCCTGTGCACCACAATTACTGAAGCCTGCATGACACAACTACTGAGGCCACGTGCTGCAACTACTGAAACCCATGCACCTAGAGCCTGCTCCACAACAAGAGGAGCCACAGCGATGAGACGCGCACGCACAGCAACGAAGACCCAACGCAGCCAAAAATAAACCAAAATTAAAAATAAAAAAGAAGTTACCTGGTGGCAAATCAGGATCTGTGGGAGCAGCCTGCTGAATTCTTCTGGGTTTTACTGATGACTTTGTGTTCTCAGTAGTACTACAGTTGGTAGAATTAGAACCACAGCTTTCATGGTCATCCTATTTTTATTTTGAAGAAAGAAAAGTATCAGTCACCATTCAAGAATTTTAAAAAGTTTTGTTGAATGTATGCAAGTTACTAAAATGTGATAAAATAGACTCTTCAGGGGTTTTTTTTAGCTCTAAAAATCTATGTAACCAAAATTTTTCATAATTTGCATTCTTAAACACCATTTTAAAAGTAAGTAGTAGTTTAAAATCATAAATTGTCTATTTCTTTAGTTGGTATCAAAAGACACCACTTGATAATGTCAAAAAAAATCTTATATATGGTTTTAGCAAAAGAAGACAATTCAAAGGAAGCTTTTAAACATTTTCCATTTGAAAATGCAAAATAAATGGAAAGGGTCTTAATATTCCCCTATTTGTTTATATGTTAAGACCCTTACTATTTTTGTGAGTTAAATTAAGAATCCAAGCTGTCTTTTTAATCACCTTTAATGATTAATCTTAATCATCCTCAGAAATCTTGGCATCCTATTTAACACTGTTCACTGAATTGAATATTGTTCAGATTAGATATAAGGTTTAACTGGGTTTTGATATGGATAACATAAAAACTTCAAAAAAAATCATACATATTTTTGAAACCTATACAATGCAAATGAGTACTCTTTTCCTGACTTGATTCAACAAACATTTATATAATGCTTTTATGTGTTAATTGCTGGATTTACAAAAGCAAATTAGATATAATATCTGTTTGCAAAGATTTCAGAATCTATTTAAAACATATATAACCAGTCTACAAGAGTACTTTTTTGTTTGTTTTCAAGTAATAGGAACACAAAGAGTCATTCTATTTGGAAGAACTAGAGAGATGAGGCCCTTAAAACTGAGTGTAGAAATGTTTTAGGTTAAGATTGGAGGCTAAATAGGGAAACCTATAAACAGCACATGCAAGGATAATGATTAGTCAAAAAAAGCCACAGTATACAATGTTTAAGATGGGAGAACAATACCAGAAGCTAAAGGCATGTACTAGTTCAATAAAAATGAGGTCACATTAAGAACCACAGAGACGTTAACACTTAATTTGGTAATTAGGAGGAGGGTGCCAATAACCAAAGGAAAAAAAAAGGACATTTAGTAATTGCAGTAGAGGGACAGGAGTGGAAGAAGTAAAAGAGTAGTTCAAAGGGTGAATAACAAGTTAAAATGGAAAAAATAAACATAGATTGCTCTTTCAATAAGACGGATATTACAAGGAGGAAACAGATGAGGTAGTAGAATGAGGTAAAAGCATCTGACATCATCTTATTCCTTTTGGGGGGATAAAAGAGCACATTCTGCTTGAATGAGAGATGCATATGAGGAGGCAGAGATCAAACATCTCTCCAACACAAAGGGAAACAGATGGTGTACTGTGCACCATCAATTCATTAATCAATAATAAAACTATTTCATGCTTAAAAGAATCGTGATAAATTTAGTTTCTTTTATATATTTGAAGAGAAAATTTCAAGAACAAAAAGAAGGATACCCACTAAATTTACCATTCTAATAGGGTACTAGAGGCAAATAAGAACAATGATAGGCCCTCCTTTAAGACACAAAAATTCTTATTCACTACCACACTAAGAGGATTATACAATAATAAAAGATGAATCTTTTACAATATAGCATGGCTTCAGATGCTAGTGTGATATATTAGCAAAAGAAAAAATTTCTGTTTGAAACTTCATTACAACAAAAAGTTAAAAATTTACTGTAACAAACAATAAAGGAAATTTTTGCACGAACTTACGTTTAAGTTAATAAAAAACTTCACAGCATTTCATTCCACAAAACAGCTTCACTATTCAATCTTTATAATGACATCTTCTGTTATTTTGGGGGATGTTATAGTCTCCAAATACTAAAAGACTACTACTGTGAATAAGACCTTACTGTAATTACTTTTAGTTCAACTTAGATCCTTAAAAATGTCTGTAGTCATACACTTCTGCACAATGTTAACATTAAAAGCACACTATTAATTTTTGAAACATATGGTTGTCTCAAAAGCCCAGAAGTAAAACATATTCATTAAAGAGATGTGAAAAAGTTCCAAGTGAACTGCCAAAACTAGCATAATTATGAAAATATTTAACACTGAAACCATCTGAAATCACATACTGTATATAGATTATAGTGATGTCATAATAAACATTCCAGCCAAAATGCACTAAAACTACTGCAGTCCAATAAATCTGGCATACACGAGATGACAAACATTTTAAAGCAAAAGAAAGAACAAGTTATTTTATTTTTAAAAAGTTATTAGCAGCAAAAATGGGTAAAATGCATAGACTAAATATGAGTTTTCAAATAGTTTAAAAAAAGAACTGAATAAAGTTCCCTACAAACTACATTTTTTCACTTAAAAGAAAAACAAACTAAATAACTTCATTTGCTTAAACAAAAATTTTAATAAACTTGAAATTTCAGTGTGCCTTAAAAATGGGCATTAATCATGGTACCCATAGGAATATGTACTATGAAACAAACATTACCAAATGTGCAAACATTTCTTTCTTAATTCTGGTTAGGAAATTATGGTTGCATATGTATTATAATTAGAAAATAATCCTTTTGATAATTTTGACTTGTTTTCATTTCAATTACATTTTAATTGCATCAATTAAGTGAGCTTCCATTCAAATCCTGCCCCAACTGAATTAAATTTAAAAAAATAAAGCAAAACAACAATTATAATATTTACTATTAAAACTGGAATTACTTCCACCATTAGTTTGAGTTCATCATCTGCTTTTAACCAGTATGCATCACTTTGGACTATTACACATTTTAATTCATTGAAAGCCTCTAATTTCTAATAAAAGTAACTCTGTTCTCAAAAATACCAGTTAAAATGTTTTGAGATAATTTTTAACCCCAAACACATTACAGTTATATCTTTCTGATTTAGGATGCAATTTTTCCAAAATGTCTGGTAAGTAGATTTCATGGCAAAAGAATGTTGTCTCTTGGGGACCACATAGCTATTTCTGAAAATACTGCCCTTTGCTCCTCATGAAACAAGCAAGAATGTCATTTCCTTACAAAAGTTCCTAACAGTGAAAACATGGCAAACACTGTACGTAAACAGACCCATTACTTTCATAATGACTGATCATGGGATCATGTTACATACTTTTCACCTGAGCCCTCACAGGGCTAGTCAATTAAAACTGGAAAACCATCAACTCCCAGATTCACAATAGTATGAATAAGATTGAGGACAAAACTTAAAACAGGTGACTGAATCGTTCGAAGTCCTTGTTTAAAAACAAAGGTTAAAAGAAAGAGTTGAAGAAGGAGAAAACGAAAGACAGAGAAGCGATGTGCCTTATGCTCTTCAGCCTTGTGGCACCAAACTTGGCAAGCAGAGAAGGACTAAGGTTCACCTGGAAGTTCTGGTCACCAAAAGCTCCTGAACAGAGTGTGAGGGCCTTGGAAATGAATCGCTACAAAGCCCTTAGAGACATTCACCTCTATCCCCTCCAGAAGCAGGTATAACGGCAATAGATGCAATAAAGAATCTCTAAAGGTAACTCTACTTCGGAGAGTCAGAGAGCCAAGTCAAGTCAGCAACGCAGAGGTACAACTGGAGAGTGAGCCAGAAAAAACAAAACACTACCTTTTGTGGTAAAAATGGGAATCTCTGGAACCCCTCTACCCTGACAGCAATATTAATAAACTTAATTTTAGCCATAAAAAAAATGCCAAGCAACTCCAGTAAAGGAGTGTATGCCCCCAACCTCTTCACACATCAGCTTAAGCCCACAGAGGAGACTGCTTCCATCTTCTCTCCCATAAGAGTGAGGATAAGGGACTGCGATAGGCTGGGGAAGAAGAAAAGAGAGTTTATGCTCCCTTGCATTCTTTTACTTGAACCTCCCAAATGCAGGAATAATTAACCTGACAGGCCAAAGCTTAACATACAATAAGATGTATCAGGCTACATTTTAATAATGAAAGAGATCACTATACTAACTGTAAACACCTGTGTGATGGAGCCACTCTTCTATCCCTGAGATCCATGTTACTCAGTAACAGGACCAGAGCCATGTTTCCCAGATGATGCAATCACTAGCCATCTCTCCTCTGCCTTCTTTTCACACCCACAGCTAGCCACCTAACCCAGGATACTGCCCAGCCAGAGAACAATCAAACTATGCTGGTTATATAATAGCATCATATGTTAGAAAAAATTTGCTCTTCATTATTGCCTATGACATCCCTTTCCTTCGTATCAGTAGGTATATATCATATTGCCAACCTATCCTTCCCTGTTTTTAAACCACTGGATTGAAGTGGTTAGACCCACCCTTAGATCTGGAAGGTGAAATGGGCAGAAATTAAGGAATGAGAGAACAAAAGTATATACAGAGGCATTCTGGCCTAAGCCACATTCTACCATCTAATATTTACCAAAATTCACTGGGGGTGACTGGGTGTGTGAACCGATTAATAAAACTGCACTTTGTTTTCTTATATGTATAACTTCCCTCAAGGAACACCTGATTTTTTTTTTAAAAAAAAGTATGTGTCAGGCATTTTGAGAGAAAATAGGGAATACAAATAGATAGTACCCATATTCTGGTAGCTTTACTTTACCTACTTGAGGAACAATACTTATATGCATAAAAAGGTTAAGAGCAATTCAAGTTAGTCAGCTATTACATATGTCACACACACAAAAAAAAACAGTGAAATTTATTGAGCATTTATATGTGCCAGAACTTTAAGGAGGAGGAGGAAATTAGGGCTTAAGAGGTTCTAAGGTCAAAAAGATACGAAGTAAAAGAGCTGGGATGAATGCCCAGATACATCTGATAGAAAAGCCCCTAGCATTATTACTGATGAAAGACAGGAAAGCAGAGAGAAAGGGAAGAAAGAAGAATGGCAGGCAGAGAGGAAAAGAGACACACAGAAAAAAAACAATTTTTTTATGGCACTTACAATGGGTCATGTACTACTGACACTACATTCACATCTCTTAATTCTCTAAACAACTCTATGAAGTAGACACTATTCCCTATAAAAGAAGATCCCCATTTAAAGATGAGGACACGAGGCATAAAGAGATTAAATGGGTCAAAATCACACTACTACTAAATGGCACAATCTTACCTACATTGCTCTATTGCCTCCAGATGAGAGAAGGCCAACTAAACATAGAGTACTAAGCACCATATATTCTGAGATGGGAGAGATCACAGTGAGCTACAGTAGTCAGGAAAACATCACAAAGGACACGGTTTGAAAAGACTAGGCCCTGCAAACAAAAAAAGAGGGAGGTTGGGGCTTCCCTGGTGGCGCCAGTGGTTGAGAGTCCGCCTGCCGATGCAGGGGACACGGGTTTGTGCCCCGGTCCGGGAAGATCCCACATGCTGCCAAGAGGCTAGGCCCATGAGCCATGGCCGCTGAGCCTGCACGTCCGGAGCCTTGCTCCACAATGGGAGAGGCCACAACAGTGAGAGGCCCACGTACCACAAAAAAATAATAATAATAAAAAATCAAAAATAAAACTACCATATAATCTAGCAATTTCAATACTGAGTATTTGCCTGAAGAAAACAAAAACACTAATTTGAAAAGATATATGCACTCCAATATTAACTGGAGCATTATTCACAATAGCCAAGATATGGAAGCAACCTAAATGTCTATCGATAGATGAATGGATAAAGCAAATGTGGTGTGTGTGAGTGTGTGTGTGTGTGTACACACACACACACACACGCACAGTGGAATATTACTCAGCCATAAAAAATGAAATCTTGCCACTTGCAATCACATGGATGGATCTAGAGTGTATGACACAAGTGAAATAAGTCAGACAAAGAAAACAAATACCACATGATCCCACTTATATGTGGAATCTAAAAAAACAAAACAAAACCTAAACAGACTCATAGATACTGAGAACAAATGGGTGGTTGCCAAAGGGGAGGAAGGTGAGGGGTCGGGCAAAATAGGTGAAGGGGATTAAGAGGTACAAACCCTCAGTTATAAAATAAATAAGCCATGGGGATGTAATATGCATCATAAAGAATATGGTCAGTAGTTCTGTAATAACTTTGTATGGGGACAGATCAACACTAAACTTATAGTGATGATCATTTCCTAATGTATACAATTATCAAATCACTGTGTAGTACACCTAGAACTAACATAATGTTGTATGTCAACTATATTTCGATAAAAAATAAATAAAATAAAACAGCCACAGACAATACTTAGCTGTGTTTCAAAATACCCTTACTTATAAAAACAGGCAGTAGGCCCATGGGCCATAGTTTC
Organism: Leucopleurus acutus; assembly: GCF_964270905.1. NCBI lineage: Eukaryota > Metazoa > Chordata > Mammalia > Artiodactyla > Delphinidae > Leucopleurus > Leucopleurus acutus. The sequence continues at coordinate 46,439,886 of NC_139159.1, read as the reverse complement.
ATGACTCCCGCTTTAAAACATTTGCCTTAATAAAAACGTACAGGATAAACAATTACTCAACCTGAAATTGCTCTGTAACCCAGTGTTTTCATTGTTTTATAAGGCAAAAAACATCATACCACAAATATATCTAAATTACGAGGGAATCTTATAAAATAGCCCAGGGGGAAAAGCATAAAATTTTTGCTTGGCTATAGTACTGCCAAGAAGACAAGACATTTCTACTGTTACCCCTTTAATTTCTAATGAAACAATAAAGCTTTAATAAGAGAAAGGAAAGTAATTTTCAGTAAGAAAATAGGCTGAAGAAGATTCGACAGACCCAAGGAAAAGAAAAATATAACAGTTCCGGAAAAAAAAAAATATCAAAACAGCACATTCTAAACATATGCAAAAGTAAAAGTTAAATGTGGGGCTTCCCTGGTGGCGCAGTGGTTGGGAGTCCGCCTGCCGATTCAAGGAACACAGGTTCGTGCCCCGGTCCGGGAAGATCCCACATGCCGCGGAGCAGCTGGGCCCGTGAGCCATGGCCACTGAGCCTGCGCGTCCGGAGCCTGTGCTCCGCAATGGGAGAAGCCACAACAGTGAGAGGCCCGCATACCGCAAAAAAAAAAAAAAAAAAAAATTGGCCAACATGATTAAGAAAATAAGATCTAAAACTAACTTGGGGAAAAAGATACATAAGTGTGGGGAAAAAACTAGAAACATCTTCTAATCATATATAAATCCAAAAACAGAGAAACCCAGGAGCATTCAGTACATAAGAAGAAAAGAATACATTTCAAGGTAAATTTTCAGTAAAACACAGTAGAATTTTCTCAATAGTACTATGAATACATCTCAATAATACTAATGAAGCCAACTGAGATTTTAAGTAACTGAAGTAAAAGTTAAAAGAATTAAATTAGAACTAGAACAATAGTAAGAATTTTAAAATTTAATAATAGCTAAGTATTCAGATTATAATGATTCATTTCACTTTAGCTATGAAGGGGACTTTGGCTGTAGAGCTATAGTATGAGTGTGCTGTTTTAAAAAAAAAAAAGGAAAAAAACCTCAAGAGCCATGATGCTTACTATATCTCTGTTTAAATAAGAACACTTGTTTATTTTGTAGTTGAAATCCCCTAACATCTATTCTATACTTGAGTATCCATTCATATTCACAGATACTTTAAACAATAGTTAAGTAAAGATCTAAATACTTTAACTGTTATAAGACAACAATATATTCTTATCTATTAAGAAATTAAAATTTATATATATAATAAACTTATTTTTCAGAAAACATACTCTTTAACAGTTTAAAGTTTGTCTCATTCAAAAATAAGAAAAGAATAACAATATTTTGTTTCTTAAAGGTATATCCAATCTCTTACTGGATTTTCTTTGATGCACTGGAAAATCCTCTGTTAATCTGAACTACTTAATAGGACCCTAAATAACATTTTCCCCCTTTTTCTTGGCATTGCATTTGCACTGTAAATATTAGAAACATTTTACTTATAGTCAACAATGATAATTCCTATCTTCCTTATAAAACAAATGCAATTCAGAGGTAAATAATGGTTCTACTAAATAAGATAACTAAAGCTGAGAATGAGCTCTAACTTGGAGGGAAGTTTATATTTGGACAAGTTGAGGCAAACAGTAAAACATGCCTGAGCTAAACAGTGCAACAATGTTGGAGGTGCGAGCCTAGTCTTCAGGAATAGTTCAACAACTAAGGAGTGCTGATCATCATCAGTACCTCTGTGTATGCAGATGTACAGAATAACCATCAACACCAAACAAGATTCACTCCTTAAAATTAATTTATTTTTGGACAATGTGGGCAAATTTAATTCTTCACCAATAAGATGGCAACTATGACTATTATAGTATTTACAATCATCTTAAACTGGAAAGCCAAAAATTAAGATTTCCTAGGACTACTAACAGATGACTATAGAACTTTGAAAGAATAGTTCAATTAGAGTGGTAAGGGAAGAAGCCATATTACAGTGAGTTAATGAATAAGTGGATGTTGTGTAACATGAGACAGGAAAAGACTCCATTAGGTCTAGACATGAAAAAAAAGAGCCTGGAAATAATAAAGTAGAACGAAGGTGGTAAAGGGTCAAAAGAAAGAAAGCACCTGCTATATTCAGGATACTCTGCACAGTGCACAGGAGATAAAAGTTGTTAACAGTGGGAAAAGAAAGAGTCCTTGACTTCAGAATATTTATTATTTATAACGGAGTATTTTTAAAAGCAAACAAGACGTAAGCTGTAAAATAATATTGAGAGTAATTAATTATTACGGGTATAGCAATGCAAGAGCTTTATATTCATTGTTCATAATCATCACAAACATCCTATAAGATATTGTTATTCTCATTTAACAAATAAGAAAAATAAAGTTCAAAATTTTTTGACAAATAATATTAGAGAGTTTGTTAACAAAGTGTTTAAAGAGTTCATAGAAGAAGCAATTACTTTAAGCTATTTATATTGCTCTTACTAAGATCTTTTCATCTTCTAACTGCTGGCCATCTTTCTCTCATTCCAAGTCTTGCTATTATTCTCTTTTGAAAACAAAGTAGACACAGCTGCTATTAGAAAAGCCCAACCATAAGCAGATAAGCAGAAATAACCCCAAAGGTTAAATCCAGAAGTCAGAGTTTTTAAGCAAAGAAAGTAGCAAAGACTTTTTCAAACAAACAAAAGCTGAAAGAGTCTGTAGATATGAAATGCACTACAAAAACTATTTTTAGAAGTTCTTTAAGCTGAAGTAAAATGCTGCTACATTAAAATCTTTGATCTGCATACAGGAATGAGAAGTCCGGAAATAACTATGTGGGTAAATAGAACAGACACTTTTTGTTTTTTAATTTCTTAAAAATCAATTAATTGTTCAAAGCAATCATAACTATGATGATGATGAAGACAATGATGATGATGATGTAGTCCTGGGGTCCGTAACATATATATAAGAGTTATAACAACACTGGCACAAATGATGACAGGGTATAAAGAGAATCATACTGTTGTAAGCATACTAAAGGAGAATACTTAAATTATCCATTAAGTAGTATATTATTATTCGAAAGTAGACAATGATAAGTTAAGCATGCATACTGCCAACCCTAGAACAACCACAAAATAAGAAAATGAAGAGTTATAGCAAAAGGCCAATAATGAAAATAAAATGGAATGCTAAAATATACTCAACTAATCAAAAAAAAGGCAGGAAAAAAGAAAAAAGGAAGAAAAATTAAATGGGACAAATAGTAAACAAACAAAAAATTAGACTTAAACCTGAACATACAGAAAATTTCATAAAATGTGAATAATCTAAAACACTACAATTAATAGGCAGAAATTGTTATTCAGACTAGTAAAACCCAATTATAACCTGACTATAGAAAACTAAGATCAGATATAGGCTCGGTACAGTTTCTAAAGATAAGATATCCGAAGTTTCAAAAAGAAAATCAAGGCAAAAATGAACCAATTCAAGAAAAAATTCAAGAAAAAAGAAATTCAAGAAAATTCAAGAAAATTCAAGAAAATTCAAGAAAAAAGAAAATTAGCAGCACCTAATAATCAAAACAAAAATCAGAGAACCATTGCATTTTATGGATTAAAAGGGAACCTATAGACCTTGTGAACCAAACAGAAATAAAAAACTAGAAGCTGCAGTCTCTGCTCTTCATTATCTTTACTTCCAGATAACACATTGAGATGACTTAATGCTAACAGGGGGAAAAAGAGCTTGCAACTATCAGCAAGTTGCAAAGTCTCAAACCTGCTTTTTTCTTCCCCCCAGCATTCAGACATATAAATTATAGTGTCCACAGCATTGAGCACTATAATTAAGGTTGTACTGGCACTTCTATTACAACCTCATATTTTCATTCATTCATAACATTCTTAGAAAGTCCTTCCTGAAACTAAAAGCCTTCCTTTCTTATCTCAATCCCAATTTTTCTTCTTCCTAAATTAGAAGACCTGTGAGAGAATAAAAATACCTCTTACAGCTGAAAAAAGAAAATAAAAGTCTTCCCAAGGATAAAACAAATACAACAGAACCCCCCAAAAACATTCAGAATGGCAAACAAGAATTAAAACTTCCTTAATGTTAAAAAAAATGGTCAAACCAAAAAATCCACCTTACGCCAAGTTTGGTTTTCATGTGGCACAAATTTCAAGCTTATACGTGACATAATAAAAGATTCTACAGTTTAAATATATATATTTTAAGAACTCGATCTTTATAACACATAGCTATTTTCCAAAACAGCTTAACTAAAAAGAGTGTTCTTTCTACTACTTCTGATTAGGAGGTTTTAGACAAAGGTAGAAGTTCAAGAAACCATGATTTCTTCTGTTCCTGAATTTTTAAGGCATAGAATACAGTTTGAAACACATTTATCTTCATCTTCATTCATCCACAAGTTATTTGTGGATGGTTCCTGGTTTTCGGTTTTTTATTTCCTTTTCAATAATGTTTTTAAATTACTCAAGTTATTTCAGCTCAAAAACAAACCTAACTCTAAAGCAAAGTATTTTACCATCTGGTGGTTCTAAGACTACAAGACATTTCTATGCTAAAATTAAAATCATAAGCTACTCATGATATAATATTTTTTCCTTAAAACATTCAAGAGAGGAGAAAGGTTTTGTCCTCCCATTAACCACTATATCCTCAGTATTTAGTACAGTACTATGGCACTTGATAACGATTTGCTGAATGAACTTTTCAACGCTTCCTTCAAATAAAGGAAAATATACTAAAATGATAATTTTAGTTATCACCCAGCCAATGACTTAGTTCCATCTAGGCCCCATCACTTTTCTCCTAGAATATGGCAAAATGAGCTTAACTAATTATCTGAAATCACCTCCTCCAATCTATTCCTCAACTTTGAAAAGCCTGTCAACTTCCTAAATTACAAACTCAATCAAGTTGCTTGCTAGCTTAAAATAATTCAGTGGCTCCCTACTCTCAACTCTCTACACAAGGGTCCTCAAAGTTTCTGATTTCAGGACATTTCACCCTCTTAAAAATTACTGAGAGCGCCAATGACCTTTTGTATAAATGGGTTACATCTACCCATATTTACCATAGGAGAAATAAAAAAGGAGAAAAAAGTTTAAATATATGCTTTTAAAAATAAGAAATCCATCACATTAACATAATTATAAACAAATTATAAAACTTTAAGTTTTTGCTTTTTATGAAAAATAGCTATATTTTCCAAAACAAAAAGAAAACTGGTAAAAATAATGGAATTATTTTATTTTACATTTTAAAAAATCTGGCCTAATAGAAAACAGTTGGATTCTCATATTTACTTCTGCCTTCAATCTACCACAGTGTCATACATCAGGTAGCCTCTGGAAAATTCCACTCTACATTCATAAGAGAATGATGATGAAAAAAGTAAATCATGACCTAGCGGTCTTCAGATCACACTTTGAGAACCACTGGAGTACAGTAAACTTCAAACCCTCTTATGAATTGCACATAAGTTTATGATCTGAGAGACTCAGATTTGAGTCTCACTACCCACAGTGTAGCACAGAGAGACAACAAGATAAATATGAAAGATTAGGGATACGAAGGACAGACTGAGAAGTTGTAACGTGTGTAAAACAAGTTTCAGAAGGCAAAAATAGAAAGAATAAGACAGAATTAATATTCAGAGAGATAAAGATTTTTCAGAAGTTATCAAAAACATAAATCCATAGATATAGGAAACACAATAAATCTTAAAAAAGATAACAAAAAAGAAATTCACTCCTAGAGTCATGATCATGAAACAGAAGAACAGCAAAGACATTTGAAAAAGAAGATCTTAACTACAACTAAGGAAAAAAAAAAGACACGTTTTACAATAAAATGGTAACACCACTAATATATAAAAATCTCAACAGCAAAAACAGAACCAATTCAATAGTGGAGTTAATATTTTCAAAGCACTGGGAGAAAATATCCACCAACCTGATGCAACCAAATAAACTACCAATGAGAGAGACTACAATAAAGATTTTTTTAGACAATGAAAATTGAATGTTTACCACTAAGAGAATCTCTTGTAATATTTTTTAGAGTACTTCATAAAGGTGGAAATTAAACCCAGAAAGAAGTGAGATGCTAAAAACAGCAAACCAAGAAAACTGATAAACAGGCAAATAAGATCAAAGAAGTATTCATTACACAAAGAATAATAACAACAGCAGTTAATTTGGGAGGTATAAAAGTAAAATGAAACTAAAATTCTGGATAATAACAGCATATAAGATGGAAAGAAGATAATAAGTTAAAGCCTTCTGAGATCCTCAAAACTGATTAACAGGAAGGAGTAAACTTAGTATAACAACAATTTAAAGTTTAGGTATACATAGTAAAAATTTCACAGTAATCACTACTAAAAGGACAAAAATAGAAGTATAACTTTAAAACCAATGGAATACACAAAACTGAATCTAAAAAGCACAATCAATCCAAATAATATAGAAAAAAGGAAAGTTGCATTAAAAAGGAGAGAAATATAGAAAACATAAAATAAGACAGTGAAAGAAATCCAACTATTTAAAAGCAATGGAAAAATATCAGAGTGAAAAGAAAACAAATGTGTCAATCTAAACATGTTCATATATGTTGAAAGTAAAAAAAGAAAGCCAGATGTACAAAACAAATGGGGAAGATCATAAATAAATCCCCAAAAAAGAGCTAATACTAAAAGAGGTGAAAAAAATTAAGAAAATCACCAAAACCCTAATGAGAAAACAATAAGGGACACAAAACACCTCACAAAAAAGGGAAATAACTAAAATACACAGGCAAAGTTCAACTTCCATAGTCATCAGACAAATAAAAATTAAAACAACAAACCAACACTGTTCACATCATCAAATCTCAAAAATGCTTTTTTCCTTTAATATGATACACATTGTTCATAAAGATTTGGTAAAATGTACACTTCCAATCAGCTGATGGAAGAGCTAACTAATAAAACCCTCTGTAAAGCAATTTGGCAATATCTGTTCCAAAAACAAGCTTTTAAATAATATCCTTTGACTCAGGAATTCTACTTCTGGAGATTTACCCTAAAGACAAAATCCTGAAAATTGAAAAAGCACTGTGCGCCAAACAGTTACTACAATCAAATTTCTACTACTAAAAAATTCATATTTCTAATACTGAAAAATTATATACCCTGATATAGTCGTTCCTCAATATCCATGGGGCATTGCTTCTAGGACCCCTGTGGATAACAAACTACGTAGATATTCAAGTCCCTTATATAAAATGGTGTAGTATTTGCATATGACCTACTCACACATCCTCCCATACACTTTAAATCATCTGGATTATTTATCATACCTAATACAATGTAAATGCTATGTAAACAAAGTTGCTGGTGCAGGGCAAATTCAAGATTTGCTTTCTGGAACTTTCTGGAATTTTTTTCCTGAGAAATGCAATAGAAAACTGAAAGTATTTGTATTTAATTTCTGATTACCTTAATTGAATTTTTTTGGTAGATTTGCCTCTATCAACAAATTTGTTTATGTGAATATTAAACTTATTCGAAGTTCTCTAGAGAGTATGGGAAAGCCAGAAGCAACACATAAATTTTGTGCAATTCATCCAAGCGGATAACTATATAAATAATGAAGAATTGAATTTTTCTATGGATTTTTATAAGGACAAAAGACATTTTTAAAAATTGCTTATACTAAGCTTGAAGTAAAGGATATTCTAGTTTACCAATATATTAATGGAAATTGAGCATCTAGACTTTATTGATAAGATAATGAAAATGGTGCTCAGGAAAATCATTCTCATCTATTACCCATGTCCATGAATGAACTGCTTACTATATTTATATAGATGCTATAGCAATCAAGACAGTGTGAGTCTGAGGAACTACAAATGATTCAGGGTAGCTGAAATATGAGAGAAAAGCAAGTGATTCCAGAGGTCAGGCTGAAAAATTGAGAAGAACTGTGAAAGCAAAAGGACGGTAGCCATTAAGAAATTTTAAGCACAGTAGTACCAATCCAGTTTACATTTTAGAAGTATCATGCCCAGAGGCAGTGTAAAAAAAAAGGTTTGGAGAGAAGTACCAATGAAGACTGAAAAGAAATATTCAAGAGATAATGTAACAGTAGAATCCAGAGTTGGATGAAAGTTAAGCATGTTGTCAGGGTTTCTAGTTTGGATTAAAGGTAAAAAGTGGAATTTTTCACTGAAATAGGAAATATATAAGGAGGAACAGATTTGAGGTTTAAGATAAATTCAGTTTGGAACATTCTATGAGACATATAAGTGAAGGTCCATTTTGCTCTTGGTGTTGGAGCTCAGGGGCAAAAAAAACGACTGGACCCTAAAATAGCATTTTATGAATAAATAGCATATAGTGATAACTAAATCCACTAGGAATAAAATTACCCAAGGAGAGACAAGGACTAAAGTAATGAAAGCCTGGGAAACTCCAATTAAAAATCTGGCAAAAAAAAAAAAATCTGGGATGGGTAGCAGAAATGAAGTCACAAGAGGAGCCAGAGAAAGGGTGCCAGAGAGACAGAAAAAGAACCATCACATGTAACTGAGTGAGGATTGAAAAAGATAAATGAAAAGTGTCCACTGGATTTTGCAAAAATGATGTTCCTAATGACCTCTGCCAAAGTGTTTACACAGATTCAGTGAAGAGGTATAAATATTAACTTGTAAATTTAAAAGGGATGGAAGAGCATATAGATTGGAAACAAACAAAACTCTCTCTACCTGTAGATGACATGATTATCTAGATAAGAAATCCCAAGAAATCTACTAAAAAAACCTCCTGTAATTAACAAATGAAACAAAGTTGCAGAACACAAGATCAATACACAAAAATCAATTGCATAACAATGAATAACTGGAAACCAAAATCAAAACCACAATAACATTTATAAATGCTCCAAAGAAAATAAAATATTTAGGTATAAATCTAATAAAACATATATAGGATCTACATGCTGGAAAAACATAATGCTGATGAAAGAAATCAAAGAAAATCTAAATAATTGGAGAGACACACTGTGCTCATGGATTGGAAGACAATATGGTAAAGATGTCAATTCTCCCCAAACTGACCTATACGTTTAAGGCAATTTCTGGCAAATCCTAGCAAGGTTTTTCTAAACAAGCTTATTCTAAAATTTACCTGGAAAGAAGACTATTTCAAATAGCCAGAAACAATTTTGAAGAAGAATAAAGTAGGAGGATGCATTCTTCCCAATGCTAACTAAGCCTTACTATATAGCTACAGTAATCAAGACAGTGTGATATTGACACAAGGATAGATATATTAATCAAAGGGACAGAATAGGGAACCTAGAAACAGACTCACATAAACATGCCCAACTGATTTTTGACAAAATGCAAAAGCAATTCAATGGAGGAGGTGCAATCTTTTCAACAAATGGTACTGAAACAAGTGAACATCACAGGCAAAAAGATGAATTTCAAACTAAACCTCATACCTTATATTAAAATTAACTCAAAATGGATCACAGATTTAAATGTAAAACTATAAAACTTTTAGGAAAAAACACATAAGAACTTTATGATCTTTGGCTAGGCAAAGAATTCTTAGATCTGACACTGAAACCACAATGCATAAAAGGAAAAATTAATAAACTGGACCTAATCAAAACAGAAACCTTTCACTCTGTAAAAGGCCTTGGTAAGAGCATGAAAAGACAAATTACAAATTGAAGCTATTTGTGAACCACATATCTGACAGACAGATCTTATGTCTAGAATATATAAAGTACTCTCAAAATCAGAAAATGAGCATAAGACAAGAACAGATATTTCACTAATACATGTGGCAAATAAGCATATGAAAAGGTGTTCAACATCATTATCCATATGGAAAATGCCAATTAAAACCACAATGAGACATCACTACATATTTATCAGAATGGCTAAAATTAAAAATAGTGACAATACCAAACGCTAGTGATGATACAAAAAAAACTGGATCACTCATACACTGCTCATAGGAATGAATAGTGGGTATAGCCACTCTGGAAATTAGTTTAGCAATCATTTTTAAAAATAAAAATGAAATTACCATAGGACCCAACAATAGCATCCTTGGGCATTTATCCAAGAAAAATAAAAACTTATGTAGGCATAGAAATCTGTACATAAATGTTCACAGTAGCTTTATTTGTAATACCAAAACCTAGAAACTACCAAAAGGTTGGTCAATGGGTGAATGGTTAAACAATCCATGGTATAAATATATCCATACAGGGCTTCCCTGGTGGCGCAGTGGTTGAGAGTCCGCCTACTGATGCAGGTGATGCGGGTTCGTGCCCCGGTCCAGGAGGATCCCACATGCCACGGAGCGGCTGGGCCCATGAGCCGTGGCCACTGAGCCTGCACATCCGGAGCCTGTGCTCCACGACAGGAGAGGCCACAGCAGTGAGAGGCCCGCGTATCACAAAAAAGTATATATATATATATATCCATACAGTAGAATACTACTCAGTAATGAAAAGGAACAAACCATTGATACACATACCAACTTGGCTGAACTTCGAGGGATTTATATTAAGTGAAAAAATCTGTGCTCAAAATATTACATACTGTATGATTCCATTTATATTTGTTATTTTTGAAATAAAATTATATAAAATGAGGACAGGTTAGTGGTTGCCAGGGATCAGGAGGTAGGGAAAGTGATAGTACAGTTAAAAGGAGTAGCACAAGGAAGCCTTGTTATGGTGATATACTTTTATATCTCGATCATGGTGGCGGTGGTTTCACAAAACTACGCATGATGAAACACAAAAACAAAACGAAAAGGCAGCCAAACAACTGTATTTGCAAACAATATATCCGATAAAGGGTTAATACCCAAAACATACAAAGAATTTATGTAACGCAATATCAAAAACAACAAACCCAATTAAAAAAATAGGCAGAGGACCTGAACAGTCATTTTTCCAAAGAAGATATAAAGATTGCCAACAGACACATGAAGGAATGCTCAACATCATTAATCATCAGGGGAATGAAATTATCAAAACCACAATGAGATATCACCTCACACCTGTCAGAACGGCTATTATCAAAAAGACAACAAATAACATGAGTTGGTAAGGATGTGGAGAAAAGGGAAACCTCATGTACAGTTGCTGGGAATGTTAGTTGGTACAGCCACCATGGAAAATAAGGAAGTTCCTCAAAAAATTAAACTACCATATGATCCAGGAATCCCACTTTTCCAAAGAAAACAAAACACTAATTTGAAAGGATATATGCACCACTATGTTCATTGCAGCATTATTTACAACAACCAAAATATGGAAGCAACCTAAGTGTCCATCAATAAATGAATGGAGAAAATGTAGTATATACACACATACACAAAATGAAATAGTACTCAGCCATAAAAAAGAATGAAATCCTGCCACATGCAACACCATGGATGGACCTAGAGGGCATTATGCTAAATGAATAAATCAGAGAAACAAATACCATATGGTTTCACTTATATGTGGAATTCAAAAACAAAACAAATTAACAAAGATAACAAAATTGAAACAGACGCATAGATACAGAGAACAAGCAGGTGACTGCCAGAGGGGAAGGGTGTGGGAGAAAGAATGAAGGTGAGGCAGATTAAGAGGTACAAATTTCCAGTTATAAAATAAATAAATCAAGGGGATATAATGTACAGCCTAGGGAACATAGGCAGTAATACTGTAACAATTTGTATGGTGACAGTAACTAGACTCACCCTGTGATCATTCTGTAATATACAAAAATATAGAATCACTATGTTGCCCACCTGAAAGTAATATAATAAGTTAATTATACTTCAATTAAAAATAATTAAATTTTAAAAAGAAAAATACATATGAAAGTAAATATAAATCTCACTGGTAAAGGTAAATATACAGTAAATGCAGTAGATTAATTACTTATAAAGCTATGATGTGTGAAGGTTAAAAGACAAAAGCAGTAAAAAGAACTATAACTACAATAATTAGTTGAGGGATACACAAGATAAAAAGATGTAAAATGTGACATCAAAAACATAACACATTGTGGAGGATAAAAATGTAGAGCTTTAGAATGCATTCAAACACATGTTGTTATCAACTTAAAATAGGCTGTTATAAACATATGCTGTTATATATAAGCATCATGGTAACCACAAAGCAAAAACCTACAGCAGATATGCAAAAGATAAAGGAAGGATTCTAAGCTTACCACTAAGACAGTCATCAAATCACAAATGAAGAGAGAAAGAAGAAAGGAACTACAAAACAGCCAGAAAACAGTTAACAAAATGGCATTAAGTACCTACCTATCAATAAATACTTCAAATGTAAATGGACTACATTCTCCAATCACAAGAAATAGAGTGGTGAAAGGATAAAAAACAAGACCTAACTATATGTTGCCTACCAGAGACTCACTTCAGATACAAGAACACAGACTGAAAGTGAAAGGATGGAAAAAGATATTCCATTCAAATAGAAACATTTAAAAGAAAGCTGGGGTAGCTATACTTATATCAGACAAAATAGACTTTGAAAGAAAGATGGTAGTAAGAAAAAAAGAAGGGCATTACATAATGATAAAGGGGTCAATCCAACAAGAGGATGTAACATTTGTAAATATTTATGCACCCAATATAAAAGGATTCCCTAGGGGAAGTAAAGACACTACTCATAATTTATAGGGAACTCTAAGTCTCATTTTTCATAGAAGGAATCTACAGACAGAACCTAAACTATGCTATCTGCTAGTATCATCACCACCATCACTAACCTGTAGTAGTGCAAGTGAGAGAATCAATAATAGTACAATAAATTCCACAACCTAAGTCAGCAATTCTGAGCCCTTACTCAATGTGTGAAAAGGTAGTTGTTTTAGGCCATTTGGGCTGCTATAACAAAACACCACAGACTGGGTAGCTAATAAACAACAGAAATTTATTTCTCATAGTTCTGGAGGCTAGGAAGTCCAAGGTCAAGGTGCCAACCTGGTCTGGCGAGGGCCCTTTGTCTGGTTCACAGCCAGTGCCTTTTCATTGCATCCTCACTTGGCAGAAGGGGTTAGGGATCTCTCTGGAGCCTCTTTTAAAAGGCACTACTGAGCCCATGTGCCACAACTACAGAAGCCCGAGCGCCTAGAGCCCGTGCTCCACAACAAGAGAAGCCACCGCGATGAGAAGACCGCACACCACAACAAAGAGTAGTCCCCCCTCCACAACTAGCGAAAGCCCGCGTGCAGCAAAGAAGACCCAACACAGCCAAAAATAAATAAATAAAATAAATTTATTTAAAAATTTAAAAAACAAATAAAAGGCACTAATCTCATTCATGAGGTCTCCACTCTCATGACAAGCATCTTCCCAAGGCCCCACTTCCTAATACCATCATCTCTGGGGGTTAGGGCTTCAACATATGAATTTTGGAGGGACATACTCAAGCCACAGCAGCAGTCAACCAGATTAATCCAGTCTCAGATAAGAGAATTAAAGCGTTAAGAAAATAAATAAAAGGCCATGTAAATATTGTTAATAGCCTTAGCAAAACTTTCAATAACCAATTTCCACCGCATCAAAACATGCAAGGAAAGAGGACGGCAAGATTGCTCTGTAACTCCGAGCACTAACCAGGATTTAAAAGCACATATTGTGGGCATCCCTGGTGGTGCAGTGGTTGAGGGCCCGCCTGCCGATGCAGGGGACGCAGGTTCGTGCCCTGGTCCGGCAGGATCCGGAGCATGCCGTGCAGCAGCTGGGCCCGTGAGCCATGGCTGCTGGGCCTGCGCGTCTGGGGCCTGTGCTCCGCAATGGGAGAGGCCGTAGCGGTGAGGGGTCCACGTACCAAAAAAAAAAAACAAAAAAAAGCACATATTGTGCTGGCCAAAGAGTTTGTCCAGTTAATCAATACGCTGTTCAATAAAGTTCCGGGTGAAAATGAAAAGTGTTTTTACTTAAAACCAAATGAACTTTTTGGCCAACACAATACATTAACAAAAAGCTTAGTTTTTTATCTCAAGTTTTGAATGGTACTTACAGTTTTGGTTTAGGTTCAAAAGATATTTTAAAGTTTGTTTGTTTTTATGAATAACAAGTATCACTTCTATAAAGAGCCTTACAAATGGTTACATTTATTAGGTCAAAAGATTTTGAAAGTTTACTTTCTAGGTGGCACAAAGGCCAGAATAAATTAGTACTTTAAAAATAAATTTACTACTCTCTTTAGGGTGAAGAAGCTTTTTGCAAGACTTATTATTAACACAATGAGCAGAGAAAGATACACAATCAAAGAATAAAAGAACTATGTAGCAAGTCTTGCCCTAGTTTACAGGTGAGGCCCACAGAGGATAAACAAAAATATGCAAAAGGAGAGGAGCACATAGTTAAATGTAAGTTACTGGTAAGGTTTTCATTCTTCAGCCGTATGCTGGGTCCACAAGTATTTATTAGATTAGCCTAGAGTGGACAAAACTAGCTAAATAAACAAGTCAGACCTGGACCACTAGTGATAATGTGTCATGAATCAAATTCTGTGTCTCAAGTCCAAAAAAGAAAAAGAAAACAGTTCAAATCTACAGGATCTAAAGGTGGGTATGACTGACACAGATATGTCTCTCAGAGTAAATGGCATATTTACTAAGTGAAATATCAATACATTAAACTAATTCAGACTGGACATCAAGGTGATTTTACCTTACCTAACACAAGAACTTGGTCACCTGTGCATCAAAAAAAGTCTCTATAATTAAAAATGATCACAAAGACATGTTAAGGAAGTATACTATAACTATTATCAAAAGAGTCACAATCATTATAAATCTCATTTTCTAAGTAGCTTTTGTGGAAATTATATAAATATCTTGCAATGCTTTACAGGGCGCTGATGAGTAAAATAAAAATCAACAAATGTTAGAATTTAATTGAACTTTACAAACTACACATGCCTTCTTATCAAGAAATTAAGCAATATTGTTTTTTTATAATGATTTCTGAATAAACCTCAGATTTCTAACTTTTAAATTTCATTTCATTACATTCTCATACAATATTATTTTTAACAGATTCATACCTATAACTCTAAAAGGCCCCTTCATTTAACCTACCATCCACAGTAATTTTATTTAGAAAATAAGTCTTTTCTTCATGGTGCGTCTATAATAATTTGAAATAATATAAATCAAATATGGGCTTACTCAATTTTACTAACACATATATAGTTTTTTAAGTTAATTTCCTATTATACTAATCAAAGCTTAAAATAGGAAAATAAACTATTTTAAAATGTGTTTCATCTATAATGTTTTTATTAAGAAATTAATTCCAATCACTAGCATAAACTCAAGTATAACTCTCCAGGGGTGTACAATGCTGAATAATTTGTCCAAATGTCAACTGCAATTTTCAAAAATCCTTTCTACCTCAAAATTTTAAACATCTGTAAAAAATACTTGTTTTGAGAGTGGTTTACATTCATGACACTTGACCTTTTGCTGTACACACCACAAAATTCAAGTCTCAAATACCATATAAGCAGGAAATCTGATCATTCCTGCAGTAGCCATCTGCATGGTCCAATATCAAATATTAGTTCTAGGTTACACTAAGTCATGTGTTACAAATCTTTTTCTGCAGCCTCTATAATTAGTTGTAATTTGCCTCTTTTAAAATGTGTTTCTTATGGGACATCTGGCCTTGAAACTTCCACCTTCCCATTGAAAAAACACTTAGTGTCTGGATTTTTTTTTTTTTTCACTTAATATGGAGCACTGCATGGGTGGTATAACCAAGTCCAGACTTCTTAAAAAAAAATTAAATTCCAGGAACAGATGATGATTAAGAACCATTTAAGTATTACCAAATATAAATGTAAAATAAAACTTTGTTGCACATAACTATCTACAGATTCCTAAATCAATCTCCCAGATATTTAAAGTTCCCAAAATAAATTTTAATGAGAGTATAGCATTGGTCTACTCACTTCCAGGAACTACATTAGTTAAGTTAAATTGCATAATAAAGGTTTGGAATTAGAGATTTCACAGAAAGAAAAACAGTTTTGAGCCCAGTAGGTTCATATGACACTCAAAGTATCTACTGTAAATAGGAAATGATTTTAGCAATTTATAAATAACCTTTACTCATTTCACAGAAATTGAAACTTAATAATACTCATCAATTCACTTGATCTAGAAAGGCTTCCTTAAAACTGAAAATTAAATACGGGGTAAGGAAAAAGTAATAAAAATGAAAGACAGAGATACTACTTTTATACAGGATAAAAGTGGAAGAATTCATCACAATATGCTGCTGCCCAGACCTGTTTGCTTCTTAGATTAGAAAATTTTTGGTAGAAACTCCTTAAAATCACTATTATACCTTAACGAAAACACTGAAAAGAAATGTAACATGGGTCAAAGAAAGAAGTCAGAAAAAAATCAGTTTCTGATGACAAAACCTCAAAGACACAATGAAATTAGGTATGAAGGGAAATTCAATATATTTTCATCTTCTCAAAAAATAACCTGAGAAATTTCTATCTCGTTTAGAAATGTCACTTTGCAAAAATTCAAAAACCTTCACCTAAAAATTGGACACAATCAGGCCCCATTTCTGGCAGATATAGGTAATAAGCAATATGCATAATCCCTATTAAGGCTATGATCAGATTAAGTAAAATGAGTATGAAAATAACCATTAGGATATATTTTATCCAAATTTAAGAAAACCCTTTTGCCTAACAAACGTAAGGTAGATAGCTAGTGGGAAGCAGCCGCATGGCACAGGGATATCGGCTTGGTGCTTTGTGACCGCCTGGAGGGGTGGGATAGGGAGGGTGGGAGGGAGGGAGACGCAAGAGGGAAGAGATATGGGAACATATGTATATGTATAACTGATTCACTTTGTTATAAAGCAGAAACTAACACACCATTGTAAAGCAATTATACCCCAAAAAAGATGTTAAAAAAAAAAAGAAAGAAAACCCTTTTGCAATTAATTATGTTACTTTAATAGGTATGTAAAAAATAATTAAGTGTACGAGCTAAGATTTGTTTATGCAAAACCTGACACATCCCAAAAGTTAAAAAAATAACAAATAACTATTAAAATTGGTTAACATAAACAACTAGGTTTAATAATTTCTTACCTGTATCCCATCTTTAAGTTTCAAAATACATTCCATTGTATTGATGGTAATTACCACTGGTTCTGAACCCAGTTTTGTCCACGGTACATGGATCCTCAGTTCGTGAATATGTCCACTTAAAAAAGTGAATGGTAATTTCAATTCCTTAAAATACAAAATATTAAAGAAAATTTAGTAAGTGCTTAATATTCTTTTCATTCTAATATCCAAAATACTTTCTGAAAAGAAAAATAAAATTTCCAACACAAAAATATTCTGGAAATTACTTTTCATCAAAAAAGAGCATCGAGATACGTTCGGTACATTACTCCTTTCTGCCCATGGACGCCGCCAAGCAAGCATCGTTGATGTCTCCCTCCTCCACTGCCGTCACGTCTAAGTCAGAGTCTCCCAAAGAACCCGAACAGCTGAGGCAGCTCTTCATCGGAGGTTTGAGCTTTGAAACAACCAATGAGTGTCTGAGGAGCCATTTTAAGCAATGGGGAACGCTCACAGATTGTGTGGTAATGAGGGATCCAAACACCAAGCACTCCAGAGGCTTCCAGTTTGTCACATATGCCACTGTGGAGAAGGTGGATGCAGCCATAAATACAAGGCCACATAAGGGATGGAAGAGTTGGGGAACCAAAGAGGGCCGTCTCAAGAGAAGATTCTCAAAGACCTGGTGCCCACTTAACTGTGAAAAAGATTTTTGTTGGTGGCCTTAAAGAAGACACTGAAGAACATCACCTAAGAGATTGTTTCGAACAGTATGGGAAAACTGAAGTGATTGAAATCATGACTGACGAGGCAGTGGCAAAAAGGGAGGCTTTGCTTTCAGTTTAACCTTTGATGACCATGACTCCGTAGACAAGACTGTCATTCAGAAACACCACACTGTGAATGGCCACAACTGTGAAGTAAGGAAAGCCCTATCTCAGCAAGAGATGGCTAGTGCCTCATCCAGCCAAAGAGGTCGAAGTGGTTCTGGAAACTTTGGTGGTGGTCATGGAGGGGGTTTTGATGGGAATGACAGCTTTGGTCATGGAGGAAACTTCAGTGGTCGAGGTGGCTTTGGTGGCAGCGGCAGTGGTGGTGGATATGGTGGCAGTGGGGATGGCAGTAATGGATTTGGTAATGATGGAAGCAATTTTGGAGGTGGTGGAAGCTACAATGATTTTGTCAATTACAACAACCAATCTTCAAATTTTGGACCCATGAAAGGAGGAAACTTTGGAGGCAGAAGTTCTGGCCCCTGTGGTGGTGGAAGCCAATACTTTGCCGAACCACGAAACCAAGGTGGCTATGGAGGTTCCAGCAGCAGCAGTAGCTATGGCAGTGGCAGAAGGTTTTAATTACTGCCAGGAAACAAAGCTTAGCAGGAGAGGAGAGCCAGAGAAGTGACAGGGAAGCTACAGGTTACAACAGATTTGTGAACTCAGCCAAGTACAGTGGTGGCAGGGCCTAGGTGCTACAAAGAACACGTTTTAGACAATACTCATGTGTACGGGCAAAAAAACTCAAGGACTGTAATTGTGACTAACTGTATAACAGGTTATTTTAGTTTCTGTTCTGTGGAAAGTATAAAGCATTCCAACAAAGGGTTTTAATGTAGTTTTTTTTTTTTTGCACCCATGCTGTTGATTGCATGATCATGACACTGAATAAATGTCTTTAAAAAAAAAAAAAGGCAGCATCAATGGACTTCCCTGGTGGCACAGTGGTTGAGAATCCACCTGCCAATGCAGGGGACACAAGTTCGATCCCTGATCCGGGAAGATCCCACATGCCTCAGAGCAACTAAGCCCATACACCACAACTACTGAGCCTGTGCTCTAGAGCCCACGAGCCACAACTACTGAAGCCCGCGCACCTAGAGCCCGTGCTCTGCAACAAGAGAAGCCACTGCAATGAGAAGCCCGCGCACAGCAACAAAGAGTAGCCCCCACTCTCGCAGCTGGAGAAAGCCCACGCACAGCAGCAAAGACCCAGCACAGCCAAAAATAAATAAATAAATTTATTTTTTTAAAAAAGCAGCATCAAATAACTTGTTAAACTATAGTTAATGATAAACTACAAAAACTTATTGTGCAAGTTACATTTAATAAGCTACTTAACCTGTTTAGGCCTCTATTTCTTATTTTGCTAAATGGAAATAATAACAGAATATGATTGTAAGGCAAGTTTAAAGAGAATGGAATTAAAGATAGGAGAATGACCTGACAAAATAAAAACAGACCAACTTAGAAAAAAAATTTATTGAGCTTTACCTAATTAAAGATTGTACCTGGATACTATTTGGTCATAAATTCTAAGTGTTTTCTGACTGGTTTCCATTATTATTAAAAAGGTTAGATGTACGCTAACGCATGTATATGGAATCTAAAAAAACGGTACTGATGAACCTAGTGGCAGGGCAGAAATAAAGATACAGACGTAGAGAACGGACTTGAGGATACAGCAGGGGAAGGGGAAGCTGGGACAAAGTGAAAGTAGCATTGACATATACACACTACCAAATGTAAAATGGATGGCTAGTGGGAAGCGGCTACATAGCACAGGGAGATCAGCTCAATGCTCTGTGATGACCTAGAAGGGTGGGATAGAGGGTGGGAGGGAGGCTCAAGAGGGAGGGGATATGGGGATATATGTATACATATAGCTCTGATTCACTCTGTTGTACAGCAGAAACTAACACAACATTGTAAAGCAATTATACTCCAGTAAAGATGAAAAAAAAAAAGGCACTTCCTCTCAAAAAAAGAAAAAAAAGTTAGAAATGAAAATGTAAATGTTACCACAATCACTTTATACTAAATTGTTTCACCTTCAGATAAAATGTTACAAACCAACAAAAGAAAAAAACAAATTTGTATTTGGACTATATCTCAATCACATTCTTGTAACTCTATTTGTGAAAGTTAAGATAAATATAAAGCTATTCATTCATCTAAGAATTGTCCACCTACTTGGTTTAGCAACATAGTAGCAATATAGCTGAATATATACAGATAGTACAGCAAAGTGGTTAAGACCAATAACTCTAGAGCCAGCACAAGTGGATTTAATCCTACCTCTGCTACTTACTAGCACAATGACAATAGGCAAGTTGTATTAAAGTATGTGTGTCTCAGTTTCTTTATCTGTAAAACTGGATAATAGTAGTGTGTTTGAGGATTAAATGAATTAATTTATATAAAGCACTTAGGACACTGTCTTCCTCAAAGAGCAATCAATATAAAGATGCTAACTATTTATTACAAACGTATAAGCCTCCTTTATGTCTTCACAAGTTTTTTTAAAGGGCAGAATACTAAAAATCTATTTCTACTATTCTAATGGAATGTCACAATTTTTAAACAGTTCTCATTATTTCATTAATTTTAAAGATGCAGTACTTTCTCCCAGCATTAATCAATGGAACAGATTATATTTTGATCAGTGTCCATAATGAAGACAATGTTTACTGAGCACTTACTGTGTACCACACACTGCTTTAAGCACTTTACCTGCATGCAAAATTTAATCTTTGTAAGTACCCCAAAAAGTAAATACTATTATACCCACTTTACAGATAAAAAACCTGAGGCATGGAAAGGTCAACTAACTTTCAAAAATGACTCAGCTAGGAGCTCTGTGACTCAAAACCAGAAACTATGATGCCAGAGCCCTTCCTCTTATCAACAACTATACTGCACCTAACTTTCATTATGAGCACTAAATACATTTCCATTGGTTATACATCCATTTGGATAATGTTCCAATGACATCTCCATCTCTACCCTTGACTTGTGTAACAATGATACGTTTGTGAAATGGCTACCAAAACCGCAGTCTATGGGCACAAATTGGCTTTTCTTAGGGAGAAGTTAAAAGACACCTGAACCAAACTCAAGACCTTGGTATCACCAGAATGCTACTAATCATCTGAATAACTAACAAAACACTAACACAAGAGGCAGCATTCTACATTAAAACATGGAATTTTGAACCATATGGCCCATGTTGGAGATCCAACTGAAGTTCAACACTTATTAATTATCTGACTATAAAGCAAGATCATTTCCATTTCCTCATCACAGAGTTGTGGTGATAAACAAATAAGAACACATTTATGCCTTGTAAAAGGCAAAAGAAAATGCTGACTGTTATAATAAATGGATCATCCTGAGGTAACCACAAAGAAATGATTTTCTTTTCATTCCTTTTCCTTCTCAAAATATATTGTACAACTTAAAAATATTCTATTTACTTGTAACTACTCAGAAATACATTGTGAAAAATACATCCCTAAAACCAGAATATCTATGGCTGCACAAAGGATATAGTAATGAAAAATTCAGAGGATTGACTAGCTCTCATAAATATAATTCTAGGTAAGCAATTTAAAAATATTCTCACACAGAAAAAAGGGATACTTGAAAAATGAATATAGCAGGCCACAAAAGCAAAAATAGATGAAAAGGACTATATCAAACCTAAAAACCTCCACAGAGCAAAGAAAACACTCAGCAAAGTGGAAAGGCAACCCACATGAGAGAAACTATTTGTAAACCATATTATCTGATAAGGGGTTAAAATCTAGTATATATAAAGAACTATGACAACTCAACAACAAAAAAACAAATAATCCAATTTTAAAAATGGGGAAATGACTCGAATAGACATTTCCAAAAAGCATATACAAATGGCCAACAAATAGAGGAAAACATGCTCACCATCATTAATTGTCAGAGAAATGCAAATCAAAACCACAATGATATATCATCTCACACCTGTTATAATGGCACCTATCCCAAAAAAAACCCACAACAGGAAGTGATAAGTGTGGTGAGTATATGAAGAACGTAGAACCCTTGTGCACTGTTGATGAAAATGTAAAATAGTGCAGCCACTACAGAAAACAGTATGGAGATTCTTCAAACAACTAAAAACAGAATTACCATATGATCCAGCAATCTCAGTTCTGAGCACAAACTAAAAAGAACTGAAACCAGGATCCTGAAAACATATTTGTACAACCATATTTTTTGCAGCATTATTCACAATAGTCAAGAGGTGGATACAACCTAATGTCCATTGAAAGATAAATGTATAAAGAAAATGTGGTATATACACATGATGAAATATTATTCAGTCTTTAAAAAGGAAATTCTGTCATATGCTACAACATATAATGAACCTCAAGGACATTGTACTAAATGAAATAAGCCAGTCACACAAAGACAAATATTGTTTGATTCCACTTCTATAATGTACCTAAATTAGTCAAATTCTCAGACACATAAGTAGAACAGCGGTTGCCAGGGGCTGGGGGAAGAGAGAAAAGGGAAGTAGTTTTTCAGTGGGTACAGAATTTAAGTTTTGGAAGATGAAAAGTTCTAGAGATCTGTTGAACAACAATGTATTGGGTTGGTCAAAAAGTGCATTCAGGTTTTTCTGTAATACATTATGGAAAAACCCAAAGAAACTTTTTGGCCACCGCAATATATATAATTAACACAACTATCCACTTAAAAATGGTTAAGATGGTAAATTTTATGCTATATGCTTTTTACCACAAAATAAAAATGAATGTAAGACAGGACTTCAAGAATTCTAAGTTAGAAGGTTGGCAAATCCTCTCCCCAGAAAGCAGTGACAAAACTGGACAAAGTTATTAAAAACAACAGAAATCTCAGGGGCAATAAGGGAAGGCTACCCTGAGGTCACAACAGCAGTTGGTGCAAGAAACTAGACAGAAGACCAGCCAGAAAATTAACAGAGAAATCCAGAGAACAAGACAGCCAAAGATGGCCTTGCTATGACCTCAGTATTCCTGGTAACCTGGAAAGCTATATGTATGTGCCAGGCTGTGCTTACCTAGACGACAGGACACTGGAGAGACCCCTAACAATCTACTCATCCTTGGTTGACCAAGAAGCCTTGTAAACAGAGTAAGTAAAAACATGGATCAGATCTGTAAACTCCTTGAACTTTGAAAGCATTATCTAGTACATGTATATGTCCCATGCCAAAGAGCAGAAGCCTTATTGGTTCAAAAGTTTAAACAACCTCTAGCCAATCACTGGCTGATGACTCAATTATAGTGACCTAGGGGTAATCCCTAGAAAGCCAAGCCTAAAAACAGAAAGAATTGGGGGAGGAAAAAAAAAAAAAATGAGCACAGTCATCAGAGGCCACACTGCAGAGTAAACAGACACCACAAATTTAGCCCAGGCAAGGCACTAAACAAATACATAAACCAATAGCAACAACAAATATCCCCAGAGAGAAGAAATCAGAATGCAGAGTTGCTAAAGCATATTATCCAAAACACCCAGTTTTCAACTAAAAATTGTGAAACATGAAAAGCATGCAAAGTAGTCAATAGAAACTATCTCTGAGGATGCACAAATGTAGGACTTACTACACAAGAACTTCAAACATCTATTATAAATGTGTTCAAAGAAATAAAGGAAGCTATATTTAAATAATTAAAGGAATATATGACCACAACGATTCATCAAGTAGAGAATACCAAGAATGAGATAGAAATTATAAAAAAAAAAATAGAAATTTTTGAGTTTAAAAATACAATAAACAAAATTAAAAATTCACTGAAAGAACTCAACATCAGATTTGAGCTGGCAGAAGAATCAGCAAATCCACACCCAGACATATCAAAGCAAAAACTTTGAAAGCCTAGGACAAGAAGAAAATCTTGAAAGCAGAAACAGAAAATCAACTTGTCACATACAAGAAAACTCTTAGTAGATTAAAAGCTAACTTGTCATTACAAACAATAAGGGCAAAAAGGCAGTGAGATGATATATTTAAATAACAAAAGAAAATAACCATCAACCAAAAATCCTATATCCAGCAAAAGTATACTTCAAAAATGAAGGTGAAATAAAGGCATACCGAAATAAAGTTTCAGGTAATTCTTTGTAACAGAATACTAAAAGAAGTTCTTTGGACAGAAAGGAAGCAATACCAGATTGTAACTCAAAGCCACACAAACAGCACTAATAAAAGTATATATGTAGATAATTATTAAAACACAGTATAAATGTTTTCTTCTTTTTTCTTCTGATTCAAAAGGCAATCACAAAAAACAATTATAACGTTGATATATTAGGTTTATAACAAAGAAATGCAATATACGTGAAAATAGTACCACAAAGGAGGGAGAAGAAATGAAGCTATAGTGGAGAAAGTTTCTGTACTTTAATGGAATAAAGTCAGCATTAATCTCAAATAGACTGTGATAAATTAGATGCATACTGTAATCCTCTAAGCAACCACTAAGAAAATAACTCAAAATAAATTAAAAATCAAAGGAATTAAAATGCAATACTAAAAAATATCTACTTAATAGTAAAGAAAGTAGCAAAGGATTATGAGAGAAACAAAAGACATGAGACACTCAGAAAATAGCAAAATGGTAGACAGAAATCCAACCATATGAATAAAAACAAAATGTGAATGGATTAAATATTCCAATCAAAAGGCAAAGATTCCTTCCATGTCCTGGCTATTGTAAATAGTGCTGCAATGAACACTGGGATGCATGTGTCTTTCTGAAATACGGTTTTCTCTGGGTATACTGCCAGTAGTAGGACTGCTGGGTCATATGGCAGTTCTATTTTTAGTTTTTCAAGCAATCTCCATACTGTTCTCCATAGTGGCTATATCAATTTACATTCCCACCAACAGTGTAAGAGGGTTCCCTTTTCTCCACACCCTCTCCAGCATTTGTTGTTTGTAGATTTTTTGATGATGACCATTCTGACTGGTGTGAGGTGATACCTCACTGTAGTTCTGATTTGCACTTCTCTAATAATTAGTGATGTTGAGCATCTTTTCATGTGTTTGTTGGCCGTCTGTATGTCTTCTTTGGAGAAATGTCTACTTAGGTCTTCCACCCATTTTTTGATTGGGTTGGTTTTTTTTTTTTTGACATTGAGCTAAATGAGCTTTTTGTATATTTTGGAGACTAATCCTTTGTCAGTTGCTTCGTTTGCAAATATTTTCTCCCAATCTGAGGGCTTTTCATCAACAAAGGAATGGATAAAGAAGATGTGGTACATATATACAGTGGAATATTACTCAGCCATAAAAAAGTAATGAAATTGGGTCATTTGCAGAGATGTGGATGGACCTAGAGACGGTCACAGAGAGTGAAGTAAGTCAGAAAGAGAAAGAGAGAAGTCAGTAAGTCAGAAAGAGAAAGAGAGAAGTCAGTAAGTCAGAAAGAGAAAAACAAATATCGTATATTAACACATATATGTGGAATCTAAAAAAATGGTATAGATGATCTTCTTTGCAAAACAGAAATAGAGACACAGAGAACAAATGATGCCAAGGGTGAAGGGTGGTGGGGTGGAATGAACTGGCAGATTGGGATAGTGATACTATGTATAAAATAGATAACTAACGAGAATATACTATATAGCACAGGGAACTCTACTCAATGCTCCATGGTGACCTAAATGGGAAGAAAATCCAAAAAAGAGGGGATACATGTATATGTATAGCTGATTCATTTTGCTATACAGCAGAAACTAACACAACATTATAAAGCAACTATACTCCAACAAAAATTAATTTTAAAAAAAAGGCAAAGGTTGTCAGACTGGATTTTAAAAACTAGTAAGATCCAACTATATGCTCTCCACAAGAGACATACTTTAGATTCAAAAACACAAATAGGTTGAAAATAAGAAAAAGGTGTGTTTTTTTTCATTTTTCTGTATAGATACAGATAACAGATTGGTGGTTGCCAGAGGCAATGGGGTGGAAAGTGAACGAAATGGGTAAAGGTGGTCAAAAGATACAAGCTTCTAGTTATAAAATTTAAATAGTCCTGGGATATAATGTACAGCATGGTGAGTACAGTTAATAACACTGTATTCCATATTTGAAAGGTGCTAAGAGTAAATCTTGAAAGTTCTCATCACAAGAAACAAAACTTTTTTAACTATGTATGGTGACAGGTGTTAACTGGGCTTACTTTGGTGATCATTTTGCAATATATACAAATATCAAATCATTACATTGTACACCTGAAACAATATAACACTATATGTCTTTTACACTGTAATAAAAAAATTAATAAACAAGATCCCAGGAAGTCATGTGATCCAGTTTCTTGCCTTGAATACATCAAATCACCATATTTTCTTGCTATTTAGGGAAATGGTATGGTATTCTATTTTAGGCATATAAAGAATTTTAATTTCTATGATCTTAATTTCCAGCAGTATTTTCCCCTGGTTTTCATATGAGTGTTCTCCATTGCAAATAAGTAACAATTAAAAACAGTTTATCCCAGTCATAGGTTGAAAATACAGCAGATGAAATTTTAAAGAATTGTTGAAACCAAATAACATGTCTGTAAAACTTTCAAACAGTGTGGTACCAGGCTTGAAGAAATACAACACAAGGCAAAAGTGGTAAGATAGTTTAAAATGCAGTGTACTGAGGGGAAAAAGAAAAGAACATGTATCATGCAACCAGTAACCATAAGAGAGGTAATTACCCTATTATCAGATAAAATAGACTTTAAGAAAAAAAACTGTTACTAAAGATAACATGGGACACTTTATAATGATGGGTAAATTCAAGAAGAAAATATATACAAATGAACTTATTTACAAAATAGAAACAGACTCACAGATTTCGAAAACAAACCTACAGTTACCAAAGGGGAAACGTGGTGGGGAGAGATAAATTAGGAGTTTGGGATTAACATACACACACTACCATATAAAAAATAGATAACCAACAAGGACCTACTGTATGGCACAGGGAACTCTACTCAATATTCTGTAATAACCTACATGGGTAAAGAATCTGAAAAAGAATGAGCATATGTGTATGTATAACTGAATCACTTTGTTCTACACCTGAAACTAACACAACATTGTAAATCAACTATACTCCAATAAAATTTTTTTAAAAAGAATATAAAACATATGAGCATAGCAACAGAGCCCCAAAATACATAAATCAAAAACTGACAAAAGTGAGAAGAGAAATAATTCAGTAACTTACAATAATAAACAAAACAGACAGAAAATCAACAAAGATATAGAAGACCTGAAAAACACTATCAACCAATTTAGACCTTACATCTATAAACCATTCCATCCAACATCTGCAAAAATACACTGCTATCTCAAGGAAAATCAGAAAACGTTTGAACTGAATGAAAATAAAAACACAACATACCAAAATTCATAGGATACAGCTAAAGAAACGTAGAGCTGTAAATGGTAAATGTCTATAGTAGAAAAAGAGAACTATCTCAAATCAATAACCTAGGCTTCTACCTGCAGGCAGCAGAAAAACAAACTAAACCAAACTAAACAAGCTAACCCAAACTGAACAAACAAAAACAAGGACCACAATACCAAAAAAGGCAGGAGAGGAAGAGGGCAAATGCAGTTAAACTATTGTAAGATTATTCAGGAAATGGTAAGAATGCTAATTTAAGGTAGATGCCAATAAGTCAAATATCCACTTTGTAATCTTTAGAGAAGCAACTGAAATAATTTTTAAAAGAGTATAATTAAAAAGACTTTAAGGCAAAAAGAATTACTAGCGTGAATGAAAGAGGGACATATTTCAGAATGATTTTTTTTAAGTATATTCAACAATAAGGTATCACCGTACTGAATCTGTATGCACTTAACAATGTAACTTCAAGGTATATAAAGTGAAGGTTGGCAAAACTATAAAAGGGAAGTAGACAAATCCACAATCATAGTTGGAGATGTTAACCATTAACATACCTCTCTTAGTAACTGACAGAACAAGCAGACAATGAAAATCCATATGGATTTATAAGATTTGAAGAACTCTAATAACCAATTTGAAGCAACTGACATTTATGGAAGAATAAAGCAACAACTGTAGGATACACATGTCTCATCAATTACACATGGAATATTTACAAAAATAAAATTTTGACCATGTACTAAGTCATAAATTATAATGGATCAAAATCATAGCGAATGTGCTGACCACAATGCAGTTAAATTAGAAATCAATAACAGAAAGATAATTATTCGCTAAATGTTTGGAAATTAAGCAACACACTTCTAAATAACCCATGGATTACATAAGAAATCAAAATGAAATTTTTTAAGCTGAATAATAATGAAAAGACAACATATAAAATTGTGGTGATAAAGCTAAATAGATGGTTAAAGAAAAATGTACAGTATTCAATGCACATATTAGAGTAGAAAAGGGCTGAAGAAAATCAATAACCTAAGCTTCCACCTCAAGAAGCTAGAGAAAACAATGGCAAATCAAATCCAAAGAAACAGGAAAAAAAAGAAATGATTAAAAAAAATAAGAGCAGAAATACATTATGGGGACTTCCCTGGTGGCACAGTGGCTGAGAATCCACCTGCTAATGCAGGGCACACGGGTTTGAGCCCTGGTCCAGGAAGATCCCACATGCCACAGAGCAACAAAGCCTGTGTGCCACAACTACTGAGCCTGTGCTCTAGAGCCCGTGAGCCACAACTACTGAGCCCTCATGCCACAACTACTGAAGCCCACGTGCCTAGAGCCCATGCTCCGCAACAAGAGAAGCCATGACAATGAGAACCCTGCGCACCGCAACAAAGAGTAGCCCCTGCTCGCCTCAACTAAAGAAAGCCCGCGCACAGCAAAGAAGACCCAACACAGACAAAAATAAGTAAATAAATAAATAAATTTTAAAAAAGAAAAGAAATACATTACAAAGAAAGCAGGAATACAATAGAAAAATCAATAAAGTTGGGTTTCGACTAATTTTAATAAAGCCATAGCAATACTAATGAAAATACAAATTACTAATATAAGCATTGAAAAGAGGATATCATAACAGTTCCTAGATTTTTTTAAGGCAACTTTAAAATGAAAAACAACCAAAAATCCCAACTTTATGGCTTAAATATGACAACTCAGAGCAGAGGCAAGCAAACTTTTTCAGTAAGGAGCAGACAGTAAGTATTTCAGGCTTTTGCAAGCCATGCAGACTCTGTTCCAGCACTTAACCCTGTCGTTTTAGCTTGCAAAAGCAGCCACAGACGACATGTAAACGAATGAGAATAGCCGGGCTCCAATAAAATTTTATTTACAAAGTTAGGCCCACACCATTGTTTGCTGATTTTGAGGAAATGGAGAAATTCCTTGAAAAGCGTAACTAACCAAAACTAACAAAAGGAGAAACAGAAATCTAAACAGTCCTATATCTGTTAAAGCAATTAAATCAGGAATTAAAACTTTCCAACTAAGAAAACTCCTAACTAGTATGACTTCATGATTAATTTTTCCTAACATTTAAAAAACTGGTAAGGGGCAGCGGAGGGATAAATTGGGAGACTGGGATTGACATATACACACTACTATATGTAAAACAGATAACTAATAAGGGCCGACTGTGTAGCACAGGGAACTCTACTCAGTACTCTGTAATGACCTATATGGGGGAAGAATCTAAAAAAGAGTGGATATATGTATATGTATAACTGATTCACTTTGCTGTACAGCATAACTAACACAACATTATAAATCAACTAGACTCCGATAAAAAAATTTTTAATTAAATTTAAAAAATGTTAAAACTAATAAAGGAAAAAAGTTGGAGATTTCACATTTCCTGATTTCAAAACTTACTACAAAGTCATGGTAATCAAAACAATGTGATACTGACATAAAGACAGACATACAGATCAATGGAATCATATGGAGGGCCCAGAAATAAACCCTCCTATCAATGACCATTTGATTTTCAAGAAGGGTGCCAAGATCATTCAGTAGCGAAAGGACAGTCTTCGACAAACGATGTTAGAAAAACTGAACAGTCATATGCAAAACAATATGAAGTTGGATCCTGTACCACATACAAAAATTAACTGAAAAGGGATCAAATACCTAAATGTGAGAGCTAAAACTATAAAACTCTTAGAAGAAAACAAGGGGAAAAGCTTCATGACACTGGATTTGGCAATGATTTCTTGGATATAACACCAAAAGCCCAGGCATCAAAAGAAAAAGTTGTAAGTTAGACTTCATCAAAATTTAAAACTTTGGTTCTTCAAAGGATACTATCAACAGAGTCAAAAGGCAACCCACAATGGGAGATGATACTTGCACATCATATCTGATAAAGAATTGATACCCAGAATATATAAATAATTCCTACAACTCAGTAACAAAAAAAACTTTTTAAAATGGGCAAAGGACTTGAACAGACATTTCTCCAAAGAAGATATACAAACAGCCAATAGCACAGGGAAAGGCTAAAAATAACAAACTTACCGAGTAACAGCAAAAAATGTGAAGTAACTGGAACTCCCACACATTACTGGTGAGAATGTAAACTGGTACAACCACTCTGGAAAACTACTTGGCAGTATCCATTAAAGCTAAATATATGCCTGCCTCCTAGGTATGCATCTAAAGGAAATCAACACCTCTGTCCAATACAAGAATGTTCTTAAGAGCTTTCTTCATAATTGTCAAAAGCAGAAAAAATCCAAATGTACCTCAAAAGGAAAATAAATATATAAACTGTGAATCTTTATACAACGGAATACCACAAGGCAATACAAAAAATAAACTGTCATTCATTCAAGAACCTGGGTTAATCTTGGCCATAATGTTGAACAAACGAATTCAAACACAAGTGATTCTCATTTAAGTTTCAAGAACAGGTTCAAGAAATTTATCTGTGTTGATAGAAGTCAGAATTCAAACACAAGTGATTCTCATTTAAGTTTCAAGAACAGGTTCAAGAAATTTATCTGTGTTGATAGAAGTCAGAATAGCAGTCACTTGTTTTAGGGGTGGGGTACTAATTACAAAAAGGCAAGGAGAGCGTTTTGGGGTGCAGGAAATATTTTATTTCTTGATCTGGATAGTGGTTACACAGGTGTATGCATATGCAAAATCTGAGCTGTATACTTAGGATTTGTGCTCATTAAAAAACAATGAAAATATTAAGGTAATCAACCTTGGAGAGTGGAAGGGGAAGAAACCAAGAATATTATTTCTCAGCGTTAACTCCACGTTATTCCATAGTACAGAAAGCAGTGGAATATAACTAAAAGTTACTAATAACATCACCATCAGATTGTCTTTCCTTATCTCCTAAAAAGCAGTTGGTCTCTGACTCCTGAGTTCCCAGAGAAAAGTTTTGTATTCTCAGGCCTAAAAGAATTGCCTGGCATATGTTAATAATAAGTGTACTAAGTGAATTAATAAATATATGAACTTTGAAGTTACAGTTCATTTACATCAGACCATTCCCATGTTAAAAA
This sequence comes from Leucopleurus acutus, assembly GCF_964270905.1. Lineage (NCBI taxonomy): Eukaryota > Metazoa > Chordata > Mammalia > Artiodactyla > Delphinidae > Leucopleurus > Leucopleurus acutus. The sequence goes on along the minus strand of NC_139159.1, from coordinate 46,408,406 downwards.
AAAAGAGACTAAAAAAGTGATTAAGAAAGAAGTTTTCAACTATGCTGGCATTCTCAATCTGTCTATTCAATATTCTGAGGATGTCATGGGTAATGTCATTTTTCCCACTGAGAGAACTTTCCTCAAGATGTGACCTTGCTGTCTTTCGCACCACTTCGTTCCCCAAAAAGGAAAAAGAGAATATTTTCCAGCGTCATACAGAATCCTAGCAATGTAAATTAGCATATTCGGTAAAGCTTAAGAACTGAGTAACAGAGTGAACAATTCTGACAAGAACAATGAAATTTTTTTTCTATCTGTTGCGGCAATTTGGGGGATTATGATTCTAATAATCCATCATTAGTAACAAACCATAAAAAAAAATTCTGTAAAGCAAGGTCTCTAGTTCAAGATAGCCCAAAATACATAAGCAGAAAAACTAAGCTTTTAAAGCATAGTCAGTGTAGGAAAGCACACATTACCTCTAAGCAGGCTGAAAATGTTTCCAGTGACAGCTACACCGCTTACCTGCTCCAGTACATCCAATTTTAACTCCAGCTTGCTGAGAACCACGTCTCCGCCCCATAGTGAAAGCTGTAGATCTGACGGCTTTAAGTTTTTGATGTAGCGATTCACATAGCTCATTAAAATTGGAGTCACATAAGACTCCAGCATTCTTTAAGGTACAGAGGAGTCAAAGTCAGAAGCTGAAAGGGATAAAGACAGAAACATTAGAGGTAACTGAGTCTGTGGCGCATTCCTTAAGGAAAAGGCGTTTCTCAGGAAAGGTTGAAGAGGCCGAAAAGCAACAGTCCCCACCAAAGCGGCCGCTCGCCTTCCCCCAGAAGCAGAGAAAACTCAAATGGACTCTGCTCCAGCCGCGACTGCCTCACTAGTACAACTCCCCTCAACTCGCCTGGCGAGGAGTGGGAGGAAGAGGTGGTGACCTAAAGAAAGCGGGTCCCCTGGAGTGGGAAAATGAGGAGAGGCAGGCTCGCCTTTGGCCGCCGCACCCCTCCCTTAGCCAGCCCAGCCGCCCCAGGAGGCCCTCGCCCTCCCTGGAACCCGGCCGGATCTACCACCGTAGAAACAGAGCCAGAAGCAGGCCGTACGCTTCTCGCCGTATTGCACCCTCGGGTGACACGCCGAAGAGTACCGTGGCGTCTCCTTCACCTCCCGGTACCCGGCACCCGCCTGCTGAGGCGGCGCAGCTCCCGTACAGCGCACTTCCGGGTGTGCCCCGCTCGGTGCTCGAAACAAACTAACCCTCCACCGCCACCACTCGACTCCGCAGCAGGGCCGGAGTTCTCAGGCTGGAGAAGCCATTCAGTGCCTCTTCTAGGAGGAGACCGCTGGCGCTCGACCAGCCTGCGTCTCCGCTCCTACCCAGCTAGTGGTTCGCCCAAAGCTCTAGGAAGTGCGTGGGGGAGGTGGGCGGACCGGTAAAGCGGAGACACCGGAGATCCGGAAGTGGTGCTGCGGCAAGAGAGCAGCTGAGGTGGATATCGAGTCCGAGTGAGGAAGCACGGAGGGCCAATAGGTCCGATGAGGAGGAAGAAAGCGGGTCCTAGTGTTTAAAGCCCTGAAAACCAAGGGGTTTTTGTTTTTCTTAGGAAATGGAAGACCTGGAAAGAACTTGGGTTCAGTGAGCAGAGCAGTAGCAATAAGGCTGCAGGTGGGGTGGGGGGTAAATTTAGATCGAGAGCTTCATTCGCGGGGGGAAAGGAGAAGTTGAAGGGATCAGGATTAGGAGACTGCGTTTTGACCAAACGTGCAGACGAGCTCTCGCGTTCTTTTACTTTGGCGAAGGAGTGGTTTAGTATGTTTAAATTTGTGCGGGGAAGGAATAAAGAGAAAATCGTGGAGGTCCATTGGATTGCAGTCCGATATATGGAACTTCAGAGAAGCGGTAGGAATAGCAGAAGGAAATAAGACTCTTAGAGAAAGTGAAAAGAAATAGCTGATAGATAATGAATTCAAAGTTTTTTAAGAGTCAGTATTGGTTTTATTAGGCTGAAATGAATGTATAAAATACTACCTTTCCTTCTAGTACTTTGCAAGCTTACGAAGTCAAGAAACTCAAACACCCAACACCGGATAAACACCTATATACTGGGCTTAAAGGGATAGCATAGGACATGCTGCCTAATTATTGACCAGTATTTACTATTTTTGGTAACCTCTGAAGAAGACACCTACCACTGCATTTTGAAAATAGACTTTCCTTACAAGGTTATTAAAATATCCACCCATGTTGTCGTTGCATTTAATTGAAAACACTTCCTAAGTAAATTCCTAAAACTCTTTATTGGAATTCGATTTAAGATTTCTTTTCTTTCTAATTTTTGAATTTTATTTTTTTATACAGCAGGTTCTTATTAGTTATCCATTTTATACATATTAGTGTATGTATGTCAATCCCAGTCTCCCAATTCATTGGTGATATGGTGAAGTTGAGGTTTCTTGAAAGAGTTTTAGAAACTGCCATAGGAAAGAGGCATAAGTGAGGATGCCAAGGTGTTTAGATCTATTTTGTTAATGAAAATAAGGAACTAAGTTTCAAAAAGAAAGAAGGTGGGGTGGTTGGAGAAAGAGGAAGGAAGGAAAGAAAAAAAAAAAGGAAAGAGAAGCAGCTAATGGCTAATTCAGAGCAGCTGTCCTCTCACAAAAAGCCTTGATGAGTAACCCAAGTAACTTGGGTCTTATTAAAGCCTACTAAATCAGCCAAGTAAATTATCCAAGTAATTAGTTATCTGCTTCACCTGAAAAGTGAAGAGGTTGAAGCCATGGCTCAGAAGTTTTAATATAAATGGTTGCACTAATTGTTTGAAAGCCCTAGTTGGTCTAGAGCAGGAGCTCCAAGTCCTGTTATTCTGCTAGGGAAGAAAAAGGGCCTAGTCTTATTTGTGTGGCAATTTAATAAATGAGACCAATATATTAAGATAAATTAGCCAGATATTTTTAACAACTTTATTGGACTATAACTGTTTACAATAGTGTGTTAGTTTCTGCTTTACAACAAACTGAAACAGCTATACGTATACATATATCCCCGTATCCCCTCTCTCTTGCAACTCCGTCCCACCCTCCCTATCCCACCCCTCTAGGTGGTCACAAAGCACTGACCTGTCCTCCCTGTGCTAAGCGACTGCTTCCCACTAGCTATTTTACATTTGGTAGAATATAGAAATCCATGCCAGTCTCTCACTTCGCCCCAGCTTATCCTTCACCCTCCCCCGGTTCCTCAAGTCCATTCTCAACGTCTACATCTTTATTCCTGTCCTGCCCCTAGGTTCTTCATAGCCATTTTTTTTTAGATTCCATATATATGTGTTAGCATACGGATTTGTATTTCACTTTCTGACTTACTTCACTCTGATAACAGACTCTAGCCCCATCCACCTCACTACAAATAACTCAATTTCGTTGCTTTTTATGGCTGAGTAATATTCCATTGTATATATATATATATATATATATATATATGCCACATCTTCTTTATCCATTCATCTGTTGATGTACACTTAGGTTGCTTCCATGTCCTGGCTATTGTAAATTGAGCTGCAGTGAACACTTTGGTACATGAATGTGTTTTTTGGGGGTTTTTTTTAACATCTTTATTGGAGTATAATTGCTTTACAATGGTGTGTTAGTTTCTGCTTTATAACAAAGTGAATCAGTTATACATATACATATGTTCCCATATCTCTTCCCTCTTCCAGCTCCCTCCCTCCCACCCTCCCTATCCCACCCCTCTAGGTGGTCACAAACCACCTAGCTGATCTCCCTGTGCTATGTGGCTACTTCCCACTAGCTATCTATTTTACGTTTGGTAGTGTATATATGTCCATGCCACTCTCTCACTTTGTCACAGCTTACCCTTCCCCCTGGCCATTTCCTAAAGTCCATTCTCTAGTAGGTCAGTGCCTTTATTCCTATCTTGCCCCTAGGTTCTTCATGACTTTTTTTTCCTTAGATTCCATATATGTGTGTTAGCATACGGATTTGTTTTTCTCTTTCTGACTTATTTCACTGTGTATGACAGGCTCTAGGTCCATCCACCTCACTACAAATAACTCAATTCCGTTGCTTTTTATGACTGAGTAATATTCCATTGTATATACGTGCCACATCTTCTTTATCCATTCATCTGTTGATGGACACTTAGGTTGCTTCCATGACCTGGCTATTGTAAATAGAGCTGCAATGAACATTGTGGTGCCTGACTCTTTTTGACTTACGGTTTTCTCAGGATATATGCCCAGTAGTGGGATTGCTGGGTCATATGGTACTTCTATTTTTAGTTTTTTAAGGAACCTCCATACTGTTCTCCATAGTGGCCATATCAATTTACATTCCCACCAACAGTGCAAGAGGGTTCCCTTTTCTCCACACACCCCCCAGCATTTATGGTTTGTAGATTTTTTGATGATGGCCATTCTGACCGGTATGAGATGATATCTCATTGTAGTTTTGATTTGCATTTCTCTAATGATTAATGATGTTGAGCATTCTTTCATGTGTTTGTTGGCAAACTAAATATCTTCTTTGGAGAAATGTCTGTCTAGGTCTTCTGTCCATTTTTGGATTGGGTTGTTTCTTTTTTTGATATTGAGCTGCATGAGCTGCTTGTAAATTTTGGAGATTAATCCTTTGTCAGTTGCTTCATTTTCAAATATTTTCTCCCATTCTGAGGGTTGTCTTTTGGTCTTGTTTATGGTTTCCTTTGCTGTGCAAAAGCTTTAAGTTTCATTAGTTCCCATTTGTTTATTTTTGTTTTTATTTCCATTTATCTAGGAGCTGGGTCAAAAAGGATCTTGCTGTGAGTTATGTCATAGAGTGTTCTGCCTATGTTTTCCTCTAAGAGTTTGCTAGTGTCTGGCCTTACATTTAGGTCTTTAATCCATTTTGAGTTTATTTTTGTGTATGGTGTTAGGGAGTGTTCTAATTTCATTTCTATATGTAGCTGTCCAGTTTTCCCAGCACCACTTATTGAAGAGGCTGTCTTTTCTCCACTGTATATTCTTGTCTCTTTTATCAAAGATAAGGTGACCATATGTCCGTGGGTATATCTCTGGGCTTTCTATCCTGTTCCATTGATCTATATTTCTGTTTTTGTGCCAGTACCATACTGTCTTGACTACTGTAGCTTTGTAGTATAGTCTGAAGTCAGGGAGCCTGATTCCTCCAGCTCTGTTTTTCTTTCTCAAGATTGCTTTGGCTATTTGGGGTCGTTTGTCTTTCCATACAAATTGTGAAATTTTTTGTTCTAGTTCTGTGAAAAATGCCAGTGGTAGTTTGATAGGGATTGCATTGAATCTGTAGATTGCTTTGGGTAGTAGAGTCATTTTCACAATGTTGATTCTTCCAATTCAAGAACACAATATATCTCTCCATCTATTTGTATCATCTTTAATTTCTGTCATCAGTCTTATAATTTTCTGCATACAGGTTTTTTGTCTCCTTAGGTAGGTTTATTCCTAGATATTTTATTCTTTTTGTTGCAATGGTAAATGGGAGTGTTTCGTTCATTTCACTTTAGATTGTTCATCATTAGTGTATACGAATGCTAGAGATTTCTGTGAATTAATTTTGTATCCTGCTACTTTACCAAATTCATTGATTAGCTCTAGTAGTTTTCTGGAAGCATCTTTAGGATTCTCTATGGATAGTATCATGTTATCTGCAAACAGTAACAGCTTTACTTCTTCATTTCCGATTTTTATTCCTTTTATTTCTTTTTCTTCTCTGATTGCTGTGGCTAAAACTTCCAAAACTATGTTGAATAATAGTGGTGAGAGTGAGCAACCTTGTCTTGTTCCTGATGTTAGTTGGAAATGCTTTCAGTTTTTCACCGTTGAGGACGATGTTGGCTGTGAGTTTGTCATATATGACCTTTATTATGTTGAAAAAAGCTCCCTCTATGCCTGCTTTCCAGAGGATTTTTATCATAAATGAGTGTTGAATTTTGTCAAAAGCTTTCTCTGCATCTATTGAGATGATCATATGGTTTTTCTCCTTCAGTTTGTTAATATGGTGTATCACATTGGTTGATTTGCGTATATTGAAAAATCTTTGCATTACTGGGGTAACCCCACTTAATCATGGTGTATGATCCTTTTAACGTGCTGTCAGATTCTGTTTGCTAGTATTTTGTTGAGGATTTTTGCATCTATATTCATCAGTGATATTGGCCTGTAGTTTTCTTTCTTTGTGACATCTTTGTCTGGTTTTGGTATCAGGGTGATGGTGGCCTTGTAGAATGTGTTTGGGAGTGATCCTCCCTCTGCTATATTTTGGAAGAGTTTGAGGATAGGTGTTAGCTCTTCTCTGAATGTTTGATAGAATTCGCCTATGAAGCCATCTGGTCCTGGGCTTTTGTTTGTTGGAAGATTTTTAATCACAGTTTCAATTTCAGTGCTTGTGATTGGTCTGTTCATATTTTCTATTTCTTCCTGGTTCAGTCTCAGAACATTGTGCATTTGTAAGACTTTGTCCATTTCTTCCAGGTTGTCCATTTTATTGGCATAGGGTTGCTTGTAGTAATCTCTCATGATGCTTTGTATTTCTGCAGTGTCAATTGTTACTTCTCCATCTTCATTTCTAATTCTATTGAATTGAGTCTTCTCTCTTTTTTTCTTGATGAGTCTGGCTAATGGTTTATCAATTTTGTTTATCTTCTCAAAGAACCAGCTTTTAGTTTTATTGATCTTTGCTATTGTTTCCTTCATTTCTTTTTCATTTATTTCTGATCTGATCTTTATGATTTCTTTCCTTCTGCTAAGTTTGGGGTTTTTTGTTCTTCCTTCTCTAATCGCTTTAGGTGTAAGGTTAGATTTTTTATTTGAGATGTTCCTTGTTTCTTTTGTTTTTGTTTTTGTTTTTGCAGTACGCGGGCCTCTCACTGTTGTGGCCTCTCCCGTTGCAGAGCACAGGCTCCGGACACGCAGCCTCAGCGGCCGTGGCTCACGAGCCCAGCCACTCGCGACATGTGGGATCTTCCTGGACCGGGGCACAAACCCGTGTCCCCTGCATCGGCAGACGGACTCTCAACCACTGCGCCACCAGGGAAGCCCTGTTCCTTGTTTTTTAAGGTAGGATTGTATTGCTATAAACTTCCCTCTAAGAACTTCTTTTGCTGCATCCCATAGGTTTTGGGGTGTCGTGTTTTCATTGTCATTTGTTTCTAGGTATTTTTTGATTTCTTCTTTGATTTCTTCTGTGATCTCTTGGTTGTTAAATAGTGTATTGTTTAGCCTCCATGTGTTTGTATTTTTTACAGATTTTTTTCCTGTAATTGATATCTAGTCTCATAGTGTTGTGGTCAGAAAAGATGCCTGATACGATTTCAATTTTCTTAAATTTACCAAGGCTTGATTTGTGACCCATGGTATGGTCTATCCTGGAGAATGTTCCATGAGCACTTGAGATGAATGTGTATTCAGTTGTTTTTGGATGGAATGTCCTATAAATATCAATTAAGTCCATCTTGTTTAATGTATCATTTAAAGCTTGTGTTTCCTTATTTTCATTCTGGATGATCTGTCCACTGGTGAAAGTGGGGTGTTAAAGTCCCCTACTATGATTGTGTTACTGTCGATTTCCCCTTTTATGGCTGTTAGCATTTGCCTTATGTATTGAGGTGCTCCTATGTTGGGTGCATAAATATTTACAATTTTTATATCTTCTTCTTGGATCGATCCCTTGATCATTATGTAGTGTCCTTCTTTGTCTCCTGTAATAGTCTTTATTTTAAAGTCTATTTCGTCTGATATGAGAATTGCTACTCCAGCTTTCTTTCGGTTTCCATTTGCATGGAATACCTTTTTCCATCCCCTCACTTTCAGTCTGTATGTGTCCCTAGGTCTGAAGCGGGTCTCTTGTAGACAGCAAATATATGGGTCTTGTTTTTGGATCCATTCAGCCAGTCTATGTCTTTTGGTGGGAGCATTTAATCCAGTTACATTTAAGGTAATTATCGATATGTATGTTCCTATTACCATTTTCTTAATTGTTTTGGGTTTGTTATAGTAGGTCTTTTCCTTCTCTTGTTTTTCCTGCCTAGAGAAGTTCCTTTAGCATTTGTCATAAAGCTGGTTTGGTGGTGCTGAATTCTCTCAGCTTTTGCTTGTCTGTAAAGGTTTTAATTTCTCCATCAAATCTGAATGAGATCCTTGCTGGGTAGAGTAATCTTGGTTGCAGGTTTTTCTCCTTCATCACTTTAAATATGTCCTGCCACTCCCTTCTGGCTTGCAGAGTTTCTGCTGAAAGATCAGCTTTTAACCTTATGGGGACTCCCTTGTGTGTTATTTGTTGTATCTCCCTTGCTGCTTTTAATGTTTTTCCTTTGTATTTAATTTTTTTTTTTTTTTTTTTTGCAGTACACGGGTCTCCCATTGTTGTGGCTTCTCCCATTGTGGAGCACAGGCTCCGGACGCGCAGGCTCAGCGGCCATGGCTCACGGGTCCAGCTGCTCTGCGGCATGTGGGATCCTCCCTGACCGGGGCACAAATTCATGTCCCCTGCATCGGCAGGCGGACTCTCAACAACTGCACCACCAGGTAAGCCCTGTATTTAATTTTTGATAGTTTGATTAATATGTGTCTTGGCATGTTTCTCCTTGGATTTATCCTGTATGGGACTCTCTGTGCTTCCTGGACTTGATTAACTATTTCCTTTCCCATATTAGGGAAGTTTTCAACTATAATCTCTTCAAATATTTTCTCAGTCCCTTTCTTTTTCTCTTCTTCTTCTGGGACCCCTGTAATTCGAATGTTGGTGCATTTAATTTTGTTGCAGAGGTCTCTGAGACTGTCCTCAATTCTTTTCATTCTTTTTTCTTTATTCTGCTCTGCAGTACTTATTTCCACTATTTTATCTTCCTGATCACTTATCCGTTATTCTACCTCAGTTATTCTGCTATTGATTCCTTCTAGAGAATTTTTAATTTCATTTATTGTGTTGCTCATCACTGTTTGTTTGCTCTTTAGTTCTTCTAGGTCCTTGTTAAACGTTTCTTGTATTTTCTCCATTCTATTTCCAAGATTTTGGATCATCTTTACTGTCATTACTCTGAATTCTTTTTCAGGTAGACTGCCTATTTCCTGTTCATTTGTTTGGTCTGGTGGGTTTTTACCTTGCTCCTTCATCTGCTGCGTGTTTCTCTGTCTTCTCATTTTGCTTGATTTGCTGTGTTTGGGGTCTCCTTTTCGCAGGCTGCAGGTTTGTAGTTCCCATTGTTTTTGGTGTCTGCCCCTAGTGGCTAAGGTTGGTTCAGTGGGTTGTGTAGGCTTCCTGGTGGAGGGGACTAGTGCCTGTGTTCTAGTGGATGAGGCTGGATCTTGTCTTTCTGGTGGGCAGGACCACATCCGGTGGTGTGTTTTGGGGTGTCTGTGACCTTATTATGATTTTAGGCAGCCTCTCTGCTAATGGGTGGGGTTGTGTTCCTGTCTTGCTAGTTATTTGGCATGGGGTGTCCAACACTGTAGTTTCCTGCTCGTTGAGTGGAGCTGGGTCTTAGCATTGAGATGGAGATCTCTGAGAGAGCTTTCCCCACTTGATATTACATGGAGCTGGGAGGTCTCTGGTGGACCAATGTCCTGAAATCGGCTCTCCCACCTCAGAGGCACAAGCCTGACACCTGGACGGAGCACCAAGACCCTGTCAGCCATACGGCCAGGTACGTGGGGAATTTCTTCCCTTTTGGGAAGTCTGAGGTCTTCTGCCAGCATCCAACAGGTGTTCTGTTGTAGTTGTTCCACATGTAGATGTATTTCTGATGTATTTGTGGGGAGGAAGGTGATCTCCATGTCTTACTCTTCTGCCACCTTGAGTGTCTCCTAGCCAGATATTTAAAATAGATCTTTTACTATGATGTATAAACAAAATAATAACTAATCATGGAATACTAAACATTTTTTGTGCTATTTTTCTCTTGGAGCCAAGAAAAATATTGCCGAATTCCTGCCTCGGAAAAATTATCTGAGCACTGACTTTTTTTCTTTGGTTTTAAGAATCAAAAAGTAGTGGTTTTCGACCTGTGTTCTGTTGTGCCCTGTTCCTTAAGTAGTCAAGATACATTTCATTCCTTTTCACTAATATGTTTCCTTCATTGCTCATGCTTTTTTTTAACATCAAATAAGTAGCCCTTCCCAAATCTCCTATTATATTTTTTATTGAGATATTCCCCCCCAAAAAAATATATTTTTTAAGTCTCAATAAGCCTTTAAGCCATGTTGGTTATATAGGCAATAGTTCTCCAGAGTCAGGTGAAGTTTTTTGCTTTTCTTAATAAACCTTATTTATTTTAGAGCAGTTGTAGGTTCACGGAAAAATTGAGCTGAAAGTACAGAGAGTTCCCATATAATCTCTGTCCCCACGCACATAAAACCTTCTCCACTATTGACATTCCCCACCACAGTGACATTTATTAAAATTGAGGAACCCATGTTGACGCATCATTATTACCCAAAGTCCATAGTTTACAGTAGGGTTCACTCTTGATGTTGTAAATACATTCTATGGATGTTGTACACTGCTAATGAAAACTCCACAGTGAAGAGGAATTTAGAAATATCCAGCAGAGCTGAACATACATATACTGTAGCACTTCCACTTGTAAATAATATAGAGAAAGTCTTACATACATGAACAAGGAGTCTTGTTTAACAGTATTTTGCAGCCTTAATTTTAATAGTAAAATAGTGCAAACAATTGAATATCAACAGGAAAAATGTGGTACATTCATATAATGAAATTTATAGTAATGAAAATAAATGAGTTAGAGCTATGTCTTTCAAATGTTTTACCTACAGTTAGAAATATAGTTTACACCATGACTCAATTTATATGTAAAAAAGAGAGAGAGAAAGAGAGAACTTTCACAAAACTATATTTAAATTGCATGTGGTGCACATGTGCATGTGGTGCATTCTATTTTCTCTGTTATTCTATTTCTTTTTTTCTAAAGTAGTTCATGACCTACTAAATTGATTGCGCTACTAATGGTTTGCAACTCAGTCTATGAAACAAACACTGAACAAAATTATATATTTAACAACATTACTAAATCTGAAAAATATAACATTGAGAAAAAATAACAATAAGTATAGCATATCATATTTATAATATATATAGACATATATATGGCATTCCAAGATATATATGGCTTTATATTATGATAGCTACATATTTATAAATAGTATTAAATATTTTCATGACAAAGAAAAACACCAAATTCAGGATAGTAATTACCTGTAAAGAAGAAGAGATGGAAGAATAAAACAAGGGAAGGGAATACAGGGTACTTCAACTGTATCTATAATGTTTTTTAAAATAATGTAAAATATTAATATTTGAGAGTTAGGTGGTAAGTACATAGGTGTTTCTGTATGTTTATATATGTACAAAATACTTGATAACAAAAGATTAATCAATTAGACCAACATTTCTCAAGTTTATATCACGCCTTCAAAAAACCATAAAATCCCACCTTTTCTAAGAAATTATATATTTTCAGACATTTGATTATATTAATAACAGAGTAAATTTTAAAGAAACAAAAGTTTTAGTCATATTTTAGGGACTATCTTAAGGATATCCTATTTTGCCAGGCTAATTAATAGTGATAATAGGGGTAGTGGGCTGAATGGCAGCCCCACAAAAGATATGACCACATCCTAATTCTCAGAACCTGTGAATATTACCTTGGTAATATAGTAAGAGATTGAATATTACCTTATATAGCAAAATATGTGATTAAGAATTTGGAGAAGAGGAGTTTCTAGATTTTACCGTGGGCCCTAAATCCAGTAACAAGTGTCCTTATAAGAATGAGACAAAGGAAGATAACAGACAGAAAAGGAGGAGGCAGTGTGACCACAGAGTCTGGAGTGATGCAGCTCTGGGCCAAGGAATGCCAAGAGCCACCAGAAGCTAAAAGAAGTAGAAATAGAAGAAGAAGAAGAATCTTCTTCCCCCACAGCCTCCAGAAGGAGTGCAGCCCTGCTGACACCTTGATTTTGGACTTCTGGCCACTGGAACTACAAGAGAATAAATTGTGCTGTTTTAGGCCACCCAGTTTGCAGTAATTCGTTACAGCAGCCGCAGGAAACTAATATACTAGGTCAGATTGACAGGGGAGATAGTCTTCATATAATATGAAGATATTAACCCTGAGCTAGCAGAAGAACATAAATTAAGATTCTTATCTTGAATGGCCAAAAGACTTCAGACAGAAACTCAATGAGGACCATTTTACAGGGAAAGACTGGATATCTCTCCATGAGGTCAGGGTTTTATGATAATTAAATAATTGAAACATTTCTTTACCTGAGGTGGACCCAATATTTTAGGAAGCAAACTTAAAGGGAAATATATTTGGTGTGGTGATTTTATAGGAAATCTATATCCAGAAACTTGATTACGGAGATGAGGGCTGAACACTTTTCTTTCCTAAGTCAACATCAGAAACATCCTTAAAATATTTTTGTGCACAAATTTCCTTTTTGGTTGCATTGGTTTTTAAAAATATGTCCATAAATTCTTTAATAATAACTCTTTTAAAAAGTGGAGCCTAATTCCCCTTTCTTTGAGTATGGGTTGTATTTAGTGACTCACTTTTAAGGAATTCAAGGAGGCAGAAGTGACAATATGTGATTTCTGAAAGTAGGACATAAAAGGCATTGTGACGTCTTCCTTACTCTTTGTATTATTTCCTCTAGGAGAAGCCGGCTGCCATGACATGAGAATGCTCAAGCTTCACTAGGGGAAAGTTAACATGGCAAGAACCTGAGGCCTCCTGCCAAGGGGCAAGGATGAAACTGGGGTTTTCTGTCAACAGTCAGCCTTAAGATGATCACAGTCCTTGCTGACATCTTAACTGTAACTTCATGAGAGACCCTGAGCCAGAATTACCCAGCTAGGCTGCTCCTGAATTCCTAAACCACAGCAGAAATTGTAAGATAAGTGTTTATTATTTAATCTTCTAGATTTGGGGGCAATTTCTTACATAACAATAGGTAACTAAAATACTGACAGACCTTCCAAATAAAGTGCCAATTTTGTTCAGAATAAATTAATAAAATGAATATCCCAATTATCCTATGATTTTCCAGAAGTAGTTATGTAATAAATAGTTCATAACAATACTATTGTCACATAGTAAGCTTAAGAATAATATTATTTGTTGAGTATTTAATATGTACTATGGATTTTATCAGTGAAAAAACTTAGCCTTTGAGTACTATGCCTAATCTGTTAAGAGTAACTAGCTTTTGAATTCATGTCCCTCTAAGTACACATCCCACACACTTAACTATTCTCTTACTCTGCAAGACCTTCAAATTTTTGAAAACTTTGTCTCTGTTTATTTCTTTTATTTCTAGACTATCTCAAGTTCCTTTGATCTTTTCTCTTTCAGTCTTCTTACTATCCTAATCTACTTCCTCTGAATGCACTTAAGTTTGACGATGTTCCGTTTAACATTTAGTCCCCAGAATTGAAAACAATAATGTGATATAATCAGTACAAAGTATCATAAGATTATTACTTCTCATTATTTACAAAATGTACTCATAGATAAAGCCTGAGTTCACTAGCTACATCACACCCTAGACTTGTATTAAGACCATGATCAATTAAAACTTGCAAGTCTTCCACATGAACTGTGGCCATATGAAGATTTCCTTCTTTATCTACATGCTGGCCTTTAATTCAATAGAGATACTGCCAAGAAAATAAAAAGGCAAGCCATAGACTGAAATATTTTTAAAACACATATCCATCAAAGGAGTTTTATCCAGAATATGCTAAGAACTCGTATCCCTCAATCTCTGTAATAATGAAAAGCAAAAACCAATTTAAAATGGGCAAAATATTTGAACATGCACTTCTCCATAGAAGAAAAATGGATGGCAAACTGGTATACATAAAAAGATGCTCAACATCATTAGTCATTAGTAAAATATAATATAAAACTACAATTAAATACCACTACACACATACTAAAATGGCTGAAATTTAAAAGGCTGACCATACCAAGTGTTGGTGAGGATATAGAGCAACTGGAATGCTCATACACTGCTGTTAAGAATGTAAAATGATACAACTGTTGGCTGTTGTCCGAATGGCCATTGTTTTTCATTGTTGGAAACAGTTTGGCATTTTCTTAAAAAGTTAAATATTCACCTACTATACAACCCAGCTATTCTACTTCTAGGTAGTTACCAAAGAGAAATGAAAGAATTAGTCCACAAAAAGATTTGTACAAAAATGCTTAAACAGGATCATTTGTAATATCTCAGATCATTTGGAAGATCATTTGTAATTGTAATGGATAAGCAAGTTGTGATATAATGGAATACCATTCAGCAATAAATTAACTATTGATACATGCAACAACATGGGAAAAAATCAAAATAATTATGCCAAGTGAAACAAACTAGACAAAAAGTGCAATATTGTACTATTCCACTAACATAAAATTCTAGAAAATGCAAACTAATATTTCATGACAGAAATTAGATCAGTGGGTGCAGTCAGATAGGGCTGTAGAGTTGCATAGGACTACAAAGTGGCATGTGGAAACTTTTGAAATGAAAGCGATGAAAATGTTTGTTTTCTTCATTATGGTGATGAATTCACAGATTTATACATCATCAGATTATGAATTTTAAATATATGCAGTGCATTGTATATCAATTATATCTAATAAATAAGTCTGTTTTTAAAATATAAATGAGTTAGATCTACCTATACTAGCCTAGAAAGAGTCCACGATGTCAGGGCAGCATTATTCATAACAGCCAAAAAGTGGAAACAATCCAGATGTCCAGCAATTGATGGATAAATAAATAAAATATGTTATATCCATATAGTGGAGTATTATTTAGCAATAAAAGTTATACTATTTAGCAATAAAAGAAGTACTGATACTTCTTTTATGCAACATGCATGCCTAGAGCTCAATGCATGCTCAGAAAAAGACCTGAGTGGACCCTAAGCTTGCACCTCTAAGGCTGATCTTTAGGGTCTGCACAAGCAGGAAGTAAAAAGCTAAGACAGAATTAGGTGGCCTGTCCAAGCACTGAAGGACTGTCTCTGCTCAGAGCCAATCTGAGAAAATAAGGAGAGTGTGGCGGGTTTTTTTTTTTCTTTTTGGCTCCAGGCACTTAGGGAAATCTCTGTCAGGTCACTAACTGACCACTGATATAATGCAACAGAGATTCAGTAACCACACACAAATAAGAAATATAGTCTTTGCAAAGAGAGTATGGGAATGTCACTAGAGAAATGGATGATTGTAGTCATCAACAAGCCACAACAGCAAACTCTGGGGAGGGAGGAGAATCTGCTTTCCAGAGTTATAATATCAAAATGTTCACTTTTTGACAAAAAAAAATCACAAGGTATACAAAGAAACAGTAAAGTATGGCCCATTCAAAGGAAAAAGGTAACAGAAACATTCCCTGAGGCAGCCCAGGCATACTAGGCAGAGACTGTAAGTCAGCTATCTTAAATATACTCAAAAGCTAAAGGAAACCATGGGCAAAGAACTAATAAAAAAAGCAGAAGAACAATATATGGATAGAGAATATCAATAAGGAGACAGAAATTATAAAAAGAAACCAAATAGAAACTCTGGAGCTAAAAAGTACAATAGCTAAAATGAAATTCATTAGAAGGGTTAAGAGCAGACTTGAATAGGCAGAATAAAGATCAGCAAACTTGAAGATAGGACAATGGAAATTATCCAGTCTGTGGAGCAGAAAGAAAAAGAATGAAAAAAATAAAATTAACAGAGCCAAAGGGACTGTGGGACACCATTAAATATCTCATCACGTGAGAGTCCCAGAAGAGAAAAAGGGACAGAAAGAATCTTTGAAGAAATAATGGCCAAAGACTGCTCAAATTTAATGAAAGACATGAATCTATACATCCATGAAGCTCAACAGATTACAAGTAGGATAAAGTCAAAGAGATTCACACCAGGACACATTATAATAAAACTGTCAAAAACTTGCTGAGAGATTCAGCAAGCAGCAAGAGAAAAATGACTTGACATGTTCAAGAGCTTCTTAAAAAGATTAACAGCCTATTTGTCATCAGAAATCATGGTAGCCAGAAGGCAGTGGAATAACATATTTTAAATGTTCAAAGGGAAAAAAAACTGTCACCCAAAAATTCTATACCTGGAAAAGCTATTCTTCAAAAATTAGGGAGGAATTAAGACATTCTAGATTTTAAAAAAAGCTGAGGGAGTTCACTGCTAGCAAACCAGCCCTTTAAGAAATGCTAAAGGGGGCTTCCCTGTTGGCACAGTGGTTAAGAATCCGCCTGCCAATACAGAAGATGTGGGTTCGAGCCCTGGTCCAGGAAGATCCCACATGCCACAGAACAACTAAGCCCATACGCCACAACTACCGAGCCTGCGCTCTAGAGCCTGCATGCCACAAGTATTGAAGCCCACGTGCCTAGAGCCCATGCTCCGCAACAAGAGAAGCCACCACAATGAGAAGCCTGCACACCACAACGAAGAGTAGTCCCCACTCACCGCAACTAGAGAAAAGCCCATGCGCAGCAACAAAGACCCAACGTAGCCATAAATAAATAAATAAATAAATAATTTTTTTAAAAAAAAGAAAAAGAAATGCTAAAGGGACTCCTTCGAGTGAGAGAGTGGCATGGACATATATACACTACCAAATGTCAAATAGATAGCTAGTGGGAAGCAGCCTCATAGCACAGGGAGATCAGCTCAGTGCTTTGTGTCCACCTAGAGGGGTGGAATAGGGACGGTGGGAGGGAGACGCAAGAGAGAGGAGATATGAGGATATATGTATATGTATAGCTGATTCACTTTGTTATACAGCAGAAACTAACACACCATTGTACAGCAATTATACTCCAATAAAGATGTTAAAAAATTTTAAGAATAAAGGGACTCCTTCAGGGAAATGAAAGGACACTAGACAATAACTGAAAGCCATATAAAGAAAGCAAGAATGCCAGTAGAGGTAACTACATACGTAAGTGTAGAAGTCAGTATTATGATATTTTTGGTTTGTTACTCTTCTTTTGTTTCTTATATGATTTAAAATACATAAAATTATTTATTTATATACTATTTGTAAATATATGTTAATAGGCAATAATGTATAATGACATAATCTGTGACAATAACAAAATAAAATGGGAGACAAAGCTGTTCAGTAACCGAGTTTTTTTATGCTGTTGAAGCTAAGTGGGTATAAATTCAAACTAGATTGTTAAAACTTTTAGATGTTAATTGGAAGCTCCAAGATAACTACTATGAAAATAACTGAAAAAAAAAAAAAGAAGGGCATGAAAAGATACAATAGAAAAAATTCACTTAGACACAAATGAAGGCAGTATTTGTGTTTTAACGAACAAAAAATATATATAAAACATAAAGGAAACAAATAGGAAAATGACAGAAGTAAATCCATCTTTATCAGTATTACCTTAAATGTAAATGGATTAAATTCACAAATTAAAAGACAGAGATTGGCAGAATGTGTTTCAAAAAGAAAAGAGTGATCCAACCATTTGTTGTCTACAAGAAACTTACCTTAGATCCACAGACACAAATAGATTGAAAAATGAAAAGGTGGAAAGAAATATTATACGCAAATGGTAACTAAAAGAGAGCTTGGATGGCTGGATTAACATCAGACAAAATAGACTTTAAGTCAAAAATTGTTATGAGACAAAGATGAACAGTATATATTGATACAAGGGTCAATTGATCAAGAAGACAGAATAATTACATCCTGTAAGAAAGCAAAAGCAGGTGTTCATGAATGGAAATATTATTATTGTTAATATTATTGTTAATATTATTAAGATGATAATACCACCCAAAGCAATATACAGATTCAATGTAATACCTATCAAAATTCCATGGCATTTTTGCAGAAATGAAAAACCCATCCTAAAATTCATAAGAAATTTCAAGTTACCCCAAACAGCCAAAGCAATCTTGAAAAAAATAGTTGGAGGTCTCTCACTTCCTGATTTCAAAGCTACAAGTAATCAAAACAGTGTGGTACTGGCATCAGGACGACACATAGACCAGAGAGCCCAGAAACAAACTCTCACATCTGTGGTTAATTGATTTTTGACAAGCATGTCAAGACCACTCAATGGAGAAAGAATAATCTCTTCAACAAATGATGCTGGGAAAACTCAATATCCACATGCAAATGAATGGCTTTAGCCCCTTATCTCACACAACAAACATTAGCTCAAAATGGATCAAAGATTTAAATTTAAGAGCTAAACTATAAAACTCATAGAAAACACAGAGGCAAATCTACATGGCCTTGGAATTGACAAGGGTTTCTTAAATGACACCAAAAGCACAGGCAAAAAAAAAAAAAACGTAAATGGAATTTCATTAAAATTTAAAACTTTTGTGCAGAAAAGAACACTATAAAGAGAGTCAAAAGGCAACCTATAGACTAGGTGAAAATATTTGTAAATAATATATCTGATAGGATTTAATATCCAGGATGTATAAAGAACTCTTACAACATAACAAAAAGACCAACAAGTCAATTTGTAAATGTGCAAAGAAATTGAAAAGACATTTCTCCAAAGAAGACATACAAATGGCCGATAAGCACATGAAAAGATGTTCAATATCATTAGTCATTAGGGAAATATAAATCAAAAACATAATCAGATGCCACTTCACACCAATTAGGATAGCTATAATTTTAAAAAGGGAAAATAAGTATTGATGAGGATATGGAGAAATTGGAACCCTCACACATTGCTGGTGGTAATGTAAAATGGTGCAGTTGCTGTGGAAAAGAGTATGGTAACTTTTTCAAAAAATTAAACATAGAATTACCATATGATTCATTAATTCCACCTCTAGGTAGATACCCCCAAAGAATTTAAAACAGAGATTCAAACAGAAACTATATTCTGCTACTATGATATATCATAGCAGTATTATTCACAATAGCCAAAAGATGGAAGCAACCCAAATGCCCATCAACGTATGAATGAATAAACAAAATGTGGTATATACATACAATGAAATATTATTCAGTCATAAGAAAGAATGATGTTCTGATACATGCTACAACATGGTTGGGTCTCAAAGACATTATGCTAAGTGAAAGAACACAAAAGGTCACATATTATATGGTTTGGTTTATAATAAATATTCAGAATAGGTACATCCGTAGAGACAGAAAGCAGACTAGTGGTTGACAGGGGCTGAGAGAGAGAGGAATGAGAAGGCACTGCTCAATGAGTATGAGGTTTTCCTTCAGAATGATGAAAAAGTTGCTGAACTGAATAGAGGTGGTGGTTGCAAGACTGTGTCACTAAACTGTACACTTTAAAATGGTTAATTTTATGCTATGTAAATTTCACCTCAAAAAAGAATATACTTTACATTTATAATATAAAACTAATAAAAGACCTTTTAAAAATATATACTGAATTAAAGACATCAATATGTACCCACGTTTACCTTAATATAGATGCAGTTGGTTACACAAGTAAGTATTTATAGATATGTGTATGTATGTGTACAATTACTTCCTTGCTTTGCCAGTTAAGAGGATATAGATGCAATGACACACCAGTAGCAATGATCACACCTAGTGCCTACCTCTTATTCTCTAACACCATTCTCCGATAAAAGGACCCAGAGCTCCTTGGAGACCTGGCTAGTTTTAGGACTCTGGCAGGGAATATACAAGATGAGCCTGGAGCATCCTGTAGTGCCAGATATTAAGGAAGTGATACACATGCACACGCACACACACACACACACACAGAGTAATAGGGGTATGTCAAAAGGACATAGGAGCCAACTGCAAGAGCTCCCAATGGCCAAATCTGGAAAATATGAACAAAAATCTAAATAAAGTAGTATGGAATTATAAACTAAAGCATAAAATAAATATCCTATATAACATACTGACTTTAATAAATAATTGAATAAATGAGTAAATTAATGAGGGAGAAAAGACAAATCTCACTTGCAGAAGAACTCCAAACAACTTATGCACATACCCAAGGAGATGGAGCATAACTTCTCACTCCTTAAGTGAGGGCTGAACACAGTGAATTCTTTCAAAGAGTACAGTATGAAAAGGTGAAAAAGGGTGGGGGAGAGTAACTTAACGGTGGAAAAACCTGAAAGCCACTACCAGCTGATTAAGGTCAACACCAACAGTGATAGGTCATGTTGATGGTATGTACCCTTGATAAGACTGATGAAAATGGCATTTTACCTCTGTAGTCTTTCTTCTGAAAACCCATAACCAATGTAATGTTTTCATGAGAAATGTGATGTATTCATGAGAAAACATCAGACAAATCCCAACTGAGGGGCATTCTACAAAATACCTGACAATACTCCTCAAAACTGTCAAGGTCATTGAAAACAAGGGAAGTCTGAGAAACTCATAGCCAAGAGGAGCATTAGGAGACGTGACAACAAAATGTAATGTGGAATCCTGGATGGGATACTGAAACAGGAAAAGGACATCAGGTAAAAAGTAAGGAAATTGGAAAATGTATGGACTTTAATTAATGATAATGATTGTTCATTGATTGTAACAAATGTAACCATACTAATGTATGATATTAATAATAGAGAGACTGGGTGTGAGGTATGAGAACCCTCTGAACTATCTTCAGAATTTTCTTATAAACCTAAAACTGTTCTTAAAAATTATACACATATATAGTTATAGTCATATTCTTACTTAGGACAGTAATTAATGCAGATGGAAGCATATCAAACTTACAGATCTGAGTCCCTAGCCTGACTCTACCCATGATCTGCTTCATGATTGCAGTAAGTCACTTTAAATCTCTGGACATTAGTTAACTCACCTTATATTTCACAGACTGAGGGACATTTAAGTCTCTTTAGAGTCTAAAGTTCTATGAACCCATGATTCTATTACTGTACTAACCCAGTTATATCTGAAAAGAGCACATGGGAAAATGAAGAAGCATTCAAATGACTTTGTAATGCTTAAGAAAACATCAAGTTTGACCATTTCATTATAGTAACTCAAATGTTATCACACAGAACTTATGAAGTTGTGCAAAGTGAAGGCAGGACTCATTACCTAGAGACAATGAAAGCTTCTTATAAATTACCTCACTATGCCACAGAATAAATTTTATTTAAACTTATATCATCCCCCATTGATGTATCATTTTGTACATAGAAGGTGCATAATTTTTGCTGTAGTATTTTGAAAACATATAATGTAGTGTTATTTCAATCACCTGATGTTAGAATTATTTGAGGATCTTTCATTAATATTAAATGGTCCTGATTTTTCTTTAAAAAAAAACCCCACATTTAAAAAAACTTAAAAAAAAAAACTTAGCTTTTCACCAAAATTATTTAACGCATTAGCTATGTTAATGTAAAGTTTATATGAGAATAATCATCAAATTTAGGGTAATTTTGTGTAAGGGCATCTTTCACAGTCCTTACGTACTTGTAAACATACCATAAACAGCAGAAAATTTTAAGGGGAAAACATTTTGTCTGAAGAAACCTATGCCAAGCTGAATTAAAAAAATGTTTTCAATAACAACTAAATAATTTATAAAAGTTCATTCTCAGGCCAGTTATCTGTGATAAGTCCGACTTTATGAGATGGCCAGTAGGTGTACATTAGATTAAAATGTTTGATTTCTTATTCACTCTGACAGCAATATAATCTAAAACAAGATTCTGAGGATTACTTTAGCCTGAAAAGTCAAGGATATGATAAACCTATAATCTGAAGAGTACAATACTTACCAGGGTTTTCTTTATGACTTTTTATGTGAAAGGTAGGCATAAAATGTCTTTCTCATATTTGAAACTGCCATATCTAATAAAGAAAAAAATTAAGTAACCAGGCAATAACTATAGCTTTATATATAATTATAATAATTTCTTCTATTACTAACAATTTTCAGCATAGAAAAAAACACATCATAAATAATATGACATTAAATGCCCTTGGGGAAAAAGAAAACATCATATTCTATTAGTTAGCATGGGACCAAAAAAATTACCTTTCTCCAACTTCCAATAAAATGAAGTCCAAACCTCCAGTACCTCTCAGTTATCTGAATAAAAGTTTTGAAAGCTATCATCATATTTTCTTAAAGCTTTTAGGAGGTAAGAACTGCATTGTATTTTTTCCTATACATTTCTACCTTTAAAATACTATTTTTGCTAGATTTTTACCTGATAAACTAATTTCATTTAGTATCTTCCAAAGTGTGAACACGTTCATTTTTAAGTTTTATTAATATTCTCATGGCAACATCAAAATTTAAGGAAATTTTTTATCATCAAAAAGGAGTTCTGGTATTACTTGTTTCGTTAGGTTTGCAACCTTTTCTTCATATTATTTGCTCTTACATCTCCTGCCTGCCGTTTCCTTTAGTTTTAGTGTATTTTATTTTTATTTATTTATTTATTTATTGAGGCTGCATTGGGTCTTTGTTGCTGCGCACGGGCTTTTCTCTGGCTGAGGTGGGTGGGGGTTACTCTTCCTTGCGGTGCACGGGCTTCTCATTGCAGTGGCTTCTCTTGTTGTGGAGCACAGGCTTTAGGCGCATGGACTTCAGTAGTTGTGGCATGTGGGCTCAGTAGTTGTGGCTCACGGGCTCTAGAGCACAGGTTCAGTAGTTGTGGTGCACGGGCTTAGTTGCTCTGTGGCATGTGGGATCTTCCGGGACCAGGGCTCGAACCCGTGTCCCCTGCATTGGCAGGCGGATTCTTAACCACTGGGCCACCAGGAAAGCCCCAGTTTCAGCGTATTTTAGATTTGTTCCAAATGGTGGCATAAAAGAAAGAAATGTGTGTATACATTAAATTTTTAAGTATCCATTACCTTAATCTACTAAAGTAAACTTTTGTCAAGACCTTTTATCTTAATGGTATTTTTACATTAAAAAAATGGTAGGGAAACAATAATATTTGACTCCCTTCAAATGTATTTTGAACTGTGTTTGTTTAGTGTTAGTTACTGACTACTTGATCTGAAGAACCCCTGCCCCATATCAGTAACAACTAGTTCAAAACTACATAGTACCTTTAACATCAAAAACACTTCACAGGGGGGCTTCCCAGGTGGCGCAGTGGTTGAGAGTCCGCCTGCCGATGCAGGGGACGCGGGTTCATGCCCCGGTCCGGGAGGATCCCGCATGCTGCGGGGCGGCTGGACCCCGTGGGCCGTGGCCGCTGGGCCTGCGCATCCGGAGCCTGTGCTCCACAACGGGAGAGGCCACAGCGGTGAGAGGCCCGCGTACCACAAAAAAAAAAAAAAAAACACTTCACAGGAATCACTATCATCAGTTATTGATAGGACGGAAGACTGCATAGAGAGATGATGTCTTCAATAGAGGGTTGTGTTTGGTGAAGAGAAAATTAAAATTCTAAATGTAATTCAATAGTAAATCCAAAAACCATTTCTTTCAAGGGAAGTTTAACATTGTGTTTTCTACTTTCAGGATCCTTTCATCATTACAAGAGCTATTCTTTTCTGGTTCAAATCTTGCTTACCTCCTTTTTAAAGTTATTCCTGAAAACATTAGCCCAGATGAGCTAATTTCAGATGGCTTATTTACCTGCTCATAGATTTATTTGCCACCTGCTTTTGCTTTTTCTACAGATGCAGAGTCAACTCTGGGGCAAAATCCCACCTTTCTCTTCCTGCCACACAAGTGGTAAATAACATTACCCAATAAATTTTAGCATTTCCCCAAATGTGTAGGATACAAAAAATGTATTCATTCGTGTGAGATATAAAAATCACACTCACACTTCTGAAATCAATAGCCAGCCATTTCACACTTGGGCCAAAGGCAAACATACATAATTCTCACTGGCAGCTGGACAACATTCCAAGCTGCCACCACATTAATTAACTCACCTCAA
The DNA here is from genome assembly GCF_964270905.1 of Leucopleurus acutus. Taxonomy (NCBI): domain Eukaryota; kingdom Metazoa; phylum Chordata; class Mammalia; order Artiodactyla; family Delphinidae; genus Leucopleurus; species Leucopleurus acutus. The sequence continues at coordinate 46,384,477 of NC_139159.1, read as the reverse complement.
TCAGATTCCACTTCAACTTGCACAGCTTGCTGCCAAGACTCCTAGCAATAAATTGTTAGGTTAAATACTTAACAAGGTAGGGAAATACCATATGGTATGTTGTTACAGAGAGTGGGATATTCTTATTTAACAGTAGTAGCAGGGTTTTCCGTTTACCTTTTATTGTTGTCTCCTGTGATTTGAGAAAAATGAGTATATGTCCTTGTTGATAAATTATCTTGCTTGTTTTATTGTGATGGTGAATGGAACAGTAACAAGATAAAATAATTTTGTCCACAAGCTTCTACAATTGATATTCCCAAAATTTCAAGGCAACAGCTTGCTTAGCAAGTACTGGGAACCCACTAATGATAAATTATTAAATTTGGGGGGATATCAAGGAACAAAGAACTCAAATTCCCTTTTCACCGAGGACTATTGGGAATTTACAATTAAATACAAACTACTTATATTTGAAAGACTTCTAACATGGGAGTCAAAAGATTTGAGTTTGAATCCGGTTTCTGCCTTTGGCTGGCTCTGTCACTTTGATTAAATCACTTCACTTCTCTGATATTATTTCCCCACCTGTCATATGAAGAAGTTTGACTAGATGAGTGGCTCCCAAACATTAATCATCCTTAAGGACTGAAATTGATTAGGTTTAATGTAGAGCCCAAATCTGCATTTGTAATAAGCAAGAAATTCTTCAGCAGATGGAGGACTCACACTCTGAGAAATACTGGACTGTATGATACCAAGATTCCCCTTACCTCTGACAATTATTATTTTACTTACCAGACCATGCCATTGCTTTTATAACTTGTGGTGTGGTTTTAGAAAGAGGTATAATTGGGAGAGTTGATTCAGGACTTAATCTGCATTGGTTCAAATGCCTGGTCCAAAGAAGCTGAAAAGACCAGAATATGACTACCCAAAGTCATGTATGCATTTTCCTAGGGCTGTGGGACGGGTGATAGGGGTCATAGCTGACTGGCTGCTCCCCCTAAAAATCCTGTCTGTATATATAGGAAGACTCCAAATCTAGACAAAAACACTGAAAGCCATCCTGCAGATCAGCATTTTTCATATTCTATATCACTCACCCAACAGAGGTCTTTCTTTGCTTGAAAAGTGTAATGAACTCTCCTTTCATCTATTTTGCCCCTTGTGTATACGGTGCATTCTGCTTCTATTTTAAATGCCAGAAATCAGAAAAACATTCTGTACTTGTTTGTAAGACTATCGAAGGCTAGGAACTTTTGGTAAACCTCATTCTTCCTAGCTTCTAGGACATGATTTGATAAGGAAAGTAAAAGGCTCTTACTAGTATACACTCTGAGTTTATTTCAAATAGGTGCTTATGGATTTCTATTAAGCCACGTATCTTCTTCCATCTGATCTCTCTTATGACCAGCAGAGAACCATCCTGTAAGACAGTTGTCTGGGGATAGCCTTAAATCAGAAAATGAACAACCTTAACTGGCCCACATAAAATGGTATACAACACAGGTCTTTCTCATCATATTACAAGCTCAACAGCCTTGAAGCCTCAAAAACAGACTTTATTACTTCACTACTTAAACCTGTGAAATCACCTTCGTTCTCGGTTTCTATCAATGGAGGGTATAAAAAGGCAACGTAGTAGTTGCTTTACTATTCAATTTGCACAAAAGAAACCTGATTCTCTTAAATTTAATCAGTTTCTTCCAAGCTACTCTGGTCACCACGAAAAGTTCTAATAATGTTCCTTAGAATGTGAGTGGATGGTCTCTTACTGATCTTTGTGTTCTCCTCAGCTACTAAAATCAGTCTCTTAGTAGATGCTCAATAAAGGAATGTTGGATTGAAGATACTCTGGCAGAGAAGTAGTAAATCCTGTTGCAGACTTCTTCATCCCCTGCAGGTGGTGCTGGGAGACAGGTTCTTTACTTATTTATTTAATCATAATTATATGGGCAAGCAAAGGTGTTCTCCAGTACTTGGTTTAAAGCTGTTGTAATTATCTAAATTTCTTCCTCCCCTTCACTCTAGTTACTGGTCACAGAGGAGAGCAAAAATACTGAAAAACGTGATGCAAATGAAGAGAAGAGAGACAGTAAGTTAATTGATGGTGTCTCCCAGGCCTGGCAGTGGAAAGATTCTGTAGGGATTTAGGGGAAAGAGATTTTGTACACTTGTACTTTCCAAAAGAGAAGATATATTCAGGAAATTATTCTATACTACTATTTGACCATCTCCTCATATCTACTGTATTAATTCTAGTTGTGTATTTGTCAATGCTATACTCCTAGTATTTTTCACCGTGGTTAGATATGACTGGTTGTTGGTATCTTGGGCTTCAACCCTTTAAGACTTCCTGTCCATCTCACAACCTGTTCATCACACCTCCCAGAGTCACCTGCCCTCTTTTCTCTGTTCCTCCAGTTTAAGGAATGGATTATTTATTTTTAATATCTGAATTTCCCACTTAATTGAGAGCTTTTAAAGAGTAGAGATTGTGTCATTATCATCTTTGTATCACTAGTTCTTAACTTGGTGCTTGAAATGTAGCAGACACTAAATAAATTGAATGAAAAAGCAACCAGTAATTCAATAGGAACACTGCCATTATACTTTTCTCTTTTATCACCCCTCTCCTGGAGCTTTCTTTCTTTTTTAAGATTTATTTGGTTGCACCAGGTCTTAGTTGCGGCTCACGGGCTCCTTAGTTGTGGCAGGCAGGCTCCTTACTTGCTGCTCCAGGGCTCCTTAGTTGCGGCTCGCCAGCTCCTTAGTTGCAGCATGCAACTCCTTAGTTGTGGCATGTGAACTCTTAGTTGCGGCATGCATGTGGGATCTAGTTCCCTGACCAGGGATAGAACCCGGGCCCCCTGCACTGGGAGCACAGAGTCTTACCCACTGCACCACCAGAGAAGTCCCTCCTGAAGCTTTCTGAAGCCAAAAGTAGAAGTCAGCAACTACAGTCATAAATAAGAAAGTTGGTATTTTTAAATTGATATAACATGATTCCCCCAGCCTACATTTCTAACCCTCTCTCTCGCACTCCCCGCCATATAATCTTTCACAGCAAACAGATTGGTCTGTTTACTCCCTCTGATATGCTTTATGCTTTCTCACCTCTGAGATTATGCCATCCCTCTATTTTGCCCTCAGTTTATTTTAATCAATAATTCTCAGAATGGTTCCCAGGGGGGCCAAGACATCAACACTATGTTCATAATAATACTAAGACGCTGTTTCCCTTTCCACTCTCATTCTCTCACGAGTGTACGGTGGAGTTTTCCAGAGGCCATATGACATGTGATATCACAATAGAGCAGATAAGAGAATCCGGCTATCTTCTATTAAGCCAAATATTAAAATGCAAAATGTAAAACATTATCATTTTCCTCACTAAATGGTTTTTTTGGGAAAATATAGTTATTTTTCATAAAAATTATATTATTTATATTAATGTGTAATTTATTTTAAAATATATTGATAAATATTTTAAATTTTCTTGATTTTAATTTGTAATATGAGAAATATGGATAGATACATCTCACATAAACAAAAGCTCATTGAGGTCCTCAATAATTTTGAAGAGTATTATTAAGGAGTCCTAAGGCCAAAGAGTTTGACAATGCTGATCTAAATCTTCTGCACCCTTTAAAGTCCAAAAAACGCCTTCCTGCTTGATAAGCTCTTTGACCACAGCAACTGGAGAAGAACTTCTCCTCTGTCTACTCCAAATACCTGGGGCACTTACACACTTGTGCTTCTTTTACACCAGTCACGTAGTACAGAACTTGTGCCTAAAAGGAATTAGTATTGTTATACTGATAAAGAATGATATTTAAAAACCTTTGTGTTTAATGGTGAATTATAAACAATCCTTTTACTTTCCAGTCTCTGATATTGTCTTCCCAGCCTCAAAGGAAAAAAGAATTTTCTTGACTTTTCAGTCTACCCTTTTCACCAAATAACATAATAATAAATTTATATGTATATATAACATTTATTGTGTATTTTTATTATAAATCTGATAATTTTCATTAAAAAAGAATGAAATAAAATATTAGAAATTAAAAAAATTAAATTCACCCACAATGCCATTAGACTGAGGTAACAATTGCTAATGTTTTAGTGTATATGTATGTCTTCAGTCTTCTACTATACATATATTTTTTTCACTAAACTTAAATTATACTGAATGTACTATTAGCAATTTTTTTTTTTTTGGTACGCGGCCCTCTCACTGTTGTGGCCTCTCCCGTTGCGGAGCACAGGCTCCGGACGCGCAGGCTCAGCGGCCACGGCTCACGGGCCCAGCCGCTCCGCGGCATGTGGGATCTTCCTGGACCGGGGCACGAACCCGTGTCCCCTGCATCGGCAGGCGGACTCTCAACCACTGCGATACCAGGGAAGCCCCGACTATTAGCATTTTTATATACTATTTCTAAGATGTTACTTTGTATCTTATACTTAGCATCATATAGTGTCGTATAGGGGGATTTAAAGAAACTGGTAATGTTCATTTTAATAAGTGAGTGGTAGACACATAGGTATTCATTTTTTTCTTTAAATTAAATATGTACATTTTATAAATTTATTTATTTATTTATTTTTGGCTGCATTGGGTCTTCGTTGCTGTGCACGGGCTTTCTCTAGTTTCAGCTAGCAGGGGCTACTCATTGTTGCGGTGCCCTCGGGCTTCTCATTGCGGTGGCTTCTCTTGCTGCGGAACATGGGCTCTAGGCGCACAGACTCAGTAGTTGTGGCACACGGGCTTAGTTGCTCCGCGGCATGTGGGATCTTCCTGGACCAGGGATCAAACCCGTGTCCCCTGCATTGGCAGGAGGTTTCTTAACCACTGCGCCACCAGGGAAGCCATAAATATGTACATTTTAAATCTCTTTTGTATGAAGGGTAACTTTATAATAAATGAGCTTTCATAATAAATTAATTTTTTTAAATAACATACGATGACCATTTTTCTATGTCATTACGTATTCATTACCTCACTTAACTCTGTAATAGTCCATTATATATCTTCTAGGGTTTATTTAACCCATGTTTAACCCTACTGTTAGGCGTTAAAATTATTCTAATTTTTAAAAACTACAAATAATGCTTGGGTTTTCTTTCTTATACGTACATTTTGCATACAACTCCAGTGATTTCCTTAGAATAAATTAAAAATTACAAGGCCAGGAGATATAAACAATTTTAAGACATTTAATCAAAAAATGCAATCATTTTTTGGTACCACTTCTGCTTTCTCACTAGAAGAAAAACAACTCTGCGACTGAGGAGAAAAGGTAGAGTTTGAGAGGTTGTGAGAGAAAGCTGGGAAAGCATCTGTTGGAAGGAAAACTCATAGAGAAAAACTGCTGCCAAAGAAGAGGGAAGAAAAAGAAAAAAGAAGAGGCAAGAGAAGGGAAGAAGAGTGGGAAGCATGAACAGAATTGAAGAATGCCTACAAAGGGATAAACAAGGCATACTGAAGAAGAGAAGGTTTTAGAGTCAGGCAGATGGTGTATTTAAAACAGCTCATCCATTATCAATGTGACCTTAGGCAAATTACATAACTTCTCTAGGCCAGCATTTTCTTCTCTGTAAAGGTGAAAGGCAAAGAGCTTGGCTAATAAATGTTTGTTTCCTTCTGAGGAAATGGAATAAAAATTGGGGAGAGGCAGAGGTGGGGGGGAAGGAATTGGAAATGAAAAACTGAATGTATGGAAAAACAAAACAATGAAAAATCAAATTTCATTTCACAAGTTGCTACTTTTGTATAATGTTCTGATGTAGCATATAAGGATGAAATAGAGAAATGAAAGAAACCAAAGCCATACATGAGTGTGTGACTTGAAAGGAATGAAAATTTGCTTATGAAAAGAGAAAAGTAGATTAATACGTGAAAACAAAGAAAAAGAATGTCAGACCTCTGCAGACGTAGAGAATGGACTTGAGGACACAGGGAGGGGGAAGGATAAACTGGGAAGAAGTGAGAGAGTGGCATGGACATATATACACTACCAAATGTAAAATAGATAGCTAGTGGGAAGCAGCCGCATAGCACAGGGAGATCAGCTCAGTGCTTTGTGACCACCTAGAGGGGTGGGATAGGGAGGGTGGGAGGGAGACGCAAGAGGGAGGGGATATGGGGATATATGTATACATATAGCTGATTCACTTTGTTATACAGCATCAACTAACACAGCAATGTAAACCAATTATACTCCAATAAAGATGTTTAAAAAAAAAGAATGTCAGATCTAAAAAAAATCAAATGTTGACTCAAAATATTTGCAAAAGACTTTTTTTTTTATCCTGGTATTACTGCTTAATAAAATTGTTGTAGTTTGAAGAAAAATAAGAAAGTTGCTGATGAGTAAAAAGGAGATTTTGATTTGGAGTACTTTATATTCATTAAACCATTTTTAAAGTTGGAAACAAATTGAAAGTTGGGAGCAAATCAGCTTCAATACTCATTATTTTGACTGACCTTGAGCCGCTGAAGGGCTGCACTTTATACCTGTGCTCGCACACATGCACACACTTTATCTTTCCCTTTTATCAAGCAAAGATGCGGGTGGCAGCACCCTTTTACTATGCTGCTTTCTGTTACTTAACTTCTGGTCTTTAATTTCTCTTCCACAAGCTAAAGATAGTTCTAGGAGTGAAGAATCTCCTCTTTGTTGAATTTCCCTAGCTGGACTAGAAATCTTGAGAAAATTGGTTGTCTTTTTCTCATGAAAGTTTTTGGCACTTCATGTTTCTAAATGTGCCAAGAATGTATTGAGACGTTTTATTCGGCTTTTCCACTTGAAAATCTAAATAGAACCTGCCTGCTCAGAGGTACAAGCACATCATCAAAATTTAATATGACTCCAAGAGAAAGTTAATCAAATCTTAGATTAGTTTTATTTTAATTAAGGGTAAAGACTTGAATCAGTTTTTATTTACTCTCTGATAATTCATTCCTACTATTTTAAATGGCTAACAGTTTCAGATTGGTGGAACTACCGCCTCAATGGTTGGTGGAAAATTCACTGTAATTGATTTCCTTATTTGATTCCCCTTGGAGGAAAGTGCTACAGATAAGAAATAATGGCTTTTCACATAGCAAAATTTCTTTAGGCACAAACCAAGAAACATTAAAATGTTATATAGTGAACATATTATATACTTTAATTGAAGATGGTAATCTTCTAGAAAATAGGGTAATAAACAACCAGTTGAAATACAGGTGAACTTATTCCAATGTAACAGAAGCGTAAGTGGGGTTAGACTACACTTCCTGATTTATTCTGGACTTCTCAGGCTATCCATTAATCTCATCTCCACCCACTCAGCAACAATATCTTCCAGGCAATTTTCCCTTGTCTTCTCACTTTCATAATATCCATCTTCCCAGAACTCTGAAGTAACCGGGGATCACAACAGAGAGGAGTTTAAAGATCTGTGCACATGTTCTAGATCATTTCAGAGTTCCTAAGTCAAATTAGTTTATTTACCTCATTCCTTCCTTTGCCCTTGCCTTTCAACTTCCTCCCTTTGGTAATTCCCTCTACCGGGAAATCCAGTTCACAAACTTCAATTAACAAAAGTGTTTGATTATATCCTCATAATGGTGAAATTCTTAGATGGTGACTAGTATATAAAATTTATGGTTTTCAGTTTTCTAAAAATGTTAACCAGATCTTAGAGGTCCTCAGCAAATATGATGGAAGAATCTTATAAAAGGTGCCAGTTAGTCTGTACTAAAATTCTTAATATAGAGCTAGCACCATTCATTGTCTTTTCCGTACCAAAATTATAGATCCCTTGAGAACAATGATAGTAACCTTTTAAGATTTCTAGTTCTCTGAAAAATATCAAATACATTGAGTTTTTCAGGCCATGAAGATATTTTTGATACAAAAATGTGCATCTGTCTAGTAGGAAGACATATAACCAGCATTACAGTTTATGAATCAGCTAATTATGGAACTTTACTGATAACATTGTATAGCCTAGATCTGCCCTGTCCAACGTGGTAGTCACTAACCTCATGAATTTAAATTTAATTTTTAATTAATTAAAATTAAATTATAAATTTAGTTCCTCAGTCACACTAGCCACATTTCAAATGCTCAGTTAGCCACATGTAGCTATTAGCTACCCTCTTGGACAGCATAGACAGAACATCTACAACATCTCAGGAAGTTTTATTGGACAACACTGGTCTAGATAAATTAAATATAGCATCAGGTACTAATCAGTATAATTATTAGCCAGTTGTAAATAAATTTTAATTATATCTGAAAAGGTAATTGTTTCTCTTTTTTAGTAATGTCATGACTTCATATAATCTAATTAAGTAGCTGAAAAAACTGTTAATTGAACAATTTAACAAAAATGCAATAGAGAACTGTTTTAATTAACATAAACTATAGAACACCTCTTACTTATAAATTGACAAGTACATGTGTACCTTTCAAAACATATATGATCAGTTTTAAAAAGCTTATTTCCCATGAATTCTAGGGTAATTCTTCTCCCAGAAATATGTGATGAATGAATCAAATTCTGTGAGAATAGATAGAAGTAGAGATTAATATTAGTACTCTTTCTTTAATGTTTTAAAATTCTATTTTGTTTTAAAAGTTCTTTGAGAGGTTAAACTTCATGAACTGTAGACATGTAGAAAACTGGACTGATGAAAGCAAATTTTTTCCTATTTCCATCTTTCCAAGAACGTGGACAATCAGAGCATTCCAATATATCTCCTGCCAAAGGCTTTTGGAGAATGGCTACAGACTGAGACTGTTTCAGACCTGGAATCAGTTAGCTGTATTTTTCTTTCTGTTGTTAGCCTACACTGGGAAGGACACCTGCTACACAGAGCTCATCATTTCTAAAATAATCTGAGAGCTTATTACTCTTGTCAAAAACTGTCCAAGTCAGACAGTTTCACAAAGCAAACAGAGAAAATTCCCTTGATCCAGAATTTTCAAGATGTAATGCTGTGTCTCACTCCCTCACCATGAATGGATTCAGAGTAGGAAAAAGTTAGAACTGTAGGATATTGGATCAGTTATCTTGTATCAGTAAAGCTATCAGAAACCTATAATGTGTTTGTGTGTTTGGCATAGTTTTCTCTTTTATCAACACCTTTCACAGCACATTCAACTTCTTTTACACAGAGTGGAGAAAAGCTCAGTTCAACAGATGTTTTAACAATACTTTCGGTCACAAAGGTAACTACAGTTTGGCCCCTGCCTTCAACGAGCCCATTCTCTAATGAATGATAGCAATAGATGAACAGATAAGTGCTATCAGAGAGATGGGCAAGGACTCCAACGGAAAATCAAAGGAGAAAAGGTTACACGAGCAGCCAGTAAGATCTCCTGGAAGTATTGTTATCCAAGCAGAGTCTCGAAAGATGAAAATCTTCCTTCCTAGCCAGGTAAAGAAGGGGTGAGAAAGAGAAAAAGTTTTACGCAAAGGAAAACATGAGCTAAGCACAGAGGCAAGAAAACATCATAGTAAATTCTGGGAGTTAATGTGTAGTCTCATATTTCCAAAATAAGTGTCAGGGAGGTAGGCAGGGGATAGATTATTATATTCAATGCTAAGAGTAATTTTCTTCTGTAGGTGATCGGGAGTTATTAAATGTTTTTTTTAGGGAGAAGTAATCTGTTGATGTTTGTGTTTTAAATAGATGACTTTGTTGACTCTGGAAACCATACTGACACTGATATAGAAGGGGCAGTTTTGAGAAATGTTAGGAATAAAGAGAGCATGACCTAGTGGGATTAAAAGAGATTCCATGTAATTTTCAAAAGTAATAATAATTGAAGAATGAAATAAAAAGGAAACTCAATAGGGAGAGAGTCAAGGTTTCAGAAAGCAGGAAGGTTAGGTTTTTTTGGTTTTGTTTGGTTAGTCGGTTTTATTAGAACTCCTATGAAAGATAAAGTAATTAGAGAACAGAAATGAGAAAATACAAAAATTTTAGGAAAGAATTTACCACATGGAAAATAAAGAAAGAAAGCACTGATAGTACAGTCAGAAAAATCCTGATAATGAATCTGAGCCAACCAAAAGTCAAGTGCTAACCTGTACCAAGGAAACCCAACACACAGTCAAAGATCTTCATTAATGATACAGAGCTGAGGAGTAGACAGCAATCCTCCTGGTTAAGGAGATGATGTAATTATACTGAAGGAAATAGAAAAACAGATGAAAAATTACACATTTTTAAGTCAGCCAGTAAGTAGGTGAAAACATAAGTTAACTGCAAAGATCTCTGTATCTCCAAGAGATGTGGTATTCAAACCTCAATCTACTAGATTTTTTTTTTTCTGTAAATGGATGCCATAAAAATTCTATTGCCAGTCAGGCACTTTAAAGAGGAGGGAAAAATTTTTATTTGACTTTAAAATAAATAGAATTTCTTAAAATAGGACTGCATGGTTTCCTGTCTTCAAAACATTCATGACACCATCTGCATCTTTGAGGGTTTGGACAGGTATTTTTATTGCTTTTGTAGATGCTCCAACAAAATATCACACACACACACCAAAAAATACTTTACAAAACTGTTTTAATTACTTATTCTTCCAAAATGAACAGATTAATGACCAAAAGAATCAAAGTAAAGTGGTGCTGAATAGGAAATCCAAACAACCAAAAAAAAAAAAAAAAAAAAGAATTACTGCAGGAATTGGCAGCAAAATCTTTTCTTGCTCTTGCAAAACAGAGCCAAAAAACTTAAGCTGATGTTGGATTATTGTGTGCAAACAGGTCCTGACTCGTTCACCAAGTGAAACAAAAGCTGTAAATGTTTTTCTATCCCTCTTCTAACATTTTGGGAAAGGTTCCTGAAAGGAAAAAAAAGACTCAATTTAATTAAATCACACACACACACACACACACACACACACAGGAGCACACTTTTTTCCCTCTTTAGGAAGAGTTAAACTACTTGAATAACTCCCACTTATATAATTTTGAATCACAAAAAACATGAATTATCTTTAATGCTTAAAGAAAGAAGGCTCCAGTCACTATAATGGGATCACATTTTTTTTGATAAGGAAAACAATAAAACAAATGATAATTTTAAAAAAATATGAAGGAATCTATAGTGATATTATAAATAAGTAAAATATAATTACCTGAATGTGATCTAAATTGTTAAATTTAACTTGGTTTTGTACTTTTTTATCTTCAACTGGCTAAAATTCCTCTTTTGGGTAAAATATCTGTTGCTTATAAAAAATAATGCAGGGCTTCCCTGGTGGTGCAGTGGTTGAGAGTCCGCCTGCTGATGCAGGGGACACGGGTTCGTGCCCCGATCCGGGAAGATCCCACATGCCGCGGAGCGGCTGGGCCTGTAAGCCATGGCTGCTGAGCCTGCGTGTCCGGAGTCTGTGCTCTGCAACGGGAGAGGCCACAACAGTGAGAGGCCCGCGTACCGGAAAAAAAAAAAAAAAATGCAATATAAATTTTATTTATCTGCTATAGGGCAAAATATAATTAATCAAAATTATATAATTCAAAGCACTTGCCATTACTCAAATGTCCCCTTATTATATGATTACATATTGAATAATTCAAATTGTCATAATACAAAATATGGAATTCACAATATTCAATCTCATAGGTTAATTGTCAATTTAAAGAATTATTTTGAAATTTTTATTTTCAATTATCCGGTTATAAATTTTAACTATTTTATATGTAAAACTTATAAAAAGGCAAAAAAGTATAAAAAACAATAGACCGGATTTGGGGGAGGGGGGAGGATTCCAAGTAAGAGAACCACAGAAAATGAGAAGCTTCAAAAATAGATTTACAAAAAATAAGTTATTATTAGACTCTATTAAATTTTTAAAATGTGAAAGATAAAGTAACTGAAACTTATCAGTACATATGCAAGTTAAGTAACATCAATGGCAGCTGTTACTATTAACTGCTTACTCTGTTAAGTACTGTACTGGTCATTTTACATCATTTCATTTAATCAAAACCTTACATGAAGGGCCTCACGAACCATTTATACATGTAGAGTGCTCTGAAATTTTCAAAGAGCATTCTGTAATTATCGCATATGATCTTCATATCATGCTATGAAATAGACAAAAGGCAAAAGCAATTATTAGCCCTATGTAGATTACACATAAGAAAATAAAAGGACATAAAGATTAAAATCACCGAGTTAGTAGAAAACAGAATTACGGACTTAGTTGTCTAACTTCTAATACTGAATCATCATCTACTACATAATATCAGAGAGGCTTAGAGATCCTAAATGATTTAGGAAACAGCTTAAAGTTAATCAGCGAGCACTCACTGAGTTTCTACATTGTATAAAACACTGAAGTATTTGTGTGATACAAAAAAGAAATAGAAAAAGAGAGGAAAAATTGGAAAAAGAAAAAAAAGATTCCATTGAAGAACTTAGTATATGGCTGAGAAGAACACATTAATTTTTAGAATAATTATAAAATTATATATCATTCAGTGCAAATTAACAGTTGTGAAAAACTACTTGATCTATTGGCGTAATTTAACCCTGCTCAAATCTGATGGTAATAAATTACGTATCTTTTATTTATGTGGATTAATCAAATCTCAGAATATTTTATTGTACTAACCTAATTCTTTTGCTAAACAGGATCCCTATTATACAAATTATTGCTACAAAGAAAAAAATTAACAGCTAGAATATACCAGGCAATCTTTCAGAAATTTTAATTCTAACAATATTTGTTATAATAGAATGTTATTTCAGTTGAACATGTAAGGAACCAAAGTATTTATCAATGCCCCCAAAAGTTATTAATGAGTATGAATGGAAAAGTTTAAATTATTAATGACCATACTTAAGATAAAAATTAAGCAAACATTACTATGGGGAAGAAAAACTCTGTACTATTAGAAGACAAAAAAAGAAAAAAATGTGATGTATATACAAATAATAGTTGGCTCAGAGTATTATTTGAAGAATGGTAATAAAGAATAAGTTAAAGAAAGTTTACAAGATATAGATCTTATTTTTTAGAAAAATAACACCTAATCAAAGTTAAGCTTCATACATGCAGACAGGCACATAAAAGCAGTTCGGAGAAAGTCACTATCTGTTTGTGAGATGATAATTTCAAGATAAAATTATTTGAGGAATCAATACTGAGTTTAAAATAGTGGCATTTGAAAAAAACACAAGTCAGGACTTGATTCTATAACTTCTAAGAGAACTAACACATTGTTATTGTGGGTTTTTTTTTTTTTAAGCGAATGGTGACTTTTGCCTCTTCTCATATATGTTTTACCTTCATCTTCTAATTACTAATAATTTTCTTCTAACTCCTTCAACAGTTCCATGCAACTGCTGTAGACAAACCTCACTGATACAGTAACATTCCTGAAACTAGACTGAGAACAAAGCACTCAACCAACATTATTTGAGCACCATCTATGTGCTGAGCACAGACCTAGGCACTGGGGAATAAACGTTAAATAGAACAGAGTAACTGCTCTCAAAACAGAGTTTAGCTCAAGCTTTTCAAACTACAGGTTGTCACCTTTTGGGAGTTAGGAATCAATTTAGTGGGTTTTGGACCAACTATTTCAAAAGAATAAAGTAGATTAGAGCAGAATTTAAAAACTCATTATACTTCACACATAGTGAGGTAAGTATTGTTTCATGAAAGTTTTGTTTCAGTTATGTATATATGTATGTATGTAATGAGTCATAATGTAAATTTTTTTTCATACTGTGGATCACAGTCAAAAGTTTGAAAAAAAAAAAAAGCCTTTGTTTAGGAAAATACCTGCAAGAAAATTTCACAGAATGGTTCATCCTATAAAGATGTTCACAAGCTGGTAACTTCAAATGTTCCAGTCTATATTAACTGACAAGACTGAATAAATGTCTTACCAAAGAGGTAGTCAAGCACAAGCAATGTTCTTCTTTTGAAAAATGTTATCTTTATTTAGATCTCCTTTATTAAAATGTTCACCAGTCAATCACAATGCTATGCAGTTCCAACCAAATATTTTTACCATTAGTTAATACAACATAAAGTGAAATGAATATGATCCTTCTCTAACATGCTTGGGATTCAGAAAAGGGGGTTTGGGGACATAGTTATATTATCCTAGATGATACTCTGAAACATTATTCTCTGAGTTGATTTTCAAGAGTTATAAGTTTTCTTCAAAGATGGTAAACCACTTTCATACTAATCAAGGAGTGCACGGTATCAAAATATTTACATTATGAAATGCTAAGTAATTTTAAACAGTCCCAACAAAAGGTTGAACGGCCAGTCATACCACACTTTTAGAGACTGATTCATTCCAACTAAACATATCTGAGCTCCACTGAGCTTGTTATGTTTACTTACTTTTTAAATAATTTAAAGGAAACTCTGACTAAATCCTAAACAACTTGAAGTCAGAGAACACATCTTATACAATGCGTTGCATACACATAGTGAATGTTAAATGATTATTGTTGAATGCATTGTTGATATTTATTTTATATTTTCATTTTACCAAAACATCTGAATCAATGTTCCAGATATATTGAGAGATCTCTCTCCATTGAGAGAGAGTCCCTGGAAAATCTAAATCCATATGACCAATGCCTTTGTAATACTTAAACAATTAAATCCAGTACGTGTTGCGGGAATTATTTTGTCCTAGCAAATACAGACACAGACCTAAATTACAGAAGAAGAGAGTTTCAAGGTCACTGATCTTACCCTTTCTCAAGGGGGAAATCAGAACTTAGAGAGGTTCAGTGATTTGCACAAAGTCATCCAGATAACCTGTTCAGGGCTAGAATAGAACTCAGGTCTTATGATGCCCAGTGGTATCCTTTCCACTCTAACACACACTTATTTTCAGTCTGGCTCCATTTCAATTTTTTTTTTCTTCTATACTATGTGCAAAATACTTCCTAAGTCATCTAGGGATTTAAAAAATTAAGACAGTCCTTGGTATCAAGGTACTTTAAAAACGCAAAATACACACAAAAATACTTAGATTTATGGGGAATTAAGTTTTCACAAACTACTATAATAATTCAATTCAAATCTCGTATCCTCTGAAAAATCATTCGTAACCACTTCAGACTGAAATACTATCTTCGGTAGTAGAAAGAGCACTAGATAGGCAATATGAAACGTGGATATGTGTTGTGGCTCAACCACTAACTAGATATTTGAAAAATAATTACTGAACTTCAGGTTACTGATTTGTAAAATAGGGAGAGGGTGCAGAAGTAAATGAGCTTTAAAGGCTCCTTTCAGATCCAAGCAACAATTGTCTGTACCAGCCCATCCCAACTCTACACTTTAAGGTTGTTGTAACTGTCCAGGACTCTCACCTTACCCTTAATTCCTCCTTCTATCCAGTGGCTTTCTGGCTCCTTTTTTCAGGCTATCTCTTACCTGTTGAGGACTAAACTCTCTTTCCCTGGTTCCAATCCTCAGTGCTTTCTAAAGAACTTGGTTTGTACAGATCCTCTGGTTCTTCTTATGCCTGAACATGTCAGGAAAATACTCCTACGTCATCTGCCTCTGGCCCCTGGAATCCAAGACTGAGTACCTGCCCATTTGCAGGGACACCCAACAGAGACACCAAGTTTGAGGTGTCTTTCCAAGTACTGGTTTGAGATATTTCTCCTATTTTTATATCAGTTGTTATTTCAATATTTTATCATTTAAATTTTTGTATGTTATACAGATCCACAATCCCCAAAACTCTTGAGGTCAGATACATTTTGGAAGTCAGAATTTTTCAGCTTTCAAAAAGTAATATAGCACATATGTAAAGCATAACACCACCATAATTAAAATCATTAATATATTTGAAGTTAAACATAGGAATATTCCTCTTAAGTGAAATAAATGAAGAATATAAAAAGCTTCACATCAGTTCAAGTCAGGTTTTCTACCAAATGAGTTAACCTTGGGTTAGATTTTACCGCCAAATATGTTACAAAAAAGGGCTTCCCTGGTGGCGCAGTGGTTAAGAATCCGCCTGCCAATGCAGGGAACACGGGTTCGAGCCCTGGTCTGGGAAGATCCCACATGCCGCGGAGCAACTAAGCCCATGCGCCGCAACTGCTGAGCCTGTGCTCTGAAGCCCACGAGCCACAACTGTTGAAGCCAACGTGCCACAACTACTGAAGCCCGCGCGCCTAGAGCCTGTGCTCCTCAACAAGAGAAGCCACCGTACACCGCAACGAAGAGTAGCTCCTGCTTGCCGCAACTAGAGAAAGCCCACGTGCAGCAGCGAAGACCCAACACAGCCAAAAATAAAATTAATTAATTAATTGTTTTAAAGTTACAAAATAATAACAAAATAAGTTTTCTGGGATTTCAGAATTACACATAAAAGGTTGTGATCTAATAAATTATGTGAACCTTAGTATGACTGTATATATCACAAAGGTAGAGGTTATGTGTTTTAATTCTTCATATTTCTAAAAAAGTACACAACACCCAATAAAAACAGTTCATGTTTGAAGAATTCTTCACTGAGAGCATACCACATGCCAAAACTATACTCAAGGGTCCTGAGGCATTAAAAAAATCTAACAATACCTAGAACCTGCCTTCAGAAGCATTACAGTCTCAAGGAGAACAAAGGATAAAACAAATGTTAAAATGCAAGACTGTGATCAGTGCCAAAATTACTGATTCAGCAATAAGGACGTCAGAATTGGGAGTAGTAAGTTTAAATTTGAAAATTGTAATTTATTTCAACAAGCGCTGTCAATATCTCTCAATTGTCAAAGTGGGCATAATGATTTGTAGTCTGGAGAGGAAGTACCATGTAATATAGTAGAAGAATTCTATTAGTCACTAAAGACTAGATAAAAATCACTGTAACTTTTGCTTTAGATATATGGATTTTCAGGCACAGTTTCATTCACACTGATTCCAGGAATGGATACTCATAAGGATGACTCTACAGACTTAAAAATGAAGGAGGGTAAGACTGGAGAATCAGCACCATATCACTATACAGAACTGCCCCAGATGAGACAGCCTAATTCTGTGCAGAGAGGAAATTATTTTTGACAAAATGAGGTTTGAATTCAACTGTTTTTTTGGGTCAATTGGGCCTACCTTGAAAGGAGTGGTAGATTCTGGTAAAAGTTAGTATCTTCTTAAGCCAAGAAAAAATCAGACAGGAATGAGACACATTCACTTAAATCACACATTATTTGTAAATCTCTAAGCAACTTCAAAGATACAAGTGATCTAATATTGGTTGTAATATATTAAATTTATTTTTATGATAGAACTTATCTGGCATCTTTTAAACCAAAATGTTAAATATTCCTCAGAGGTGATAAATATATCTATTTTACAGATGAAACCCTTGAACCTGGTGATACTGAATGGCTAAAGTTCAGTTAGATAATCAGTACATTATAATAAGCTTTAAATACAAGAATCTTAATCCAGCTTCACTGAATTAACCACTAACTACCAATAACCAAACTTAGACAAAGCAATTTGAAAATTTATTGACCTTTTCCCCCAATATATCTATAACTATCTTAAGTGGTCAAGGAAGTCACAATAATGAAATTGATTTGTTCATAAAAAACACTTCCTAAGCCTTATGTGTCAATTCCTTCAATATCTGGCACATAAAGAAGAACTAGAATAAGCAGGTTAACAGACAAGAGGTAAAGTCCATTCTGTTCTTTCTTGTCACATCCCCTACACAGTAAAAAGCAGCAACATTACAGCAGTAACATTCCAGTTTGAAATTTATAAGCCAAATAATGATCACTTGTTTCAGATAGGACAATTGATTATGACAAAGAAAAATTACCTTTGTATTATGATCCTCCTAAAGAAGCTGAATTCATTATCTGATATCAAGTGAATTGTGAAGTATTTTTAGAAGATTTTTTTTCTATCGACTGAATAAAGAAAAGGAAACATCCTACCTAGCTGTCTAAATGGGAGGAACAACTTGGCAAAGACTGTTACTGGCAAAAATGAAAGGAGGCCTATAAGTGATATCAGATGACATCTTCTATGGGGTTATTTTAGTAGTGATACCATCTGACATCTTCTATAGGGTTATTTGGGGTGAGTGTGACATTTTCTTAATGAGAAGATTAGGAAGTTGCCCCAAAAGAGCCTTATATAATGCATAAGGCCAAGGAACATATGGATAAAGAGTTGCTGGAGAAGTGTAAATATGACTCTTGAAGTAGTAAATGAAGGTTAAACATTAACAGCTGGTCCAGGGGAAATGAAGAGGGAAAAAAAGTAAGCTGTCTGTTTCAGACTGGTGTTTCACTAACCAGTAAGTCATCTTTACCTGTTTTCTATTTCAGGTCACCTGGCCAAAATATATTACATTCCAAAGTTTAAGGAAATAACTCTTAAAAGTTGCTTTCATGTAGTTAAAATAACCCCAAAAAAAAAGACATTTTAGGATTGTGACTTTAAATTTTGAGCTTCATAGGGTGTTTTCTTTTTTTTCCTTTTTAAGAAAGCAGTACCAACCAACAAGCACCTACTATATAGCACAGTGAGCTATATTCAATACTTTGTAATAACCTGAAAGGGAAAAGAATCTGAAAAAGAATAGATACGTGTATGTATAACTGAATCGCTTTGCTGTACACCTGAAACTAACACAACATTGTAAATCAACTACACTTCAATTTTTTAAAAAAGCAGTACTATTTTAGCTGTAAACATATCACATTACTGCTTTTTAAGGACTCACAATTTGTACTTTTATATATTAAATCTTAGACTAGAAAAACCATCTATCCCCTCCTCCCCCAACCTTCCACTTCAAAACTATATCACAACTTTGCTTCTGCATTCTCTAGCTCAAAATCCATTCATTTGGTTCAGGAACACCAAGTCTTCCATGCAATTTGAAAATCAAGATATTACCGGCTGCTGATTACTCCAGTTGCAATGCAGAGTTAATTGAATTAAATGTAAGAATGAAATGTCACAACAAACTTACTATACAATACTATTCTGAAGAGCCAGCTTGTAGTGCTCATTCTGCAAGGGTATGGCATAAATTTCAGTCAATAAGTATATCTGTCCCTGGCACACTTCTGGTAGTAGTGCATACATAAAATTACTGGTGTGAAGAGCAAGAATTTTCCACTGAGACCAAATCATATTCTCCCACTGAGATTAAATCATTTCCAATTTTGGAAGCTGAATAAATGAACGTAAGAAGCTCCCTTTGCCTCAAATCGTGTTTTAGGGGTTAAAAAAAAAATAGTTGCTTATGACTCAGGTTTTTTTTAATCTTGCCATTCAAGTGCTAATTTTTTCTAGTGTTAAAAAAAAACTAGAAAACTGTAGTAACACAAAATGTTAATCAGTCCTCCATTCTGGAAAATATATACAATGGTATTGTTATATCGTACACCTTGTAGTCTGGAGAAGAAGTAGTATGTAATTTGGTAAATGAATTCTGTTAGCCATAAAAAGTTATACTGAAAATCCCTATAACTTCTGTTCTAGATATAAGGTTAATGTTGAAAGTTGCAGTAAATATAATTCTATATCATGAAGTAAAAAATTATAAACTACCCCTAATGAAAATGATCATGACCAATACTGAGCATGCAACTTATTTTGTTAGGGCAAATATATATTTGCTTATAAATTTTACCATAAAACTTATAATCAAGTTTTGTAAATTCATATTGAATAGTACATGTATACAGTTTTGGTTTTATTCATTTAGTTAACATTAATGGAATACATGGTACAAGGCATTATGCTAGGTAAGATGTCTCTACCCACAAGAGGCCTAAAGTCTAGGAGGCAAGATTAAAAACATGTACACAAATAGGAAGCAATTGGAATAGATAAAAGCTGTAAATAATGAGAGACATACAAAGCACCAGGAGAGTTTACAGATGGGAGAGATCAGAGAACTTCACAGAGGATGTTTAAACCATAAACTCTTCCTTTTCCCAAAAATTCATGCAGGTTTTAAGTGTAATATCCTGAGGTCCTGAAATAGTTATTTGTTACTAGAACAGGTTCACTTCCATATCACACTATGTACAATAAATGATAGTTTTTTAAAATAGAGGCTTTCTCTGGAAATTAGTTCTTCCATATATTAGACTAATCATTAACAGAATAAAATGTCTCTTTATAGTCCACGCATTTTAGTCATTTTGCATTTATAATCACAGCTTAATAATTTCCAAAATGGCACAAAACACTTTAAAAACCAAACTCCAGTTGTACCAGTTTCTACCAACAGGCAGATCTGAGACTGAAAATACATACAGATTAAGGCAGCACCATTCAATCCCTTCATAGCCCCATCATTCGTACAGAACTCAAGAGTTTACACCGGCCATAAACACGATGAGTTCAGGGATTTCCTTTTACTTCCGATCGGAGTTTTCAGAAGATTATTCACTGGTTTGATTTGGTCCTACACTTATGATGATAAATTAAATAATACATTTCATTGTTTTGCATAACTGCTCCAATTCTAGTGGATTCACTAATGATTCACAGATCACTACATATTCGCAAATAATAAGATTTTTATAGTTTGATAAAGGCCATCCCAAACACAATATTTTTATAATTATACTGATTTTCAATTATATATTGGAATTCACTTCTTTTTGTTCCTCTTACTGATATGTGATCTTACAGATAGCAATAAGCTAAAATAGTTCTGTATAAACCCTTATTTCCAGAAAAGAATTTGAACCAAACCCTATGAATGAGTTTGTCTTATATAAGAGTGTTAGATCCCTAGGATCTTTAACAACTGGCAGTGATAGGCGAGCCCTTTGTAAATAGTCAAGAATCAGAATTTCTGCCTTACATCTTCCTTTTAAAACGGTCAGCGAATCTGAAATTTTAAGATTTTCTACTTACAACCTCTTTGGCTGACATTTCATCCTTTTGACTAACCCAACACACACACACACACACACAAACACACCCATTTTAAAGTGGAGAGGGAGAAGATGAAGAAGGAGCTGGTCTGAATCGGGTCACTCAACTACAGGAGCCCAGTCCTAGAATGCGAAAACGCCACCCCGAAAATCCTGTCATTCTGTTCTAATTCGTCCGCACAGCGCCTCCTGCCGGTTCTGAAGGCCGCCGCTCGCCGCGGGGGTGGAGGACTGGGGCCGGGTTGCCTCCCGGGCTCCACCGCCCTCCGCCCGCGGGCCAGCCGGGCGCGCTCCGACCCTGCTGCGCACAGAAGGCGGGAAAACGCGGGCACCCTCCAGGGTCCGGAGCAAGTGCCCACCCGGGGAAGGAACAGAGCCCTGAACGCTTGTGTGCGCCCCGGTGACCCCGGCAGGCCTCCGCTCCGTCTAGGGCGAGGATACAGGATGCGGCCGCTTCGGCGTGGCCTCTACTGCGCACCCAGGGCAGGCCCGCCGCCCAGGCTGCCCCCACGCAGTCCACACCTGACGCCTCAGCCGCGGCCCTCGAGGGTCTGTCCGCTCGTGCTGACCGTCCGCTGCCGGCCCTGGGCTTCCACCCTGCCTGGGCCGCGCGCCGGCCTCTCATCTGTGCCCACGGTTCCGGGCCGCCGCTTGCTCCCGGCGTGGGGTGCGAGCCCTCGCTGCCGCGAGCAGTCGCTATTCCCGCCCGAGTCTTAGTTCTTCTGCTTTCCCGCCACCTCCCGCGGGGGCCTGCCGGGCGCGTTCCCTTCTCACTCCCCCAGTGCGGTTATCAACGAGTCAGCACAGAAGTAGCACAAGCAAGCGTTAACCGAGGAGACTCGCGCCCGGGCCTGGTCTCCCGCTGGGCACGTCCGAAGGTTCGCGCGTTTCTCCCAGATCTGGGCCAGCGCCTAGGTCGCCGCAGAAGCTTACCTTCCGGCCCGCGGTCAGGGCCGCAAGACGCGGACACCCGCGGTCCAGGGGCGCGCGGAGCCTTGCCGGGGTCGCGCCCACCTGGCTTCCGGCCTGCGCGCGGCGAGGAGGACTGTCTAGGAGGGTGACCACTTGGTTCCGGCGGAGACCGTCGGGCCCCTTATTCGGTGTAGGCGGGCGAGCAGGAGGCTTGCGCACCCCTGGGCGCGGTGTGAGCGGCGATGCCGCAGCCAGACGGCGCTTGGCCAGGCGGGAAGGCATCCCGGAAGCGTCTTCGGGGGCTTGAGAGACTTTCCTAAAGGAAGAGGGCACTGAGGAGAGGTCTCCTGGACACAGACTAGGCCTCTCCCACCCCGCCTGCCTCCCTCCCAACCCGTCCGTCTGGGATCTCCTCTAGGTGCTTCCCTGCCCCGCCCTTTTACCCTTCTCTTCCTCTTTCCTCTCTCTCCTTCCTCTTTCGCCACCTCCCCTCCCTGCTCTCTCTCCCACCTCCCCTCCAACACTCTCCCCCTCCTTCTACCCTCTGCAACCCTCTCCTCTTCCGACCCTCTCTCCTCTTCCCCCCACTTCCGCTCTCGCCTGCGTCCTCTCCTCCCGCCCCCCCACTTAGATCTATTTGGCACTCACCACCTTTCATAACCTAATGTTTCTAAGTTTATATGGAAGTAAACTCTCCCGGATATGAGGCTAATTTCATCCTTTAACTACAGTACATAATACAGTTTCTGGTATACAAGGGGCGCTGCATAAATATAGAATAATCTCTTAAAAGGAAAGGAAATGGATCTCCACACGCAGGAGTTTTCCTCCGTTGGAAAAAAGGTCCTTGTTCTCCATCGATGAAACCGGAGAGTTTTACGTTGGTTAAAACACAAGACCATCCATCTCTGACCTGGGCACTTCCCAGGCTCTGGAGACTCAAAGACAGGGCCGGGGCTGTCTCTTGCCTGTGGCGCACGGGGCAGTGAGAAACTGGGGACAGGGGTCCAGGCCCCTAAAATGCCGCATTGTTGAGCAGGGCGTGCAGACGGGTCCCGCCATCAGGGCGGTGGGAGCGCCCTGACCCAGCCGCATCCCGAGCCCCGAAGCTGAGAGCCGGCGCCCAAAGGTGAGGCCAGCCCAGCTCTCCGCAGACTTTTCCTATTGACCAGTTCCTGGAAGTTGTCTCGCACCAGGCGCTGGAGAAGGGCGTGCCTCCGGGTTTCGAAGACGGTCCTGCTGCCCCCGCAGGCATGGCCCTGGCTTTCCCTCTGTGTCTCACCTCAGTTTTTGGTGAAAGGCCCCAGACGAACAGTGGCTCTGTCCAGCTCCAGGCTCCTAGTATTCGCGAGTCTGGAGTCCCTTGGCGACATTTCTTAATCTCCCAAGGGCAAGATATAGGGAGCCACACCCAAGCCCTGAGCGTCGAGCACGTGGCTTCTTTCTGCTCTGTGTGTTAAATATATATATATATATATATATATATATATATATATATATATATTCTTGCATAAACAAATGTATTTCCTGTGGGCACAAGTGGAGAGAGTCTTCAAGGAAAAAGATTGTCAAGACTGGAATTTGGGGGACTTAGAGCCACAGTACAACTCTTGCTCTCAACTGGTTAAGTCAACTGTCTTTGGGCAAGACACTGACTCCCTCTTTCCTTTCATTTCAGCATTTACTAGATAAAGTTGTTGGGTAAGCCATATGATTCCTATTTCCAACTCAGAGACTCTCCCCTGTAAAGAGGC
Source organism: Leucopleurus acutus (assembly GCF_964270905.1). Lineage (NCBI taxonomy): Eukaryota > Metazoa > Chordata > Mammalia > Artiodactyla > Delphinidae > Leucopleurus > Leucopleurus acutus. The sequence continues at coordinate 46,360,903 of NC_139159.1, read as the reverse complement.
TTTTTAAAAATTTTGATGACCATTTGAATTAGTTGGTTTTGCTTTTCTTCTTTTTAACTCTTTTTATCTCTTACATTCGGAGAAAGAGAGGTGAGAAACAGCTTAAAAAGGAGAAAACATTCACAGAAGTCTGAAAAAAAGGGAGAAAGAAAAAGAAAGTGAAGAGGTCAATTAATGTAATATCAATAATTTTTAAAGTACCCAGTTTCTTTGGTGAAAATAAAACCAAACAGAACCCCTTAAGACTCAGCCTTGGTTCAGGTTTACAAAGGAGCACTGAAGCTCAGGTTTGTAGAGGGCAGGGTGTGCGTTGGTTTGGTAGGTCCCAGTCACACTTTCTCATCTCCCTAGATGCCAACTGGAATACTCTGCATCTTAATTGCTTGTTCCATACGGTGTGTCTAAACGCTGTTGTGTCTTAATGTTCCTAGGGTGAGTGGTAGAACCTGGCCATAAGTAAAATGGAGAAAAAAGGACCGGATGGGGAAGAAAGAAATGAGATTTAAGGAATCTCCAGCAATGTAGCGTCTTAACTCAAATTTTCTTTAGCTTCTTAAGTTTACATACAACTTAGCCAAGGGTTGAATTCTCTCTTCCTGAACTCATTCCTTCATAAACCAACAGTCTGTCTGCATCTGTTATGAGCTAGGTACTAGGGGTTAGGTGCTGGGGACCCTATATTGAACAAACTTTGGGGTCCAGTTTACAAACTAGTGAAACAGTTGGGTGGTATGAAAAGTACTGTTACATAGCAATATATGGGTGTCATGGGGGCATTAAGAAGAAACACCAGAGTCAAGATCAAGGAAAAGCTCTCCAGAGAAGTGCCCCATGAGCTGAGCTTTAAGGAAAGAGTTGAAAGGAGGGCACTTGGGCAAGGGGGCGGCAGAGGAGGGAGGGAGGAGGGAGGAAGGATGGGCATCCAAAGGACATGTCTGAAGGCCCAAGGCTAGAAATATCTTTCTTTAGAGAAGTTCAAGTAATTCTTTAAAGCAGATACAAAGCGTAAAGATGAAAAATAAAGGAATAGTGGGAAATACAGCTTAAGAAGCAGGAAGAAGCCATATCTTGAAGGGCCTTGTGTACTGGATTTGAACTTGGTCCTGAAAGCTATGGGAAGCTCTTGAAAGATTTTAAGTGGGAAACAGATGATACAATTTGCTTTTTAGAAAGATCATTTTGTCAGTAATGTTGAGGGCACATAGGAGGTTGAGTAGATTGTAGGGAAACCAGTTAGAAGACTATTGCAGTAGTGCCTGATAGAGGTGATGAGAGTCTGAATTTAGGCAGTGATCGTGGCTGTAGAAATGAAATTGAGGGAGGACAGGGAGAGAGGGAGGGACTAATACAAGAGATAATAAAAAGAGACTTGGGAGAACCTGATGACTAATTGAGTGTGAGGGATGAGAGAGAATGAGGAATAGAGAAAGATTCCCAGGCTTCTGGGTTAGGTATCTGGAGATTGGATGATGCCATTTACTGAGACAGAAGCCAGAATTGGAACAGAAAGATGACGTGTTCAGCCTGGGACATATTGAATTTGGTGTGTCTATGAGACATCCAAGTGGAGATGTCAGATAAATGGATATCTGGGTTTGGAGTTCAGCAGTGATCAGGGCTGAAGGTAAAGACTTATAAATCACCAGCATAAAAATGGTAGCTGAAGCCCTGGGTTAAGGAAAGTGCCTAGTTAAAAAACAAATTTGGGGAACACAATTTAGCAGGCTATCCGAAGAAGAGGAAGCCTTCAAAGATATTAAGAAGGAATGTCCAGAAAGGCAGAAGAAAAACATAATGATAAGCACCATTTTGGGGAATACCTATTGTCTTCTAGTCAATGGCCTGGGACCTTTATATACATTATTTCACTGAATTCTTATGTCAATCCTAGAAGGTAGATGTTTTCAAACAGAAAAACTTAAGTTCTGAGAAGTTAAGTAATTTGACTGGAGTATGTTCAGCCTCTGGAGTCAGATGAAACCTAGATTGAAATCCCACCTCCCAGTAGCTATGGGATGTGTGCAAATTTGCAATCTCTCTGAGTCTCAATTTCCTCTTCCACATAGGGCACAAATAGAAGCTACCTCTGAGTATTGTTGTGAAGATTAGATGAGATAGCATACGTTAAGTGCCTGGCACAGAATTAGTACTCGATACCTGATAGTTATTATCCTTATTAATAACCATAACTACATATAACTATGCTAACAAGTTACTGTCTCTTCTTTAGCTCCTTGGCCTGAAAATGTACTCCCAATTCTCACCTAAGGTCCTCAGTGTACAACTGAGACCTGAGCCAGTCTAAACTATTATAAGGCTTTGCTAAAGACTTGGGCACAGCTAGATGGGAATGAACACAGAGAGCAACGTAAAACTTGATAATCTGAAAGAGTGTCACTTCATCTTAGGATCCCCTACAGGGGTACTGCCTTCCTGCCTAGCCCTTGGGAGAGGCCATTTTTCCATACCACCAGGGAGCATCATCAAATAGTCAGTATACCTAAAAGTCCAGCCAGAGTGTGATCCCACAGGGAGTCAGGAGTTCTTACCCAAGTCCAAGACCCACCTTCCAAGATCTTGATATCGGTCTGAGGAACTGCCCCTTCCAGATGATTGATACGGGGATGCTCAGTTTCTTCAGAGAAGATCATGTCTATCTCTACAAGTATGGCTTTACACTATGGCCTCAACAGTAGAGCCTTATTAGAACACAACAAAATAAGCCCAACATTCATATGAAGGTTACACCCTTTTCATAATTCCTAGAAAAGATGAGACTTCTTATACAAACTCTTCTTAATCTTTCATAGCCCTTCTTCTACTCAAAAGCCACTCTGAAAAGTGAGTTTGGATAAAGCCAGAAACTGACTATAGTCCAAGTACAACAACAAGACGTATAGCAAAAGGGACCTACCAGATGGAAAGTAAGAAAAAGGTTTTGTCAGTATAATCGAGAAAGAACCATAAATTTATGTTTTCAAAATTAAAAGATGTAAGTAGATATAAGAAATGAATAAATTATTGGTTAGTGTTCACTCATGTGTTTTTAATCCTGTAATATGATTAGGTATTTCAAAGTATAGAGACTTTTGATCATGGCTTTAATAGAATTCATAATGGCAGTTCTTTTATTTGTTTCTTCACACTTGTTTCAAGGAATGTAGAGACATATTCTGCCCTAGGGCTCCAGTCGGTTTACCTCTAAGGTAGGGATTCTATGCAGATTTTTTGAGGGCTCAGCACAGAGCTTCAGTAAGCAAGAGACTCTAAGTTGTGGTCCAGTTTGCAACATTCTAAAGCCATCTCCATTAACCATTTTTATGGTAATATTTACCTGTGAAGCATAGAAAAGCTGAAATGTATTTCATTGACCCACAACATCCATTTTTCATGGGAAATTATGCTCTTTAGGTTAAAATTTTTAATGGCCTCTGTCAGGATGGCAATAGGTCTCCCCCCAAGAAAAAAAGTGGACAGCTGTTGTCAGGGCAGTATGGGAAATGCTGGGTTATACTTTGTTAATCAGATCTCTTTCCTACTAGGCTTCTTAGAGCCATGTTGACTGTTAATGTGCATTGTGAAGTTTCAGATGTATTTGACTACAAAATTCTCTTTGTCTCAGAGCGTCTAAAGAGACTTTTGTGTCATGGATTATGCTTTAAAGGAAACTTATTTGTTGTAACTATCTGATCATTACTGGAATAGCATACTTCCATTGGAGAAAGTCTTGTGAATGCTCCCTCTTCATTGAAATCCCATTTACCTTCTCCACTGAGTATCCATTATCCCCTCCCTTCCTCTCTCTCTGACTAGGGAACCTTCTACATATTGCCATAGACGCAACATATACTTGGATCATAATGTTTATTTACCTATTCATGTTTTTCTTTTTTTTGTCTCTCATACTAGATTAAGACAGTGCCTGACCCTTGGAGATACTCAAATGTTTGTTGAATGGCTATCAAATGAATGAATGGCTATCAAATGAATGAATGGCTATCAAATGAATTCAGTCAGAGGAATTTCTTGGTTGCAGATGGTTGCAGATATGTCTCAGGGATTTTCATAGGACCTCAGGTTGTATAAAAGTAAAAAGGACGCCTCCATTGACACACCCACTAGGCAAACACCTATTCCATATTCTTTCGTCCAGGCAAACTTAATCATTACCAAGAGCTCCTGTGAGTGGAACCATAGCTGTATAATTCCATTGGATTGTTTCCATAAGGTTTTAGCTCGAGAGAAAACATGACTAGGGAAAAGGAATCCTTAATTACATCTTAAAAATATGATCAAAAGCAACATTTAAGAAAAGTGTTTCCAGGGAAGAGCTGAGGATGACACCCGGTTTATAATAATTCGTTTTCCCAAACCTCAGAGCATGTGATCAAAGCTGATATACATTATCTCAGGCTTGGTACCAGAGTGACTCATTTTTTCTTACTTTTTTTGCAGTTATTATTTGGATGAATTAATAGATGAGGAAGAGCCAAACCTGGGCCAACCAGGTGTACACTGTAAGAGTCCTGCTGCCTGATCTGTAATAATTTCTTTTTTTTTTTTTTTAATGAAGAAGCTGTGGTCTTTGGCAGATTGAGATACTATCATGCACTTCAGGCCCTTTTAAATCAAGATAGGAATATAGCAAGTTAGAACTTGCAAGAGGAGGACAATGGAATCTCCTCATTAAATGTGTAGGAGGTTGCAAACAGATTTGTTATTAGGCAAATCAGTGTGATACAAGTACCCTTGACGAACTGTGTGCTCAACACTGGGATCATTCAGTTAATCTGGGCCAAGGATTTAAAGGATTCATACCCAGTAAGACTTCAGCTCTAAGCAGTTAACCCTCCTTCCTACCATACCACCAGAGAAGGAAATAAAGCAATGAAGCTTCTAGTTCCCTCTCCCTCCTCCCATAAGGTGTGCTAACATTGATTCATTGTTTTTTTTTTTCTTTTGATGTTGGGGGTAGGATTTTATTAATTAATTAATTTATTTATTTTTGCTCTGTTGGGTCTTCGTTTCTGTGCGAGGGCTCTCTCTAGTTGTGGCAAGCGGGGGGCACTCTTCATCGTGGTGCGTGGGTCTCTCACTATCACGGCCTCTCTTGTTGAGGAGCACAGGCTCCAGACGCGCAGGCTCAGTAGTTGTGGCTCACGGGCTTAGTTGCTCCGCGGCATGTGGGATCCTCCCAGACCAGGGGTCGAACCCGTGTCCCCTGCATTAGCAGGCAGATTCTCAACCACTGCGCCACCAGGGAAGCCCCATTGGTAATTGTTGACATATCTCCCAGGAAGACTGAAAATTTGCTAAATTCACTCACACATTTGGATGAGAGAGATGAAAACTTCTTAGTCTAGAATCTAAGTAAAGAAAGAATAAGCAATGCATTTTTCTGAGGACCTGGTGGTGTGGTGACACCATTCCCTAACAATTCTAAACATTTTACAAAGTGCAACTCAAACATCTCATCTGTTTATATAAGGGGAATTCTCCTCCCTCTCCCCCTCCCACAACTTTACAGCTTAGGGGAAGTAGAGGACAGGATTCAGGGCAATCATTGGAAGGTGCAAGGAGATGGATTTTGAATTGAGCATAAGACTTTTCTAACATTTGGCATTATATAAGAATTGAATATGCAACTTCATAAGATAGTGAGTGCTCTTTCCATTAGTAATACTATATGAGGGATGGACAAAGTCATTTCTAGAGTTCCTTTCCAATCCAAAGACATCTCTATTCTTGAAGCATAATGAAGACCACCACTTTGAACATAGGCTAGTTCTCCTGACTAGCAAATTCGTGCCCATCAGCTTTGCTCCTTAACTTCTTTGATAAGTAATGTTTCCTTCTTTATTGGTTTTGAGAACTGGAGAGGGAGGTGGGGTTGAAATAAAGCACCTTCTGACCAACTAAAACATCTTGAACTGCATATTCACTGTTGCATATTTTACTAGTAAATTTAAAAGTTGCTCTCTCTTTTCAAAAGGAGGAACCATGTTGGAATAAATACTCTTTGTTCACCAGAACTGTGAGATCCCCATAATGAGAAGAAAACTGATTGGGAATCATCATATTACTCTACAAAACCATTTTTCAACTGATATTTACTAATAGTCTTCTAAGAAAGGCCTGAAAAATGAATTCTTAATCTGATGTTTTCCAACCCTATTACTATTACAGCATATATTATTTCTAATATCAAAGAATAAGATTTTTTTTATAATTTTAAATTGGCTCCTATTTTAGGCATAAGTTAAATTCTTCTAGTCTTTAAACCCTATACTAATATACATGATTTGACTCTATCAATTGTACCTTAACTTTTTTTGTTTTTTAACACTTATTGGAGACTTATTATATACCAACCATTGTGCTAGAAGCTTTCACATAGCTTGCATTTGGATAAATAGTTCTAGGACAGTGAGTTAGCAGAGGAGTTTAAATTATTAGTTTATAGGAAGGCTTCAGAGAATTTGTAAAGATAAACAGTGCATGTAATAGTAATTACAATAATGATAAATATCTAGGGTCCATATTGCAGTTTATATCTCAAAACACTTCACTGTACACTCCTGTACTTTATTGGATTTTTTTTCTCTGCTTCACTGTTTTTTGGGTTTTTTAAAATAATAGCTTTATTGAGATAAAATTCATACACTATGACTTTACTGATTCTTAACCCTACTTAAAAAATAAGAGGTAAACTTGATGCCAAAGAACAGACAAGAGTCCATGTTTCACTAATATTTAAATTCAAGTATGTCTTAAAGACAAATTAAGAAGAAGAAAATATTTTGAGGCAAAGTTAGAAGGACAAAGTTTGAAGAGAGAACAAAGTGTCTGAAAAATAATATAAGAACAGAAAATGATATAAAGTATATATATCGGACTTCCCTGGTGGCACAGTGGTTAAGAATCCACCTGCCAATGCAGGGGACACAGGTTTGAGCCCTGGTCCAGGAAACTCCCACGTGCACCAGAGCAACTAAGCCCGTGCATGTCACAACTACTGAGCCTGTGCTCTAGGGCCTGCAAGCCACAACTGTGGAGCCCACAAGCCACAACTACCGAGCCTGCATGCCACAGCTACTAAAGCCCGCGGGCCTAGCGCGCGTGCTCCGCAACAAAGACAAGCCACCACAATGAGAAGCCCACGCACCACAACAAAGGGTAGCCTCCACTTGCCCCAACTAGAGAAAACCCATGTGCAGCAACGAGGACCCAACACAGCCAAAAATAATAAATAAATAAATAAATTTTAAAAATAAATAAAATAAAGTATATGTATCAAGGGAGTCGGGGGGGGAGGGGAATGTGAAGGCTGGAAACTAAGTTTGGTTTGGTGAATATCAAGAGGGCTGATCAGGAGTTTTGAGAGAAGATGGGAAAGATTAAGAGACCAGCCAAGTTAATTTGGAAATAAGCCAGCTTCACGTATAAAAAGCTAAGAACTATCTGAGAGGATCGGTAACTCAAGGAAGTGGCCAAAGAAAGCTTGCTGCACAGGGAGCAAAGATAAATCAAAATAGACTGATTTCTGAAGTTTAACTCGGGATAAAAATAACTTTATATATTTTTTTGCAATATGAAACAAAAACAAGTGGCAGATAGCCTATAAATTAAAGATTCATGCTGTGTTTCTGCATTCTGTGTTTTGAGTCCAGTCTAAAGTGGATGATTCACTAGGAAAACCACATTGAAAAAAATGTTGTTAGTTTAATACTAAATAGTCTATTTTAAAAGCCAAATGTAATTATAGGATCCAGTTAAAACAATGCTTTTTAAAAATCACATGCAGAGAAGAAATAATGTATTGTATTTGAACTTAAAATATGACCTTTTAAATTTTACCAACTGTTCCAAATATAACTGTAGCTAGAATTAATGTAATGATGATCAGATTATTTTGTATTCATTTAAAATGTTACAAACTTAAAAATACCCAGTGGATTTTTTCACATTAGAATTTCACTAATTGTACTTAGTGTTCTTTATGAAATGAAATTGCTGTTTTTACTCAAGGTGGATTTCAAGCACAATATAAATTAATTCATGCCACTTTAATTAGAGCATAATTAATTAATTAACCAAACAAATAGTATTATTATTATTACTAAATACAATGGAAAATTTTCAAGCTTCTTTAAGTTTTTTATCATTTCATACTACTAATACAACATATTTTCACTTTTCAACCAAATTACTCTTTTTATGTTATTCTGAATAATCAAGCAGTTTACTTCTGTTAAACCTGTTTGAATCAGAGTGTATATGTAGGTTAATTTAGTCATAACTGAGATTTCAAAAATTACCAAAATTTTGGTCATTTGTTAATTTAAAAATTAATTTACCTTTTTAGCATTTTAAAAGTTATTTATGTAGTCTTAGTAAAAAGAGAAATTTAAAACTTCGCTCATTCAGACACTTTGAGAGTGTTAAGATACCTAAATATGTAAGAAAACAAACCAACATTTTAAAATCTTTTTTGAATCACATGTGTCTCTGAAAACCTGATGAAAGCTACAGCTTCCTCTTCCCAGAAAAAAAATACACGTGTGTATATGCACATGAAATTTTGCTTAAATTTCACAGTTTATGGACTCTTTGAGGTCTGCCTATGGACCCACTAGAAGTCCATGAACTCTGGGTTAAGAACTCTGCAATAAGCCTACACTTTGCTTTGGCAAGATGGAAAACTTATCATTAGGTATGATTGTTTAAGCTCTCGTTCTTTAGGGGCATGTATCTGAAATGAATGATTTTTTTTAAAAATATCTCCCTAAAAAACTTTGGCTCAGTTATCCCTCCTGTTTAGCCTTAAAATGAGGACCAATTTCCTTTGGGTCAAACCCCAAACTCTTAGTGTCTTGACTTTCTAAATGCTTGACAACTATAGACACTTTAATGAAATCCAAATGGGTGAAATTCAACACTTCATTCTGATGTTCTTTACAGATGTTCTTAATAAGGACACTGAAGAAGTCCTTAGAAGCCTAGCTTCACACATCAGCCAAGGAAAGAAAGAATTCATTGGAAAATTAAGATAATAAGTAATTCTGGAGTTTTCCTGTACCAGTCAATATTGAGCACTTACAGCATAACCCTATAATCAGCTTCGTAGGGAAGTGTGTAGTGACAGGGGTAAAGTCTGCTGATAGACTCCTGGGAAGCAATAGTGTTAGACCATACTACGTTCTGTTGTTGACTATTTAAGTTCTGCTTAGAATAATTTTCCCCATAAAAACTTCATTTCTATAAGTGACTGTTTTTTTTAATGAATACAGGAAGAAGAAGTTGAAGCAATTACCTTTGGTTATCATAATTTTAAAACAGTTATTTTAATAATAGATATGAAGATAATTAATAGAAAGTATACAATTGCTTGCATTTTATAAGTAGAATGGATGTCTTAACACCACATAGGCAGATTAGGTCACCATAATCATTCTGTTCTTCCACTGCATTTACTTGCTAACAGTGGATAGAAGCTCACCTGAAATCTGTCTTCAAAACTCTGAATAGAATAGTTGCAGTCTGGAGAATTATTTTCCTGTACATTCTTTGAGACTATCTGGAGAGAAGGATTTGCACACTTAGATGGACACAAAAACTTACATGAAACATTTATATCAATAAATTTGCAACTTTGAAGGTGAAAAAATGCTCAATTTGTCTGACAAAATATTAGTGTTATGGGCCCTCTTCTTACAACTTTCAAGAGCAGTGTTGACTTTATAGGAATGTGTGGAAGTGAAGCACATCAACCTGAAAAGAAAGATCAGAAAGAAAGATACTCAAGAATTTTGCACTAGATTAGTCAGAGTTCGGAATTCTGATCCAGAAGCTGTCACTCTTATTTCCCACAGAGCCTTAGGCAATTCACTTCACCCCACTACCATTCACCTCTTTCTTCACCCATGAAATGAAGATAATCCTGATCTACCTAATAAGAAAGTGGTGTAAATTTAATGTCATGTTCAAAATATTTCAATAATTTTAAAGCTTACTTAGCTAAGTTTTAGTGTTTGATACATTTGTGCCTTTTGCCTTATATCTTCAGTTGAAGGTGGCTACAAAACAAGTGAGACATTGTCAATGAGTTTGTGACTAACACCATGAATAATTAGAATAAGTTAATAGGTGACAAGGGGAAAATAGAAGTATGTGGGAAGGCAAAGAGGGAAGGCAAGGTTCTAGAACTGTCTTGTACCATGGGAAAATCACTTAACTTTTCTTTGCCTCAATTGCCTCATCCTCAAATGAAATAAAATACTCCATGCTGTCCTTACTAATACCTGTTTTTGTATATTTACATGTGTATATTTTTATTTGGCCTCTCTCCAGTAGAATGTAAGCTTTAAGGGTGTAGAGAATTTGTCTTTCTGGTATATCAGTGTATCTCTAGTTTCACAGAGTAGCTGCTCATTAAATATCCAGTATTAGATAGTTCCTAAAGTCCCCTTCAACTCTAAAATCTGATTCCTTTTTTTTAGAAAATGTTTATTATGAAAATTTCCAAGCATATAGAAAAGTATAGAAACTAATATAATAAACACCCCTACATGCATTACTCAAATTTGCCATCTTCACAATTTCTATATTTGCTTCAGGTTTTTTGGTTTTTTTTTTTTTGCGGTACGCGGGCCTCTCACTGTTGTGGCCTCTCCCGTTGTGGAGCACAGGCTCCGGACGCGCAGACTCAGCGGCCATGGCTCACGGGCCCAGCCGCTCCGCGGCATGTGGGATCTTCCCGGACTGGGGCACGAACCCGTGTCCCCTGCATCAGCAGGCGGACTCTCAACCACTGCACCACCAGGGAAGCCCTGGATTTTTTTTAAAAAATACCATAAATACAATTGGAGTCCCCCTCAATGTGTACCAGTTCCCAATTTCTTTCCTCTTTCTCCTCAGAGGTAACTACTATCCAGAAGTTGATGTTTATTATTTCCAAGAACGTTTTATACTTTTACTACATTTACATAAACTACAGATCATGTCTTCAAACTTTATATGCTTGTTATTCTGCAACTTGCTTTTTTTTCATACATTATGTGCTTGAGATTAATCCATGCTGATACATGCAACGCTAATCCATTTTAACTACTATTCCATTATGTGAATGTTCATGATTTATTTATCCACTTTCCTGTCAGTAGACATTTATGTTCTTTTGAGTTTTTCCTATTGTAAACAATATTTCGAACAGTATTCTCACCCATGTCTCTTTCTACAGATATGCTTGAGTTTCTGTAGTGGAATCACTTGGTTGAAGGGCTATGCCTCTTCAAATTCACTAGTCTAGGCTACAATATCTGATTCACTTGCCTATATTTTTATGGAGATAGTTGGTCTAGTTATTTCCCTTCTCCTTTTTTTTTTTTCTTTTCACCTGGGCAGGAAATGAAGTGTTAACCAAGTTGACAAGAGCATCATCTTTTCATTTCTGACCTTTTCTATCTCTAGCCAGACAGAAATGGGGCAAAAGCCTTAGAGAAGTCAAGAAGATTAACATAAAATAAGGAAATTCAGATGTATCTAGATCAGAATCATATAAAAACATGGCCATATCCTGTCATCACATAATGATATTTACAACACAGCGCTGTCAATGTGCGATGTTGCAAAAACACAGTGCCACATGGTAAATATTGCAGACGCCTGTGAATAAGTCCCTCTGAAAGCTTAGGACTATGACCCAGTTCACAAGTGAAGTAATTATTAGGATAGAGAAGCACTGGCTTTTCAGACCATAGCAAAATAATGGGAAATGTTAAATTCTGACCCATAGTACCAATTGAACTACTGTTTTAACACTGTTCTTAAATAAGCAAAGTATCTTAGTTTAACTTGACGTTCCAAATTCTTGATCTTGTGCAATTCATTTTGCCTTGAACTTCAGATGATCTATTTGGAAAGGTAGGATATAGGAAAAGTTTTTCAGTCTGTCTCTACAGTTAAACAGCTACTATATTTCAATGGATATTTCTTCATTCAATAAATATTAAAATATAACAAAGAAAATGAGAGTATTTGTATTATCTACTTAATGTAGTTTCTTTTTCATAGATTAATTTTCTTGTTTAGATAAAAGATGTAGGGCATGAACAGTACACTTTCACTGGGAAGTTTACCCTGGTAAAAAGACAGGAGCTATTACATTCTATCTTGTCAATGATCCATGGATAATGGGTCACCAGGGGATTTAAGAACTGTATCTTTCAGTTTTTGCCAGGGAGGTATATCAGTGTGCACTGATGTGAACCACAATATGACACACCTTGAAGAATCTTCAAAACCCTCAGGCACTCTCTCAGCCGCTGTCATTAAGATATGGGACTAAAGGTTGTCAGTTAAAGATGGCGTTTTATAAATAACTTCAGTAACAGAATGTTTTTTCCTATTTCTCCATATTAAATTCTAATGAAAGAATTAATCCTCAGGTTTAAAAATCCTTAGAGTTTTTTTCCATTACCTTAGAAGAATACCTATTTGTGCTGACATTGAAAAACAGAACCAATATAGATTGTTTTATTGTTAAACGGGATGGGGGAAGCAAGTTGCAAAATAATATTATAATGTGATCATATTTGTGTGTGTATGCTTTTAAGTATGTGCTTACATTTACATATCCACAGCAAAATGTCTAGAAAGATATACGAGAAATATTAATAGTGGCTACCTTTGGGGAGTGGAATTAAGAGGGTCATTAATGGAGGAGGGAAAAATAAAATAATTTTACTTTATACCCTTCTATGTTATTTGAATTTTTTTACAATAAGCATGACTGTTTTATCATCTGAAAAATAATAAAGAAATAAATTCACTTTTCAATTTAAAAACATTACTTTCAATCAACAGTCTTCTAAAGAGTCTCTAAAATTCAAGTGCTGGACTTCCCTGGTGCCACAGTGGTTAAGAATTCGCCTGCCAATGCAGGGGACACGGGTTTGAGCCCTGGTCCAGGAAGATCCCGCAGGCCACAGAGCAACTAAGCCTGTGTGCCACAACTAATGAGCCCACGCACCACAATTATGGAAGCCCGTGCACCTAGAGCCTGTTCTCCTCAACAAGACAAGCCACCGCAGTGAGAAGCCCGTGCACCACAACAAAGAATAGCCCTCGCTCCTCCACAGCTAGAGAAAAGTCCACAGGCAGCAACGAAGACCCAATGCAGCCAAAAAGAAAAAAAAAAAAGAGTTCAAGTGCTTTAGGAAGACAAATCATATAACATTTTTAAGTAGAGCTTAATTTGCAAACCCACATTTATTTTTACTGAATTAATACAATAATTTATGGGAGTGAAGTGATATGATTTCTTGGTATTTTCTAGCTTTTGTGAAGTCAACAATACTTACCTAACAATGCATGTATGCTTACCTCAATGAGAACTATACATCCTACAAGCTAGAGAAGACCTTATTATGTGGAGCAAATTTTCATTTTATAGGTGAGAAACTGAGTCTCAGAGAGGTTAAATGTCTTGTCTGTAAACAGTTCCAGAGCTTAAAAAAAATTAAATCCATCTTCTGACTTCACATCCATGGCTCTTTCCATCACAAAATGGGCTCCTGCTCTAAAATGTTAGTGTAATGGTAATAAAATAATCCAAAAAAAAAAGAAAAACCCAATTTCATTTAGCTCTGATCTTAAAACCAGCATACACCCACACCTCAACACCTAAAACATTACTCATAGCAAATTCTTGTTCTTCATACAGAAGCCGAAGTAACAGGTCATCTGGTGACAATATTTCAATACGCCAATTGAAAAAAGAAGTAAAAAAGTTCTCTGTGACTTTCTCATTTTAATCAATTATCACATTCTCTTTCTTCTCCTGCTTCTTAAATTAGTGAGTGGATTAAGCGAACAAAGAAAAACAAAAAAATAAAACATCAAAGCAAAAGATATCTACTCATGTAAAAAGGAAAAACCAAATTTGTGGACAGCAGCAATAGAAAAGAAAAAGTAGATGGAGAGACCATGGAAGAGTAGTAGGAACCAAGAAAGAGAAAAAATTGACAACTTCCAGGACAGTGAGGAAAAAAAAAGGGGGGGGGTTGAGGTTTGTTTTATGTTTATTATGGTAGGCACATAGTAAATGGCTGATGGATAAGATAAAGGGGATGATGATGTCTAATGCAGAACTTCTCAGTTTCTAATACATGTAAGAACTACCTGAAGTGTTTGTTTAAAATACAGAGTCCTGGGTCTTTATCACCAGGAATTCCAACTCACCCACTGAATTAGAGAGGGCCCAGAAATAAGTACCCTGGGTAATTCTAATGATCATACCCTGGAGGAACACTGAGCTGGAATTATTGGAGCTCTTAAAGGGGAGGAAAAAAAGGACCAGGATACAGAAACCTAGAGAAGAGAAAAGATAGGAAAAGGAGGTTTGAATAGAAATCAAGGAAGAAAGAAAAGGAAAGTTAAAGTAAATATGTAACTAAATTAAAGGAATGGTTTAGAAGAAGCATGAGGGTGGATGTGAAAAGTGACAAAAGCAAAGACTGGTCAGAAGCAATAAAGCAAAATGAAATATAAAAATATTGAGGAAATTAAGGCTTTATCTTGGACTTTAAAAATAACCTTTATTACCGTTTTCCTTTATAGCAGTAACATATATTCATTGTGGAAGAGTTGAAAAATAAGAAAAGGAGAAGAAGAATGTACCCTTAATTTGTTACTTGTGAATAGCTCCTGTTAACATTTTGGTATATCTTCTGCTAGTCTTTGTTTCTGCTTAGTCTCTTGAAGGTTTTGTTTGGTTATATAGTTTACCCCGCTATCCAGAAGTAGAGCCTTCTGAGAAACCTTTCCTAAGAAATGGTGTAAAGCAAAGAAACAATTACCTTAGCACACATCTTGCTAATGCATGCACAAAGTAAATTGAGATAAAGCACAGATGCTCGGAGACAGAGTTCAAAGCTATGGCCGCTCGATGCTGAGATGCTGAGTCTAGTTCCCGGAGAAGGACCTTAGTGGTGCCACTCTCCAGCTCCTGCAAAACAAATGCTGAATGCTATTTTCTCCTTTTTTTCGGAAAAGTGAAAATCCTCTTCGGATTTCTTTCCAGTTAGCAAGAACAGGTACTAATGTCGGTCTTTTGTGAAAGTGAAGTGAAGTAAAGCGAACTTTCAAAAAGCAGGGGATACCTGTATATACCATTAAATATCCTGCTTTTATAACATAAGCCTCTTCCAACATACGGTTATTAATGGAAACTTCATTTTTAACATCTGCTTAATATTCACAATAGTCAGTTCTCCTTTCTTCCTTGCTAACAGAGCTCAGGTCTTTCAGGCAGTCAAGAACTTCAGGGAATGCTGGTGCCATTTGGTGCACAGAAGGTGAATTTTATGTAGTCTAAGTCAATCACGGTGTAATTCTATTTCCCTTGTTAGTGATTGGCTAAGGAAGGAGCAAGCGACCTAATTCTGGCCAATAAGATATGAGGGCAGGTCTACAGACTGGATTTATGGGAGAGATTCTTAGTTCTTAAAAAGTGGTTAACAAGAAAGAGGTAACCCCCTTTTCTGCCTATGGGATGTGTGTGAGAAGGAAACACTAGAGCTGGTGGTTGGAACTATTGCATCCATCTTGTGGCCGTGAAGGGAGCCAGCTACACAATGAAGATGGAAGAAGAGGGAAGTAGGAAGAATTGGGCTCGGGATGATCTTGTCACTCCAATCAATCACACATCCCTGGACCCTACCTGAGACTTCTTCTTTATCAGAAAATAAATCCCCTATTGTTTAAGCCCCTTTAAGTCAGATTTTCTGTTTCTTGCAACAGAAAGCATCCTAAAAGATATAGCGTTATAACTTCCTACACAATTTTCCTCTTGTAGGCTACTTGTGTTACTTACAGTTTTTCACTATTGCTTTTGCCTTGGATAGTTTCAAGAAATAAAAAAGTTACATAGCCTAGATAGTAATGTAATTTGTGTTGGGGGAAGAAAGCAAGCAACAAAGAAAAGAAACAGGAATGAACTTGAAATATCTCAGGTCATCAAAGCTGAATCATTCTGAATCTCCACTCCCTTTATTGCTCATTGCTGTCAGCAGAGGTGGTTATCAGTGGCAAGTTACATTTCAGAAGGAAAAATTGGGAAATACAGTCTCAACGTAACACGCTATTAAGGGTGAACATAAATAATCTTCTGAAATACAAAAGCTATTCCTGTTTGCAGCGTTACATGGTTTCATCAACTTTTTCTCTTTATTATAACAAAATTACTTTGGTAATAAGAAAGGCAGTCCGTTATGCCATAGTAATTCACTTCTCATGTTAAAATTTGCTGTGGATTCTACACTGTGTTTAATCTAAATGCACCTAGTCTATCACATTGACAATATTCAAGAACTAATGTTTCCCAAGGGCCTTCCAGAATCAAAACTGGGGCAAGGGTCCCTGACTGAACATGATTTAAGTGAAGAAGTTCAAATGTCCATGCTAATATCTGACAAATGAGCAGTAGAAGAAACCTCCAGTAACTGCCTCTGGTTTCATCACTAGTAATGGTTGGGCCCATTTATAATTTGAGATTTTAAATATGTTTACTTTTTAAATATTTAGTTGTCTTAGAGTCAAATTTTGGAAAGCTTCCTCATGTAAGAGAGGATATGCCTGTCAAAATAATAATTTTAATCAGTACATTTATCAAGCACTAGTAGTACAAGGACCTACATGTCTTTTTTTTTTTTTTTTTTTTTTTGCGGTATGCGGGCCTCTCACTGTTGTGGCCTCTCCTGTTGCGGAGCACAGGCTCCGGGCGCGCAGGCTCAGCGGCCATGGCTCACGGGCCCAGCCGCTCCGCGGCATGTGGGATCTTCCCAGACCGGGGCACGAACTTGTGTCCCCTGCATCAGCAGGCGAACTCTCAACCACTGTGCCACCAGGGAAGCCCAAGGACCTACATTTCAATATTAGCATCAATAAGTACACCTAACACACATTCAGAATTTTATATTAACAATTGATTACAATGTAATTCATTTACAAAACTTATTTTTTAAATCCCACACATAGATTACAAAATGAGACTAAAGTCACAACTAAATACTTAACTGTTGTTCATGAAGTTCTTCAGCACTGTGGTTATGACTCGTGATATTTCCCACTCCTGGTCTCTGGCCAGGAGTATTGATTCATGAGTTGACTATGGTAGAGGGTGTAAGGAAAACATGGGCTAATCTAAATCTCAGATAATGACTCTTTTCTAAACCAAAAAACCCCCCCAAAAAACAGCAAGTCAGTTTCATAAGCTACAAGATATCATTTCCCCCATGATGTCTCATAAGTTCGTCTCATGTAAGAATCATTTCCTGCATACTTGGATGTGTAAAGAAGAAGAAAACAAAACTCAGAATGTGGAGAGGAACCCACTGTTCAAAAGTTTACCTGTCATCATGAAGAATGTGGAGTCTACTCTGAGACTGGATCCTTTCTGAATCTAGATGGGTTTAAGAGTCCAGATTGAAGAGGTCCATTAGTTTAAGCCCTATTATAGGTTTTTTAATTATCTAAGTAGTCAAGATTCCAAAAATGTGCCACTAAATGCAGAAAGGCAGAAACTGATCATGAAAACCATTGGAAACTAGCACAGGGCTTGGCACATGAAAAGCACATAATAAACATTTGTTAAAGAAATAACTGCATAAATAAATTATATATAAATTTACCTGAACTTTTGATAGCGTGTATATGGGAAGGGAAACTGCTTTCTCCACCTTCTCTGTTTTTCCTCATTCACTTCTGATTTCCATTTTTTTCAGTAAAAAATAAATGGGGAGGAAGAGTATTCGGGTTACACCTATCTGTATTTCCCTGTGACAGGGACTTCAAGGGTATGCCTGAGCTTGATATCGAGCAAGGGTCAATCTTTGATAATTCGACTGAACCCTGTGCTACGGAATTGTGTCACTGGTAGTCGGTTGTCGTGGGTGGGGCAGTGAGGCTGATTACATGGAAAACGCCTGCTGGATTAGGGGAGCTCTAGGGACAGCCAATGCGTAACCCTGCCCTAAAGTATGCAAATCTTCTGTGCCAAGGTGGGCAGGACCTTGAGGGAGTAGGGGTAGGGAGGTCACTGAGTTAATTCTGTACAAACAAAAGAAACAGTTTCATTCCTCTAAATGCCACACACACATGCATCCCCACATTCCATCCCTGCCCCCCCTCCCCAGTGAAGCCTTTGGGCCCATCCCATGTTGGGAAATGCATTTGTGTGAGCATTAGACACACAGACTTAGTGGGTGGACATTTTGTTGCAGAGAATTGATCTCTCATGAGAAGGAGAAGTGACTTCCAGCCAGCACCCCGCAAACAGAATAAGCCCTGAGTCAGGAACAGTTTTTGAAACCGCCTCGTAAGTTGTTTTGAGTAAGGCACCGGTGAGAAATTTTGAGACTAGTTAGTCCTCAAATCGCTACCTACTCTTTTGGAGGATTCTAAGGTACAAACATAGGGCGTTTTGTCTGGTATCTCCCTGATGATGAAACATGCCATGCCCACGCAAATACACAAATGAAAAAAAAATCTGAGGATAACTAGTTCACCCTGTTGCTCAGTATTAAAGTTTGCAAGAGCAGGGCCACTGGGCCACAAGTTCCTCCAATGTTCCTTCTTGAAGTGAAATTATTTCCCTTCTGGACTCTGCAATAGTACTACTGTTTGTCTGCATCCAAAGCCTTCCACTCAAATCCTACACGGGGTTGTCATTATATTAGTGTCATATTCCACCAGAATCATTTAGGAAAGAACTGAAATGCCTCAGAAGGTGATTACATATTTGCCATGAGCTCTATATACAGAATAACCTGTACTTCTGGCATTTTCCCAGGGACAAAAGGCCAACCAGTGATGGAAACCTTGCTAGTGACCTAACTCAGTTTGCTTTGCAGAGAAATACGAACCTTCGAGAAAAAAAGGTCTCCACCCTTGGGAAAAAATATTTTGTGCAAACATAGCTGAGTAGTCTCTCCTTTCTGTTCTTGTCCCCCATCTTCTGAAGGTTGTACCTGCCTGCATTCTTCTGTAGCAGGATTTTAGACTTTTCCCCCAAAGGTGGGGTAAAGTCTCTGTCTATAGAGCTAAATCATTGTGTTCAAAGTCTAATGGCAAGAGAAGTTGCCCATCATAAACTATGACAATAGGTCAAGGACTTCTAAAAGTGAAGTGGTTAGAAGTTCCCTTCTCTTCTTTTTCCTTATGCTTCTTCCCACCTTGTGTTTTCAAATGGGTCAGCCATTGGAGTCGCCTTGTTATTAATAATGATTATTATATTGCTTTTATCTGAAGGAATAATACACAAGGAATTAAAATAAACAAAAGGGGAGGAAAACCCTCATGGGTATCAATTTTAATATCTTCAAAAAGCAGAAAAACAGCACAGTTGACCAATTCCAAAATGCCACAGTATGAAACGGGAAGAGATGAAGTTTCAGTAAGAGAACTGTGAGAAGTCTTACTTTTGAAACCTCGGGATAAAGAATGCCCTTCAACGTTTAATATTTCAGAGACATGCCACTCTTCCAGAATCCAGAGGAAAAACAGAAGTCAAATAGCAAGGCACTTTTGCAGGAGTGTTGAAACAAACAAGAAAACATTTTATTTTTGAAAATACAGTCTTTAAAGATAAATTTGGTTTCCATTTTCCATACCTAGGTGCATCCAACAAGATACAAAAACAGACAAAACAAAACAACGAAACAGAGACCCACGACATTATGTACAGAGCTCTAAAATGAGCTGTGAATATCTACAAGAAACTAGCATATGCTCTTTGTGAAAGGATGTACTTGTGTGGCTTTCTACAGTTCTCAGTCCTTGGGAAGAAGAGTTAATCCCCTGGAGCTGCCGGTGTGGCTGCAGCCGGGGAAGAGCTGGGGGTCAGTGAAGGGTTGGGGGTGCCCCCCCCCCCCGGGTGGGAGGCGTGGAGAGGTGTCTGGGGAGGGGAGCGGCGGCGGTGGCCCGGGACAGATCCGGGGCTTCTCTAGAAGTCCTGCCGCGGGGTGTGAGTCAGGCTGTGCCGCCGCAGATCACAGTTTCGCCTGAACACTTTGCCGCACTGCTCGCAGCTGTAGGGCTTGATGTCTGTATGGGTGAGAAGGTGAGTTTTCAGATTACTTCTCTGATTAAAGGTTCTTCCACATGTGGGGCATTTGTGTGGAGATTCCTGTTCAGATGTGAAGCAAGCAAAGGATTAATCCTTCACACCACCACGGCACCCTTCTCAATAGTTTCTGTCTTATCGGTATCACAAGGTTAACAGAACACGCGCACGACAACAAAGAGGAGACTTGCAGGAACACATCTGTGCTCCTAATCCTCCAATCACAAAAACACACGCACAGGCACACACAGGGACCGGATTACACTGATAACCGCCGGTGGCCACTGGCGGTGGGCTTTGTGATTTCCAGCTCTTTACATTTCATCACCATGTCATAGGCAGGAAAAGGGGGAGGAAAAACTCTAATCCTCTCTTAAGGAACGACATTCTCTCGGGTAATAAGGCTCCTCTTTGGTGGAAAATTAAACTATTCCTCAATGTTCTGAAAACTACAAATTATGAGGCCCCTGGGAGAGAGAACGTATGGGATTTCACCATGCCTCCATTATCAAAATTACCTTTATTTCCTCCCAAACACGAAAGCTTTAAATGCAGGGCACATCAGGTGAAAAAAATAATAATTCTAAAATTAGGATTTTAGAATAGTGAGAGTGGCTTGTTCTTTAAGAAAAACACATAAATGTTTTCTGTTAAATAAAATTAATTTCATGTATAGAAAAACTGGGTGCTGCTTTCTCCACCTAGAAAACTGATCTAAACAGAGCCTTTTATGAGAAAGACCCTGCCATTGAACACCTTTTCTAGAGCAAAACTGATAAAACAGAACCAGTCACTGTTTTTAAACAAGAAAACAAACTTACCTGCATATGTAAAGTTTTGTGAACAGCCAGAGTTCTAGACTGACAAAATCCTTTCCCACACTCCTGACATTTGAAGGGTTTTTCTTTGGAATGGATATACCTGAAAATCAATATAAGGTTTCATTGAAATGGCTTTAACATCACGGTGAGGAGTTTCTTTTGGCAATTACTTTAAACGAAGTCATGAGGGAAAAAAAGAAAAGAAACAGGATTTCCATTATTTATGTTTTTACATCCCCCCCACCCCCCCGTGTAATTCTGTTTATGGTTAACCTCAACTAACAGACTCTTCAAAACATTCACCGGACGCCGGCTTTATCTACACTTGATCGCCCTCTCTGGCGTGTTTTGGAGCTCGAAATCGTGCCGAACGAGCTCTTCTTGGCCTCTACGGTTTTCTCTGGGATTTAAACTGGTCAAATCAGGATATAAGGCAAGGCCAAGTTTAGGGGGACTAATTTTAGCGAATCCCTTAAAAGCCGCGGAGGATCGGTACAGCAGTCCTACCTTGGGGTAACAACAGCAAGTAGAGTCCAGGGAAAAGATACTCTCACCCCCACTCCTGGGAAGTTTTTACTGGATGAAAACACTTACATTACAGTATTTCTTCAATTGCCTTTGATTAATGCATAGTTGAAGATGTGGAGGGAATGTGAAGAGCTGTTTCTAAATTCAGTGATCTCAAGACCCCCGCAAGTAAGTTTAAAGAAAGGTCACGGGCGCACCTGGGGGCGAGTCAGGGAAGGGAGGGAACCCAGCGGAGGTGGCCGAGGAGATTTCCAGAAATGGTCCTATCGCAGGCAGGACCTGCACCCACCAGAGAAAGGTCTTCGAGGTTTCTTGGCTCTACCTGCCGCACCCGCTAAGGTCGACCAGGTGGAAACTGGAAAACCGATCCCAGGACCAAGGCCAACCCAGCAGATTTTAACTACCTAAGGATGGGGTGGCCCTCCTGCATCCCAAACAAGAACAGGCAGCAGGGGCCCGCTGAGGACAAAGGTAACTTTGAAGGGTTGGTTGTGGCTGGCTGGGGAGGGCTTTGGGGGATATATTCTAGTTCAAAGGGGATTTTAGTGACGCTTGCAATGTCTATCGGGATTCGGTATTCTGGATAAACTGTCCTTCCCTCCCCAGGCCAACCTCTTTCCCCACCTTACCTGTGATCCCGCAAATGATCTTGCCTCCGGAAAGCCTTGTGGCAGATGTCACACGTGTACGGCCTCTCATCTGTGTGGGTCCTCTCGTGGATGAGCAAGTTGTAGGATTTGGTAAAGTGTCTGCCGCAAAACTTGCAGATAAACTCTTTTTTCGTTTTGGAGGGCAACCTCCCTCGGGAGGGCTTTCTGTCCGGAGTCAATTTACTGAGGCCCGAGATGGGGCTACCCAGCCCCGGGCTCAGCTTGGTCAGGTCTCCTATCTTAGGGGGATCCTCTTGCGTAGCGGCCACGGCCAAGTTGGCAAAGTCAAAACGGGGCCGGTCCTTGTGCAGGGCTGGGAGGACGTGGGCAATGGCTCCCTGCTTGGGGTGGAAGAGGTGGGTGGTAAAGGGCAGAGCCGGGAAGGGGAAGCGCGCGTCCACGAGGCCCTGCGCCGCCGCCATCTCGGTGATGGTGGAGCGGGTGATCTCGTGCACGTTGGGGTACCCCAGTGTCCAGTGGTTCATGTGCATGGTCTGCACGGCGCTGAGACCGTACAGGCCCTGCAGGTGGTCCACCGCGGCGGGGAAGGTGTTCACGGCCTGCAGGAAGGAGTAATTGGTGAGCTGCAGCGATGGGTGGAGCGGGATGGGCGCTGGCAGGGCCTTGCTCCCCATTTTCCGGGGTGCTGGGGGGCGGAGGTAGCCACCCTTTTTTTCCAGGACTCAGAGGCGGGTGGGCGTGGGGCTCCGGCGAAAACCCAGGAGGACAACGGCACGCAGAGAAAACCCTAAAAATGGCCGGGGGAGAGAGAGAAAGTCGTGACTATTATCCAAGCCTGCTCGGTCTGTCCCTTGGCGCCGCTTGGGTTACAACACCTTCCTTCTAAGTCCTCCTCCCCACCCACTCCGAGGCCCCCAAACGGAGTGGTGAGGGAACCTCGGAGAGCCTGCCCCGCGGGCGGGTCGACACCAAGCTCGAGCTCAGCCCCCGGGGCCAGGGTATCAGGCGGGGCAAAAGTGGTCCCTGGCGGCGAGCGGGTCGCCCGTGGGAAAATCGGATGCCAGGCACGCACTGATTCGAGGAGCCGAAGACCCGGGCCGGGGAGAAAGAAAGGTAAGCAGGGGCTCCAGCAGAGGCGGCACCCAGTCCAGCCCACCCACCCCTACCCGATCGGGTGAAGCTTGGTCATCCGTGACACCCCGCTGTGCCAGCGCCCACAGGCCCGGGCTGAGCCTCTGTTGCCGCTGTGCCTCCAAGCTCCCCGGGGAACGTTGGGTTGTGGGTCTGACCCGGGCTTGAGGGCCTGGCTCAGCCGGGCGGCTCCTAGCGCTGCGCCCCGAGCCCGCTGACCCGCCCCGCGACCGCCGTTCACCCGGACCGCGCCTGGGGTGGTGGAACGCAGCCGGGGGCGCTTTGCGCTCCTGGGGCTGCTGGGCCCTCGGAGGGGCCCGCCTCGCCCGGCGCTGACCTCAGAGGTTTTCTTTTTCCTTCCTCTGCCTCTGTCCCATTTATCAGCGGTGACGGGCCACAGGAAAGAAAAGTGACACCTCGGGGACCGGTGAGGCCTAGAATCACCCCTTCCACCTTCCCAGGGGTCGTCTCCTCCCACCCCCACCTAGATCCCTTCCAGATGGTTCAGGCTCAGTGGGGTGTTGCGGGGGTGGAGAAAGTCCCCGATCCAGGACCGAGCGCCAAGCTCTCGGGAGGCCCGAGCGCTTCTCGACCTGGCACCAGGAGAGACTCCTACACCGGCCAGGCCCCAGCAAAAGAGAAGAGAGGAGAAGCGAGTGTGTTCCCCGGGGAGGAAAAAAAGGAAGGCACAGCAGGGGAGCCACAGCAGATCGGGTACGGTGCGCCTCTGCCTGCCTGGAGGAAGCTTGCTTGTCGGCCTGGAGTTGAGTGCGACGTTGCTCCTGCCACCGGGAAGCCAGCCCGGGTCTGCGGCCTGGGCCTGCGCAGGGCGCACGCACATGCCTGTCCCTGAACCCCCAGTGCCAACACGGAGGTCTGCCTTCAGACCCAGTTTCCCGGGGCACCTCATCTGCTTTCAGATGCTTTCCACCTTCTCCCACTACCAGCCCCTTTTTAGCAGAGAGTTCTGCCAGCTCTGCGGCCTGGGCCTTGCCTCTGAAGGTGGCTCCCCAGAGGCTGGGACTCACAGTTAAGCGCTTTCCCTAGAGAGGGGCAGGCAGGCCTATCTGAGCCATCAACCTTTATGCCTGGCTTTTGAACCCAGCAGGAAGATGGGAGAGTTTGTCCAGGCATCCTTGCCACCAGCCCTTTCTGCGCCTGAAATGCTCTTCTCTAGCGTGTTGTGAAGTCTTGCCTGTGGCTCTATCTGGGGGCAGGCTTAGAGGGCTGCGCTAATGACACAGCGCTCTGGCCAGGCAGAATCTGGCCGCCTCCGCGAGGCCCACACCTTCCCTCCCTCCTCTCCTGTTTGGAACGGCTTGGAGACAGGGATTTATTAATGAACCGCTTCTGCCCAGTGGTATGCGGTCTGGGAGTTGAGGCCGGGAGTTAATGAGAGGTGTGTAACAGTCAGAGGGTCTCAGTCAGACCGTTCAACCGAAACTGTAAACCTCCATTACTAATAAACTTTCCCACCACAAATCACAATTCATTTTTGTTCAGTGGCAACCCTCAAGCCCTCTCCTAGAGAGGTAGAAAAAAAAAATTCTACAAACATCTCTGGTAATCTATTTGTTTCCTCTTCCACTAAAAGTCATAAGCTATACCTTTATTTCCTTCTTTTTGTATAGGAGGATTTTCTAGAGATTCAAAATATTATTTTTCCCCTAGTATTAAAAACTGGCCTCCCCACATAGGAAACCGAAATTATTATTTGGGTGTTTTCCCAGACTGGATTTCTTAGAAATAAATACAGAAGGCAAAGTGCAATTCCCATCACGTTCTCTGTGTATGTACGTGCATGTGTGTGGGGTGTGTTATCGATTGAAGGAATATCATGGCCTGTGATTTTGATTCCAAATGCACAAAGCGAACTCTGCCATAAAGGTTATACGTTAATTCTGTCAGCAGAAACTTGAGTGCCATCTTCCTTCCCTTTTCACCAAATGGTTTATAACCCAAAATTAATGCCTCTTTTATAATTCTGCTTCATGGTGGCACAAAAGTGCTATTTCATGGTGTGTATTCGTTTTAATTTGCAGGACAAATAGTTTCTTCATAGAAGAAGAGCAATCCTTCATAAACAGAGCAACCCCAAAGATCCACTAAACATTTTTGCCATGAAGAATTAGGGAGTTTAGATTTCCACTCTCCTGCTGAGTAGCTGGAACTATATGTCAAAAGATATTTTAAGTCAATGCAGAGATCTAAAGTACTTTCGTTTTGTCTAGAGCTGAGCATGTAGTTCTCACACTCAGTTTCAGGCAATAACAACCATCATCTGCTGTCACTTCTACACCATCCCGTTTCAGACCATTGGTTACTTTTAATTTTGCAAGGAGAGAAACGTAAACCAACGAAAAGACAGAAATATTTCCGTGGAACTGAGACTAGTTTTCTTTCATCAGCCTTCTTCACAGGAATTTCCAGACATGTACAGAAGTTTTGTAAAATTTAGTTCACTGGCTGTCAACAAGTGAGAGGTGTACGTACTAATTTCAGTTCAGTGAAGCTTTCAAAACACTGGAGAAAAAAATAGTGGTAATTTGATAAGGAGGCTCGCTCTTTGGTAATGTGTTATTACATTTTATTATCTAAAAATCGTATACAGTCAGGGGTCATCTGCTAACACCTGTGGGGTGGTGTCTGAGAAAAATGACTGATGGATCCGTAGGCTTGCTGAATTTCAGCCCAAGCCACAATAAAATTTTACATTAATCAGAGAGCTATACTCCAAGTAGATCTAAGGAGATCATTTTAAAAAATAAATAATAAAATTAAAATGGCCAGATTGGATCAGGTGAACAGAGAGAAAGGGCCGCGAAGTTCCTGCCCCTTCGCTGCGCCTCTGCCTTCCCAAGGAGTTAATTAAATTAAGATGCCTTCCGCATAATCTGGGTTCTGTTTCTCTCTGCTCCCTCGCTCCCCCTGCATGAGTAATTTTCTTGTTCTGCTCAGGACTGCAGTTTGTTTAGCAAAGAAAGTAGCTGTCTGCGCCGTTTCGCTCCGGGAAACTCCAGCCCTCTTTTGTTCCCTGCTAAAAGGTAGGGAGACAGAGCCAGCGCACCCTCCACAAACACCTTTTTCTCCCTCCTCACCATACAAACACAACTCCTTGCTCTGTTGCTACTTCTCGAGAATCCGAGTGTTTAAACCCCAGGGGGATTTGCCTTCTGCCCCCTCCTCCAGGACTAGAGGATGGGAGGAAAATCAAAAGGCCGGCACAAGGTTGAAGAATTATCTAGGACTGAACTATTACTTTCCTCTTGAAACGCGCTGGCTCGGCAGGCACTGTGTGTCGCGGCCCGTCCGCTCTGCCGCGGCTGCCCCCGGACGGGTGGACCAAGAATACTATGGCAGAGTGAGAAAGAACATGATATTGTGGGGTTTTATCTCAACGTACGTAGATCAGCTTTTAGAAGCAGCTTTGCTGAGTGCTTAGATTAAATGTCGCAAAACAAAACTAAAAACAGTACGTGAAAGCGTGTGTCGTTGCGTGTTAGCTGGGAGTGGCTTGCCTGGGATCCGATAAAGTGAAAAATACAATGCCCCGGGAGTGCGTCCGTATGATTTCTGTTCACAATTTCTGAACTTGTGGCACGCCGGACCGAGAATCCGAGCGCCCCCCTGCACCCCCTCCAGCCTGCCTTCCTTAGGGTGGCTGCAGCCCCTTCCCAGAGCGGACACTCACCTCCCCCAGAAACGTCCGCCTGGGCAGCGTCACTCAGACCTGGTCCAGGCAGTGAGGTGCACAGCTTGGAAAGGTCATTGGGTCCACGCCGGACAAACTTCTTTTTCCGCGCGGAGTCCCGGGAGCCGCGGACATGATCTGGAGGACAACGAGCAGCCAAAACGAGAGCGGATCCTCGCCTTCGTTCGAGTCAGTGGTCGTAGAATGTGTAAAGACCCAGGGCGGTTGGAGCCCGCGCTCAGCGCTCGCCCGGAACCTCGCGCCTCCGCGAGCCTCTCGCCGCGGACTCGGGGTAAGGTCTGAGTCTGCAGCCTCGCAGGGCCATCACCCTCCAGCAGCGAGCAAGCCGAGCTCCGTCCCCGCCCGCGTCCCTCCCCAGGCTGCTCGCGGCCCGGAGACCCGGGCTTTAGTAGCGGCCCCGCCTCCCCTTCGGGCGGGCGTCCCGCAGCAGCGCTGGGCCCCCAGCGCCCAGGCTCCGCCTCCGCGCCCGGCGCCCGCTAATGGTCCACTCTGTTTACTTGTGTTTGGATAGCAACTGAGTCTTAAAGGCACAGGTTTGCTCGAGGTTTCCCTGTTACAGAGGCAGAGCCAAGGTGACTCAGTTCAAAACTCACATACAAACACAACGTCCACCCCCTTCCTTCTCGGTGCCACTTTTCCTTATAATGTTAGAAACTGAACAACTGATTTTCTGCCTCCCGAAGACCCCGCAGAGAAACTCAAAGGGCATTCTGTAGTTTTACTTGGCGCGCTCGCCCCGTTAATTTCCACATCTTAACACGTTTAACGTAACTATCTTATTCGTAGGTAAAATCAATCACTTTTAGATTGTATTCTCCAGCATATATCACCCTTCCTCCAATTTTAAATAGTTTTGTACATACTTTTGGTCAGTTATGACTGTATCTGCAGTCTGCTTTCGCCTGCTGTTTTCAAAACGAAGTTTGTTTATAGAGGTGACAATTGACTAATTTCGTAATTACTGCAAAGACATATGTGGGATATCCCAGGAGAAATTTCTTCCAAAATTTAAGCTTTTAATCAGCCAATGTACATTTCATAAACAGTTAACCAACTTGGTTAAAGGGGTGGGCATCTGCAACCCATCGGCAAACAATAAAGAATCCATCTGGAATGGGTGAAGAGCAGTCATTTAAAATATTTAGAAAAATACTATGCTAGCTTCTCAAACGTGTACATCTTCATTCCCAGCAAAAAACAGAGTTCATTGTTCAGTTGCCAGGAAACGTAATCGAATTTGTAGTGATACATTTTTCAGGTTCTTCTAAAGAGTTGGTCCTCTGTGAGTGTAATTGCAGGATGCACTTCAGCTACTCTGGAAGTAGGGTGACCGAGTGACAGAAAGGGGATGACATACTCTCATTTTAAACAGCCTCTTTCCAGATGAGATCTGCGTGAGGAGCACTGAGCAAAACGCCCTTCGTCCCAGACGAGTTCGCCAGAGGCGATTTACATTAGCCCCCTGCAAGTCCGCGCTTTGAGGGGCGTAGATCTTCAAGCCAAGAGGCTGTACAATTCAAAGGTGTTCTGCCAAAATGTGGTTTGGGATGTACCGCCTCAAAAGACAACTAAAATAATTTCAGTCGTGCGGGGAAGTGGACAAATACAAGCAGGAGACTAAAACCTGTCAAAAGGTCAAGCGATGATTGGGAAGCCAGGCAGAAACTACGGGATATTATTATTAGGATAAAATCCCTTCCATTTTATTTATGCAGAGGTAAGTAGAATTTCTCGTTCCTTCGGTAAAACATAATTCAGAGATAGCAGATCTTTTTTTTTCTTTTCTTTCCAATTTCAAATTTGCAAAGGTTAAAAAGTGAGCTTGGAATGAAGACCCGAGTGTTTGATATCCTTCAGCATTGAACTGCTTCAAAGTAGACTTGATAAACAGCGTGGAAGTAGCGGAATGCCTGAGTTCAGGACTTTTTTTAAAAAAAAGTTTTCCCTAATGGATTCTATAGGGGTGCTTTCATTTTAGCGCTCAGTCCTGAGCCCCAGCTACGGGGATGCCTGCGGTCCCCTCTCTCTAACCGCCTCATTCCTTCCGCAGCTTTTCTCAATTTGGAAGATTTGGAGGGAACTTTCTCTTCTTTCAGACCCCCAGGACACAACTCCCGGGGTGGTGACCTGAAGAGTGTTCCTACGCTTCATATTTCTTTTTCTGCAAGTGGAGGAAACTCCCAGCGGTGGGTTTCACACCTTCCCACCGTGTGTGTGTGTGTGTGTGTGTGTGTGTGTGTGTGTGTGTGTGTGTGGTGTTGTGTGCGGAACCGCCTGCTCTTCCCGAGGGTGAACATAATTTCCAACCATTCACGAGCTGCGCCCTCTTTCCGCAAACCTCCTGAGCCCGGGTTTTTCCATAAACGTGTTTACCTCGCCCACCCCAGCCTCCGAAGTTCCACAGTGGAGTCTGGGCCACGTCTGCCCAAGCGCTGCAGCCGCTTGAAAGGTAGGGAAGCTTCGGCGAGCTCCGGGCTTTGGGAGAAGCCTCGAGGTGCGGCAGCGCCTCGGCAGCCTCCAGGCCCGGCCACCGCAACGGGCAGGTGCGCGCCCCACGCGGAGAGCAAGCTGGAGGCTGGACGCGGAGCCGCACCCTTCTCAGGGCTCTCCCGGGCCACCTCTGTGGCCACTCGGGCCGGCCCTTGAGTTGCTCCACGCTCTGCCCGAAGCAAGCCCCCTGCCCCCGCCGGCGTCTGGAGCGCACGCTCTTTGGGGGCCCACCCAGGAGCAGCCTCCTCGGCCGGACTCCCCGGGCGACAACGCCTGGCAAGGAAGATAGGCCCGCGGCGAGTTGTGGGTCCGGGTGTGCAGAGCCGTAAGTCCTGGAGCCTACAGAGCGGCACAGCCGCGCCCTGGGGGGCTGAGTCCCTGCACCGCCGTCCCACTCCCCCTGCGCCCTCCAGGAGCAGCGCTGCGGTTCACGCCGACGTTTCCGCCGACCGGTCATCTGCTGTTCTTGCGGCTCTGGGCTTGCGACACCAAGGACGCACACCTATGGCTAACAGACTGTCGAGGGGAGCGCGAGCAGTTGCAACCCAAACTCGAACCTCCCCTGGAGGACCGGACGCAGGACGGGGAGAGGACAATGGAGGAATGGGAGGAGGAGGGGGCTCGGCAGCGTGGGCCCCTTCCCCCCTACCTCCCACCACCACCACCCGCCCCACCGGCCCACCCAGGAGGCTCTGCAAGTTAAGCCACGAACAGGTGTCAGACACACACTTCCCTGAGGTTGACTCCGAGCCTCTACCAGTCTGAACCGCGCGCTGCGGACATCCTAAAGACTTTTGCCCTTTATGTCAG
The DNA here is from genome assembly GCF_964270905.1 of Leucopleurus acutus. Lineage (NCBI taxonomy): Eukaryota > Metazoa > Chordata > Mammalia > Artiodactyla > Delphinidae > Leucopleurus > Leucopleurus acutus. The sequence continues at coordinate 46,330,678 of NC_139159.1, read as the reverse complement.
AAGTTATGGACACACCATCTTTTAACAGGGATCTCAGCTGCCACTGCCTGTGAGGACTGAGGGCTCGCCTCCCTTCTCTCCAGCCTTCCCTGCCTCTCCAGGGCGGGGACCTTTTTGCATTTGAACTTCCCACACTGCCGCTTTTCGCCGGAGCCCGGAGGAACTGAGAGCCCAGCTCTTCTCTGGGCTTGTGCACTCCAGCCCCAAGTAGTGAGGAGGGCCGCGCAAACCTAGAGGAGGGTCGCGGGCACTGGGCTCAGAACTGAGGATGTGGAGGCAGGAGACTAAGAATTTTGTCTTTTAAAAAGTAGGTTCGGGACAGCGCTCTACAAAGGGCTGGGGTGGGAGAGCGCGGCAGCAGGCGGGAGCTCCGCGGCCCGCGGGAAGAGCCGCAGCGCCCCCTGGAGGCACGGTCCGAGCACTACGTGGCGCGGGCGCAGGGGTTAGTCACTCAGGCGGCTAGCTCCCGATGTGACTGTCCAGCTGCCAGCGACCCTCCCGATCGCTGGGTTCCTTTCACCTCGTCCTGGGCTCCTTGGCTGCGGTGGCAGAGTCGTGTGCGCGACACGGGTGCTGGAGAGAGGGCCTGGCTTGCTGTCAGGGCCAGTGAGCCGCTCCACCCCCACCGTTGGGGCCTTTGTGAGCACCCCGCGCGTTGGCCTCCCAGCGACCCCCCTCCTGGCCGGTTTTTCCGAGACGGATTTTCGGACTCACGCCGCCGCCCAGGGCGGCTCTGACTTTCGCAGGGCAAGGGAAAGACACTAGTTCTGACATCCGCTCAGGGAGTTCGCGGCGGTCCAGTGATCAGCTCAGATTCTAGCAGATTCCAAGGCCTCGGATGTTGTCCCTGCGGGAGAGGCAAGAGAGGTTTCTCAGGGACCCCATTTGGAAAGACTCTCCCACTCCCCACGACTTACCCCTCATCTCACCCAGCTTTTGAAGCCCTATCGGGAATGGATCCCTGGGCGGGCTGTGTTCTCCTTAGGCCTGAGAGCGGGAAGACGCGCGTCGCGAGGCGCGCGAATAGCGCGGGAGCCCTCCGGGGTCTGGGGGCCTGAGGACCACCCGCCGCCTCCAGCCGTCCCATCCTTGGCCCAGCCACCTCCGGGGTCGGGCTGGGCGAGACAGCCTCAGGGGCCCGAGGCCGGCCGAACGTCTTGGGCTTTTCCCCGGGGGGGGGGGGGAGGGGGACGGGGTGGAGGAGGGCGTGTGGAGCCCAAAGACGCCCTCCTGGTGCCCGCGCCCCTCGCTCAGCTTCGTTCCCCCGGAGGCCTCGGCGGGCGCCCTTCCAGCCACCAACTTGCGCTGCACCGAGTCACCGGGAAAGAGGAGCTACCTGTGAAGGCTGAAGACCGGGTCGGAGGGTTAGCTATGTGGCCAAAGCCAGGGTGGGCACGTCTGGGGGCAGCCCCTGCCGTGAGCCCGGGTCCCGTCCGAGTTTGGCTTTCCCGGGGGAGGTCGTCGGCCGCCGCCGCGGCAAGGCCCACACGAGGCCGCCCGGCGGTCCGTCAGCCCCTCGCGAGCAGGAGAGCGGCCCTGCGCCTTCACCCGCCCGGAGTTCCGAGAGGTCTCGGGGCGGCAGGCGGCAGCAGCGGCGGGCGGGCTCCGGCACGTGCTGGGCGAGGGCTCCCAGGGTGCGCGGGGGAACGACTCGCTTTCGCCTTCAGTGCCCCAGGGAAGCAGATCTACCGCTGTTGGCCTCGCCAGAGAGAGCCAAGTCACTCCCTATGCTCCCGCGTCAAAGGACAGCTTCCAGCTTACGGTGCGCTTCGAACGGAGCCCACTGGTGTCGATGACTAGGAAGACCGGGTTTACAAGAAGTTTCCGCTGCCGAGGACAAGACCCAGACGCCTCCCAGGAGGAGAGTCCTGCGGATGGTGCTCCTCTGGGGCAGTTCCATCTAGGCAGCGTGGGACTGGCCCAGCCCTCGGGCTGCGCCAAGAGCATCCTCAGAAAAGACTGCAAACCTATTTTTATTTGGTTTTCACTTAAAAGAAAACAAAAAACTACGTGCGAATTCTTAACCATTGGGAAAATTCTAACGAAAATCTTGATTTCCAGTGAGCTCCTTTTCCTACGCGGCAGTGAGCTGGCTGGAGCCGAGCAGCTTTGCTCTCTGTTGTCTGCGGTGTGTTTTTAAAATGCCGGGCCTTGGATTGCCTTGGAGTTTCCATTTCTAGATGCAGAGGTCGTTTCTCTGGGACTGTGGAATCGGTCCAGAGTTAGCGTCGTCAGATGTGGTCCGGCAGCATCAGCAACTTCTGAAACCTGTTAGAAATGCAGATTCTCTGGTCCCATCTACTGGGTCAGACACTGTAGGAGTGGGGCCCGGCGATCTGTGTTTGAACAAGCCCTCCAGGTGATTCGGATGCACGCTAAAGTTTGAGAACCACTCAAACTTTAGTTTGACCTAGATCAAACTAAAGTTTGACCTAGATCGAATTGACTTTTGGGGGGCAATCTCCTGTGTGCGCGACTAGTCTTTCCGGCTCTCTCCCTCCCCTATTCCCTCCTTCCCTTCTTTCCTTTCTTTCCACAGAATGCCCGCGTAAATGTCTGGCCTGAGGCAGCTCATTCACTCATTTGCTCATTCATTCATTCCCTCATTCATCTGACTTTTTCGGAGGCACCTCCCGAGTCCTTGGAGACAGTGCTGAGATAATGCCCAGGTGCATGCAGGAGAGCAAGGAAGAGAAAGCGGTACGGATGCCTTCCCCTTTCATGGTCAGTTTTTTTCTTTTTGTTATTATTATAATCTAATACTGGATTTGATGTGATTTCAGGGACTATCCCTGTTAGGACCAAACAGGAGCAACACACCCCATTTTAAAGTTCCTGACCGCGACCGCCTTCTTCGCCCAGGTTGATGTTATTCTCTTCCTGTTTTCATCACATGCTAGGGACTCTGTGTCTACTCAATACACTTCCACACACACTTTGACATACACAGCCCGCACCTTACCTGCCCTCCCTGCACTGAGTCAGAGTGCTCGGTGCCTGGGGTGTGGGAGTGTCACAATCGGTGGGCGGGATGTGTTTGGACCCGGGCTCAAAGTCTCTGAGCCCTTGGATTTCCCTGAGGCTGCATAGGGAGATCTTCGGACACCTGAAACTGACACGCACGTTTGCTCAGGGCCTCTGCTGCGCGCTGGCTCCCATCTTGCATCCAGCTGTCCGGAACTGACCAGGTTCCCGAAGTCAGGTGTACCCGGACGTTAGCGTCGTGATCCTCAACCTGCGGATTTGTCACGTTAGGATTGGGTCAAATCCCCTTAACTGTCACTTGGTTGTACAAAATCCGTTGTTCCCCCTCACAGAGTGAAAACTCCGAATGAAGACTCGCACTTTCTAGTTTTCTTATACCAAATCAGTCTCCCTTAAGCTTTCACTTTGCATTTTCTCTTTAGAACCTTGACTCGAACTTCTGTCCCCAGCCAGGCAAAGAGCTGCCTCCACTGGACCATTTGCTTCCCACCGAGATTTTCTCATTGTAGGACAGTGAGAACAGTGGAAGGCGCTGCCTCTTAAGCAGTGGCGAGATGCTTAAATATTGGGACTAACTGGAAGCCTCTTGTCGTCTATTTGCAGTCAAAAGAAAAGTTTCATTTTAGTGTGCCACTGCAGGGAAGCCACTGAAAATGCACGCAAACAAAAATGAATTTTCATATTACCCTAGTCATAAATTGTCTAAAAGTACTCAGCTCCACTTTGACAAAGAGTTGCCACTTTAGTATGACCTTTCCTTATGGGCATTTTCAAAATATAAAATGTATAATGGTCAGGAACATGATAATCTCTTTACAACCTGTGATCATATTTCTTAACAGGATTTTGCTTTCCAGTGCAGATGGTTTGACATAGTAACCTTCAAAGCAGCCAGCACTTAAGAAATGCCAAGGCCAGTATTTGAATGCAGATACAAGTTTTAACAAAGGAAAATGTATATCCCTGTAGCTGTTTGCCTGTGAATATTCCCCAGAACATTAATACACTATTCTTGAATCTAAGCCAAGTCATCAAACGCTCTAAAAAGTCTGTGAGGTGCCAATTCATAAGGCACATAGAATTCCTTGTCACCAAATATTTTTGAGTGTCTACTATGTACCAGGTACTAGACAACTGTGTTATTGTTTGAGACCCTGAACTTTCATCCTGACTTGGGGTGGGGCCAAGGGCAAGGAAGGTGGGATTTTAACGTTGGTTTCCTCTGGTTTTGTTAAATTGTTAACGTATTTGTACTTAATAGCAATCTTTAAAACATTTACTGAGCTTTCTCTTACATTTTTAAGTCATTTTTACAAGTCAAGGAGAGAAAGTCAGTGTTTGAGCCAGCTCATTTATTGGAAAATGAAAGCCAGCACAGGCTTAACTTTTGGCTTTCCAACTGGAAGACCTTAATATCATGACGACATTTTACAATAATGTTATTTCCATCATGCCAGGTGATAATTTAGCTGTAGAGCCTTATGATTGGTGACCATAGCTCACTCAAGCCTGTTTTCACCTCCTGACTCTGTAAGGAGTCACAGAAAGAAAAACACCCTTCTTCCTCTGGCGCCCTTGCTGGAGGGAGGGGTAAAGGAAGTGGCAGACAGCTAGGTTGGCCCCATCCTCATTGTTCCCTGGGAGAACTTGGAGCAGGACCAGCTCAGATCCAGTTTGCTTCAGGGAATCCAGGTCTTACAAGAAGTGATGAGCTCTTTATCTTTGCCTCTAAGCACAAAACACAGACAGCTTCAATGGATCTGGAGACAAACCGATATGAGAAGCTGAGAGACCCCATTCTACTCTTCCGCTCTGCACTGTGTCACAGTGCCTGGTCACACTGCATGTCTTAGCCACATACTCCATTTTTACGGTGTTCAACGCTTCTTCCCACGTTCTCCCCCTCTACACCCTCCCCAGCCCATGCCTGGCAAGTGGACCTGCCTCCAGGAATCAGACTGGGTGGATGCTATGATGTCAGGACACCAGGCAGCCACGTTTCTAGCATGTTAGACCATGCCTGCCTTTTCCTTTCCCTGGGAAAGTACACAGAGTGCAAGTTGTCTCCCAGGCTGTGAGACACACATCCAAATGCCCTATGTGGTGGGCCCACCCAGGCCCAGGAGAGTGTGGAGGAGAACACGAGTGTGTCATATGGGTGTGTTCACCCATCCTCTTCCCCTCTGTCTCATCCTTGACCACATTCTCTTGACAGGCCATATGACCTGGGAATGACCTGTAATACATGAGGAGTGTTGGTTTGTAGAACGCTTGCAGAGCAAGGGAGCAATGGCAGAGTGGGACTTTAGACTTGTTAATTCATTTAACATGTATTTATTGAGGATGTTTAGTATGGTTGGCCCCGTGGCAGGTGCTAGGGATACAACAATGGATAAGGAGCTATAGTCTAGTGGGGAGATAAACAAGTAAATAGTCAATTATGATATAGTATGAATTAGAAAGCCTGTATCTAATGTACCTAGTTAATAGTTTATTATCTTGAATAAGTCATGCCACTGGTTGGAGCCTCAGTTTCTGAATCTGCAAATTAAGAATATTCTGAGGGTTAAATGACACGAATGCACATCAATGCAAAGTTATGATTTTTTCTTGCCCATTAACATAACCTCTTCAGCACAAAATTACTCTTGTCACCCCTTCAAGGATTTGGAGAGAAAACTGAGGGGAAGAAATTTGACCCAGTGTCTAGTATCTAGTTGTCAAGAGTACAAAAATTAAGTCACTGCAACAAGTATTTCTAGAGAAAAAGTCATCTGCCTTGACAGTAAGACTTTTATCAAGACTTATTTTTACTGTTGATACTAAAAAATAGGAATATTGTACTGGGCATTACTCTGGTAATGGTACTCTGTTGTTTTATTTTATCACAATTAGAGAATACATGGAGTAGATCTATGATGAACAGATTTTTTAGGCTTCAAAGCTCTTATTTTGGATGTTACTCTTTTTTTTTTTTTTTTTGCGGTACGTGGACCTCTCACTGTTGTGGCCTCTCCTGCTGCGGAGCACAGGCGCCGGACGCGCAGGCTCAGCGGCCATGGCGCACGGGCCCAGCCGCTCCACGGCATGTGGGATCCTGCCGAACCGGGGCACGAACCCGTGTCCCCTGCATCGGCAGGCGACCTCTCAACCACTGCGCCACCAGGGAAGCCCCTGGTTGTTACTCTTTAATGACACAATGATGCAATTAATTTTGAGATGTCATTAACATCCCATGAGGTCTTACCGGGAAGGAGATTGTATCAGTTAGAATACAATTGAGCTGTGAGTATCAGAAAATACAAAATAACATGGATTTAAACCACAGAGAAGTTATTTTATCTCTCGCATAAACATAGGCAAGCCATAGTCAATATGGCGTCTAGCTCCTTGATTATCAGGTACTTGGGCTCCTTCTGTCTTATTGTTCCACCAACTTCAAGAAATGACTTTCACCTTACAGTCCAAGATGGCTGCATTCCAGCCAGCAGCGAGGGAGACATGCCCCCACTCTTTAAAGGAGATTCCAGAGAACCAGAGCGTAGTCACACAGCCATAACCAGCTGCAAGGGAAGTTGGGAAAAGTAGTCTGTACTCTGGGTGGCTGTATGCCTAGCTAAAGTTCAGGCTTCTATTATTAAAGAAGAAGGAGAGAATGGATATTGGGGGGATGACCAAGAGTCTCTGCCACAGAATGTCTTGTTCGGATGCTTGATCCTTTGTATTTGTAATCTTACATGTGTTGGCACCATAATCACTGTCACTGGTTCTGGATAACATTCCCCGTCCCCTTTACTGCTTTCATGGTTTTAAGCACCACACACAGTGGCAGGATTACGCTTTGGAGCCCCTCAGCGTATTGCCACTATTTACCTACTCTTGGTTGTGGCTGCTGGTATGTGACTTTCTGCTTAGAGTGGGGAGGTGTGAACAAAGGTGGGTGAGGTTGGGAGACAAGTGGTGTTAGGAGCCTGCCTGGGGACATCGTGGGGAATACCACTGGTACCACATGGCAGCGTTCCCTTTGTGGGCTGGGCCCTGGGTGTCAGGCAGGCCACGTGAGTGGGCGTTCTGCAGGAGTACTTCATTTTTTTCCCTTGGCACGTGGGATGAGAAATGAGACAGAACACACTAGAGGAAAAGTGGAAGCCCTGGATTCCTCCTAGCCCTGTCACCATATAAAGCAGGCGTGGGGGGGCAACTGTAGAAGTTAGGGTCTGCCTTTTTACAGCCCTGACAGCCCGAGGCTGCAGCAAAAATGTGCAGCTCAGGTTGCCCTGAGGGGCAGAGTCAAAATTACAAGCGGACCCTCGCATAGCAGAGAAGGCCCTGCTCAGCTAGAGCCCAAGGACAATATCCAAAGATAAGTGTGGAGAGACTTAATTACCATTTAAAGTTGTCCTGGCCTGACCTCTCAGCCTGGTTAACTTTGCTTCTGGGCCTTATCCTCTGTGAATACAGGCTCTATTCACCCCTCCAAGCCTAGGAGGATACTTAGCAACAAACATGACTTTCTAGGTATAGAGAGAGGTGGGTGGGAAGGGCCTGTGGATCTCCATTCTCACTTGGGGTCCTCCTTCAGGATGCTGCTTGGCTACGGGCAAATCTGAGCATGGAGGTTACATGCACGGCGTTAATGCCAATGTGTGGGGAGGAGGATTCTTTCCCTGCAGAAACATCTGGAGTGACACTGAGGACATACTTACACACATTTACACGAGCCCTGGGGGATTCCCATGCCTGAGAGAGAGGCTAGATAGTTCCTATTACACATTTATTTCCTTGAAGGAGGTATTTTATATTCTACCCTGTAATTCAATTCCTTTGGCTCCCCACCCTGCTAAAAAGGAAAAAAACATACAGTCCAAACAATTTTTAAAACCAAGTTTTTTTTCCTCCAAATAGTAATGTGCATAATTCGTGCAGCTTTTATACACATCTGTAAGCTATGACTTGTTTATACCAGCTCTTACAATATTTTAAAAATAAAGTATAATGTTTTTCAGTCTGTATACAATAGCTTTTCTTTTATCAACCCCCCACATACAAATGTATTTCTCCCCTTTAGGGTGTAACTACGTGTCTAAATAGTAATGTATACAATTGATATATAGGAAGGACATGCATGTTTTACAGCAAACATACCAAAAGGATGTATGATACTCATGCTGATTCCTTAAAGTACAGTAACTAATAACCTGCAGTTAGAAAAGGCCACCTAAGTTGGTTTGACCCTATTCTATGTATACAGGTTAAAGGATTTAGGATCACGGAATGAGAAAGTATTCTAGAGACAACGTAATTCAGTCCTGTCATTTTACCTGTGTGGTCACAGAGGCTCAGGAGGAAAGTAATTTTCTCAAGCTGCTGACTTTTGCACAGCCCAGAGCTGAGACTACTGATTTCAGAAGGGGCTCTTTCTGTTATACCTCACAATCTCTAGGCTGAAGGTAGAATTTTCCTCCAGGAAAAGATGTTGATTTGATCCCAGCAGTCTGTTTTGCCATACCAATGCTACAAGTACCAGAACTCCAGCCTCAGCCATCCTCCAAGACTTAGCTTTTCAAAATGTGGTTGGAGGACCAGCAGCTTTGGCCTGACCTGGGGGCTGGTTAGAAATGCAACCAGACCTACTGGATGAGAATCTGCATTGTAGCAATTTTAACATTGTTTCCTTAGAGACCCATTTAATCATTTTCCTCTAATGCATTAAGAACCCTGGCCATATACTAGACTTTCTTTATAGGTGGATCTGGGAATCGAGATACTTAAAGCTGTCCCCTGGTGACTGGCCTTCATGGGTCCTTAAATTGGCTGTTTGAGAAAAAGTGATCTAAAATGTTGTGTTGGAATAATTTAGAATAGGCAAACCTTGGAAACCAGCAAGGATTTTTCCCTGCTATCTGGTTTTTCTCAGAAAAACTCAGAAGCCAAATCACAAAAGCTGTTTTTCTATTGACTCTATTTTCTCTCATTTCTTTCCCTTTCATTGGCGTCTCACTTGCTCCCGATTTGGGAAGGTAAACTCTGAGTCTCAAATGTCCTCTCCCACTTCCCCCTGTTAACGAGGAGCTAAGTATCCCAGAGGCCTATTTAGACCATCCTGAGATCCACTCATCAGAGTGATCTGGCTGCCTTATCTGATATTCCAATGATCAGCAGAATTGATTTGACTAATGTGGTTTTCTAAACGAAAGTCTCCACCTATGTCTTCATCCCTGAAGTTGTGATTTGGTCCCAGGGAACAACATTCCCAGAGCAAGTCGAGGCTAAGTCAGCTAATGAGCTCCGTTTTTCAGAGTAGAAGAAAGCACTTAACCATGGTTCCCAGCTCTGAACTTGTGGTGATTCCAGGAGAGGGGATCGTTGTATATACTAGCGTGTAATCTAGTTCAGTGTTATTGTTTTTGTTCTGAAGGGTTCCTCTCCTCCGGGGCAATGATTTAGGGCGGGGCCAGTCAACAAATTTTTTTATACATATAAAAGGCTTTTTACCAAAACCCACTGCCTCTCCTGGCTGTTCACTGTTACCGCATTACAAGTGATGTTATCTGCTGAGTATCTGGGCTTACCACTGACCATAGCTGAGGCCTGGGCATTATTTGCTCAGATGATTTACTCCTCTTGTTTTTTTAAGTTAAATATGTGCAAGATGGATCAGGCTGGGGCAGGCGGGGGGTGAGGATGTTGATTCCACCAAGGACCATGTGGACTTTTTCAGCATCGTACTTCTTCCATAAGGTAGACTTTATGAGCTGTATGCTTGCATTTTTGTTTTCTGACTTATTGTTCTCTATCCTACAATTGTTCTATTAATTTGATAGTATATGGTTTCAGCCAAACATTTGTTCCAAATTCTGCCAGATTAAGGGAAAGTTTCCAGACAAAACTCTTCCCAGGAACTCTCCTAAGTAAGTAGAACTTTATCCACCCAGCCCCTGCACTATCTCCTAAGGGGCCTTCAGAAGCTGAATGGGGTTCCTCGGTGGACCCCAGCTCAGCTCATTTTAAGATATGTCTCTCTGTGACCAGGCACATCCATGGTCAATTGTGAGACCAGCTCAGGGGCAGAAACACAGGTCAGAGAGGAGCAGCTGATTAGGAACCAGATCTGAGTGCTGGGAAATGAGTACAAAACTTGGGGCGTCAACTCCTTCTCTCGTGGGCTGAGCGTTTTCCTTCAGGCGCTGTGTCACCCAGTAAAGGCATTCACATTCCCCTCTAGTAGTCTGCTTTTGTAATGCCCTGGGGATTTGCATGAGTATAGAGGTCACTGTCTCTGACAATTAAGCTTTAAAGTTAATTCCCAAGATAAATAGAGCAAATTGACACCACTTTGGTTATAATTTTTCTTGCTTTCATACTCTAAAAGACAACTGTGAACCAGCTGCCAGACTCGGTTCCTGGAAATTCAAGAAACATAGGCATTGTATTTTCTACCTTTCTAAATGAGGCCATTTAGGGCCGTCAGAAACAACAAAATCTATGTAAAAGTCTTAATTTTACAATGTTGTTTGCATTTCTGAGAGGACAGAGAACCGTTGTTTCTATTTTTTTAAAGAAAACTATGTAAGTAGTAGTTTCTTTTTAAACTGGGATGATACAGGGTTGTAAACGTTTTAATTCAGACCTTGCAGCAGGAAAGCTGGGCTTACTTGTGAGCCGTATTATTCAGTAACGCACTCTGCATGGAACAGGGAAAGTAAATAACTGAACACATACTTTATAATTACACGTGGAGGGAATTCAAAGCTGCAGTGGGGAGGGGAGTTTGGGGGCCTGGGGCAGCAGCTGCAATTTCTGACTTCTCCCCCATACGCTGAAAGCATGGGAGGGATCTAGAGGTCAGAAACCCCAGTAGTGAGGGGAGTAGAAGTGCACTGAACAGAAAATGAAGGTTCTGTCTCTCTGGGCCTCAGCTAGCAGGAAAATAATTAGGATTTATAGAATAAAACGTGTGCCTACTCAGGGACTCGGGACACTGCAAGATTTTAATAACCTTCCTGAGGAAAACGATTCCATTGTCAAATAAACTTGAGAAAGGTGTATACAAGATTCCCTACTGGACAATCAAAAGTCATGTTAGCACTGAGGGGTCTTACAGGAGAGATATCTGTTTAACCCTGCCTTCCCATCTCTATTTGATTTCTAAAGTTCCTTTCGGCTACAACGTTCTACAGTTTCTTGCTGACCAAGCACTTTCTGATTTCCAAACTAGTTCATCTGATGACAGGGAAAAAGGTGATAATTAATTCAGATGTTAAAGATTAAAGATTGTCAAAAAGTAGAGGGATTTAATTGTTCTCATTGTCAATGTAAACTGAGAGGCTGTCATAATTTAATTGTGGTAGCCTGATCTTTTAATTGCCATAGTTACTCATCAGCTCTGTGACCTGGGCATTCACTTAACCTCGGTTTCTCCAGTTCTGATCTTTGAATTTAAAACCTTTCCAGCTCTAAAACTTGTCCATGTGTGGGAGTATTGATTACAGACTTTCAATAGTTCATCCAGCTGTTAAACCCTTCCCCACTCATTCTACCACATAATCTGTTCATTAGAAAAGTAATACCAGATACTGAAGTTGTTGGAAAACCAAAGATTAATGAGCACTTACTATGTGCCCAGACGCTGTTGTAAGAGTTTCACTTGTATTAGCCCCAAGGCCAAACCACAGCAAGGCCCACTTCTCTGTAAGCCCAGGAACCTAGAAAGGACACGTTTAACTAGTCAAAGGTGGAACAAGTATAAAACATACTAGCTATTCCTGAGGGATCCACCAACCAATCACCCAATCCCCCAACCTTTTAAAAGGAGGCATGTAAGGGTATTGCAAAGCACAAGCATTGCAATTATCTCGCTTTTTATAGTTTCACAGGTGTGGCCTTTATGTGTTCAACCAGCTTTCTACAGGTTATTTGCAGTGTGCTATAAACCCAGGCATTGATAAGGAAGATCAAATATTTTCTCCTCATGAGGTGATAGCCCCATATTGCTTTAACTTTAGACCTCTCTCCAGGGGTCAGTGGACTATATCTGGGGAGGGATAGTCAGTATGTCTATAGACCATCCCTGAGGCAGGGCACACAACTGGAGCCACAGAATGCCATAGCAATTGTACAAATGTCATAGGATGCCAACGTGTTTTTAACATCCTGACTCATCTCTTCTGTTCTCAACTTCCCCAATCCTCCCAGTGCATACGGAAGTACCCTACAGACAAGCCTGTGTTAGTCAGGACTCTTATTTGCAAATGACAAAAACCTGACTCTAACTAGCTTAAGCAATAAAGGGCGTTTCCTGGTCCCTGTAACTGAAAAGTCCACGGGTTGAACAGCTTCAGGCACACCTAGATCCAGGAACTCAAGCCACATGATGAGGGCCTCTTTTCAATCTCTCTCTCTTTCTCTTTTTCTCTCTCCTACTCATAATGTAAAGCCTCATTCTCCTCTACTGCAGACAACTCCCATCCTGAGGCCTGGGAAGATGGTCATTTGTATCTCCAGTTTACATAGTCCTTGTAAGTCTACAATCCCAGTGGAAGCAAGTGTGTTTTCCCTTGCACATCAGTAGCTTAAACTCTGGGACAAAACTGCCTAATTATATAGTCTGTCTCTGCCACCTAGAGACAGACTGTGTGATCTTAGACAAATTACTCTATACTTATCTCAGTTCCTTTATCTGTAAAGGGGAGATAACAGCATTACCTTATTGAATCGATATGAGGATTAAATGCATCTGAAGCATTTTAGAGCAGTTCCTGGCACATGGTAAGTACTCAGTAAATGCCAGTATTAGGAGAAGACCTTCAATAGAAGAGATGGGTCAGCTGGTGCCATATGCTATCTTTGGAGAAATCGGTGCGGGAGGGGGAATGAAGTGATCTGATTGGCCAGTCCTGAGTCACATTCCCACCCGTGTGCACTGGGGAGGGCAGTACCCAAATCACATTGAGTCATGGAGAAGTCATTCCCAAAGTAAGGACTGTTGGGCAGACAAATGGCATTTGTCTACTACAGGGCCAACATCTGGTCTAAACCTGACCAGGACATGAAAGAAACAGGCAGCCTCAGCCCTGCCTTCCAGTGTGATTTGGAATGAAGCTGAATTATCAGCAGGAGCTCACACTCAAAGGCTGAGCCCGGGCCTTAATGTAGCCCCAAAGTGGAAGTGTCATCACCCTCACTCTCTAAGAACTGGGCCTGTCTAGATGTCCTGATTCCAGCTCGATAGCTGCTTGGTTACCCAGCCTTGAAATTCTGGTTCTGTATATACCTGGGACACACCGTGAACTTCACTTTGCTTGGCCATGGCCCTTAGACAGCCTGGTCTGGACTCTGGTCCAGGGACCCCTGTAGATCCCCCACACTACTACCCACGGCTGCTGCCTGGATCCTCTCGGCACCTTGCCTTACCTACTGGTTTGGTCGATACTCGCTCACATGGGAATGTAATTTATTAGCCAGCTACAGAACTGGTACTGACCACACCTCAGCTTGCTGCATCCTGAGACATTGTGCCTTAGATATCCTGGGGTCAGTTTCCTCACGGTTTCGCCTCTGTCCTCGAACTTCTTCCTGTGTTGCCCCAAATCCCAACACGTGTTGACCCCATTTTAACAAGATCAGGCTACACCTTACTTCTCAACAACCTTGCTCTTACAGCTGTATTCACAATGCTATTTCTTCTCTGCTGGTCTTCCTTCAGGGCTCTGGCTCTTATTCAAAAACCTCTTCTCATGTCCCCATCCATATTACTGGGTAACATAATTTAAAAAATTTTCTCTTGAAAAGAGCATTATTTTTAGTGTCTTAGCCTAGGGCACTAATGTGGAGGCAACATGAGGTGCGCAAACTTGAGTCTCCATAAATGACATCCTGGGTAGGGTGGAAAGTTCCAGATTCACTGTAGATGCATTAGCAGACAACTAGTTCTGTAGCTGGCTGATATATTACATTTCCATGTCAGTGAGTAGGTATTTATCTTACAATTAATGATTCCCCAAATATAAGAACTTCTAAGGAGCAGATAAAGGCAGCTGCACATGTGATCTCGGAATAAATATCAAGAAAGGAAACACAAGCAGCCTGCAGAGTTCCAGCTGCTCTTCCCCCGGTGCTTATCAGCGTTCTTATGGTTAGGCACATTTTGAAGTTGGAAGGCACATTTCCAACAGCTCTTGCCCTTGTACATGGTTCTTGAAATCTTACAGACATTCTGGTTCCTATCAAAATAGTAGTCACCATCACCAAAATTATTCATTTCCTCCTCATCCTCTGTTCTCCCTCTGGCCCCTCTTTGGCATCTGCGTCCTCCATCCTGATGCTCAAGATGACAAATCCTAATTATGGGGAGTCTGTGACACGACATACTTCAATACGAGCTGCGTGGAGCCAAAGTTAGCCTGTGATTTATGTGATCATTCTATTCACTGGGGCAAGCAAGGCTTTCTTAATCCCATACCTTTAATCCTCTCCTCCTCCAGGCCAGTCACATTTCCATCTTATTGTTGCAGCTGCAGTGAGTTTCTTGAAACAAAACTGCAGTTTTCCAGGGATGGTAATTCCATCTTCCTGAGCTGATTCAAAGATTAAACAGAGTGCTTTAGAGACTGCATTCTCAGCAAGCAGCAAGGGCAATCAAAAAGTGGTGTTTGGGCCAACAACAATACAAATTTCATATGGAAAGGGGAACTGAAAAAAAACTCCTTAAAATTAGAGGCATTTGAATGCGTTTAGATTCTTGACATTGAATGCTATGGGGGCTGCCTTCTATAGCGTAAATTGCTAAGGATTTTATATCACTATTTCCTCAAAACCTGGGTCCCTCAGATAAATGAATGCGTGAAGCATACAGTACAGTTCTGCTGCCAATCTGCTCAATGATCTCGAGAAAGCCCATGAATTTTTTGCAGAATATTCGTGTATTGCTCTTTAAATTTTCAAAAAGTGTCTTTTTATGCCTTGTGATACTGCAGGTCTGGATGTTTTGTTTTGTAGTTTTTAACTGAAAGATAAATGACTACTAACCTTAAGCTTGCCAGAAAAATTAGGATTATTGAGCCAAAAGATGGATTAAAAACTTTGTCTTAGGGATCGTCAGGAGAGCTTTGGCAGGCTGGTGCACAGGGAGAGATGGCAATCAGAATCTGCTGGATGGTGGTCTTTGAAGGGCACCCACTCTGTCCAGCCAATCTGACCTTCTTGCGGCTACCCTGGAGAAGGTTTGGAAACTTTGGAAGCTTTGGCAACATGATTCTCATTGCAGGACAACCTACCCGTGGACTCTAGCTTTGAAAAATTGGTACGAGTAGTTTCTCTCCTGGTCTCTTCCCTTGTCCCTCTCCACTGTATCAAAACTGGAGGATTCGGGCTTCCCTGGTGACGCAGTGGTTGAGAGTCTGCCTGCCGATGCAGGGGACGCGGGTTCGTGCCCCGGTCCGGGAAGATCCCACGTGCCGCAGAGCGGCTGGGCCCGTGAGCCATGGCCGCTGAGCCTGCGCTTCTGGAGCCTGTGCTCCGCAACGGGAGAGGCCACAACAGTGAGAGGCCCTCGTACCACAAAAAAACCAAAATAAAATACTGGAGGATTTTGTCCTCTTCCTTCTGATTGGCATCACACTGTGTCACCCACCAGCAACAATCATGAGGCATTTTGTGGCCACAGGGCTCAGCCGTTGGAGGAAACCATCACAGATTCTACTCTCCTATGGGAAAAGAAAGCTGGGTTCACCCCCATTCCCCTGAACTCTTGCAGCCTCTCACTACACCAACCGCTTTCTACAGACCTCACTTCTAATGCTGACTTTCCCTCTTTTTAGTCATTTGACCTTGAGCCAGTAAATTAAACTCTTTCTTCCTCTTTTCTAGCTTTTACAAGGACGGTTGTCTACATAGTATGATTTAAAGTTCTCATTCCCAAATATAAACCCTACCTCCATGCCCAAAATTCAGTCTATAATGATTCATTCCTTTGTCTATCTCCACCCCCTGCCCCCTTTTTTTAAAACAGAATCCTGGGAAGGAATC
Organism: Leucopleurus acutus; assembly: GCF_964270905.1. Lineage (NCBI taxonomy): Eukaryota > Metazoa > Chordata > Mammalia > Artiodactyla > Delphinidae > Leucopleurus > Leucopleurus acutus. The sequence goes on along the minus strand of NC_139159.1, from coordinate 46,314,667 downwards.
CATTGGCTCCTGAATAGGTTGATGAAAGATGAAAATAGTGGCTTCATGAGCCACCTGGGCTTTTGGAAGGGGAGAAGAGTATGCATAAAAGAAGCAAGGATCCCCAAGAAATAAAACTATACTAACGTCACAACTCTACCCAGGGCTGCCTGCTTACGCAACCTTGTCATTTCTTTTTCCTGTGTACATAAAGTCTCTATATAACTAGATAGGGTACGCAGAAATTCAATTTAGCAGAGAAACAGAAGCAGATAATGTTTGTTTATTGATAATAGAAGCAATCAGCCTTTGTTCACAAACAGACAAGGGTTCTCCCTGCTGTCCAAACTGCAGTCTGAGGAGGCAAGGTGCGAGGCCTGCTAAGCGAGGGGAACACTCTCCTCAGAGTTTTCAGGGGCAACAAGAGCATCCTTGTCTTCATGCTTCCCTGCTTCCTTGACATGAGCTCTCTGGGCCCTCCAACCTCCATGAGCCCCATAAGAAAGCCTGACAAATCTTTCAGGGTACCATGGACGGTTTTAGTGCTAGGGTTTTTCTTTTTTCTTATATCATGAATCTAAACAACTTCCAAAAGGAAGAAAGGAAAAGGAAAAAGAACTGGCTAGCTCAACATAAAACCATTGACATGCCTCTAGATTCTCTTCCATCACTGTCAGCGTAGGCACGTGAGTTTCTGCAAAGCTGTAATCTGTGTATACATACAGTTTCATGTTCTGCTTTTTTCACTTAACTTTATTCCACATATGCATTTCCATGACTTGGCTGGTACTCCAAACTTAAAATTTTTAATGGCTATACATATTCCCCTTTTTATTTTTTAATTTTTTTTTTGCGGTACGTGGGCCTCTCACTGTTGTGGCCTCTCCCGTTGCGGAGCACAGGCTCCGGATGCGCAGGCCCAGCGGCCACGGCCCACGGGTCCAGCCGCCCTGCGGCATGCGGGATCCTCCCGGACCGGGGCACGAACCCGCGTCCCCTGCATCGGCAGGGGACTCTCAACCACTGCGCCACCAGGGAAGCGCAGTATTCCCCTTTTTAAAAAAAGAATCCTGGGAAGGAATCCATTGGTCCCTGAATAGGTTGTTCACAGATCCAGGCTGCGTGACCATTCATTCTCCTACCATGGGACTCTAGGTAGTTTCAGCTCACGGAAAATCAATCTTTGTCTGAGGAAATATCCCTGGGGTTTCTTGGGCCATTTTCTCAAGTAGTGCTAGGTTTCAGGCTTATTCGTTTGTTTCTATGATTTCTTCTGTGACCGTTCTCATTTTATGTTTGCATGAGGATGTTATTTCTAGATGTGGTTGCTTTAAAAAATATATTCGTCTTCACCAGCTATCAGTGCATTTGTTGAAATGCAATCAAGGCCCACTCTAAAAAGCAAACAAGTGTTGCCACCTGTTGATGCAAAATTCATTACACTTGTTTCACTTGGGCCCTGCTGAAGATCAGCATGCCAGGAAGAGAAAACTTATTATAACTCCCACAAACTTAATCCCCAGACTTACTAACATAATATTTGCATTTTTTTCTGTTCTTTTTGTTATGTTAGACCTTCTCGTCTCATGGGTCGTTGATTGTAAACCAGTATAAATTTTGCTTCATTACAATTTGTATTAGATATCTTTAAAACTTTTCCATTTGATCAAGGCTCCACATTTTTTTTTAATTTAAAAGTTCCAAACATCAAACATTTTGAAAACCCACGGACAGTGTGTATCCTAGTGCTCTCAATGAAATGATGTCAGCAAACAGCCAGAGTTGGTCAATCCTCAGCGGAACCAATTTTCGCTAATTCAAAGATGAAAAATAGCTTCCATATTTCATAGAAAGAGTTCCACTAATAAACATAATAGAGGAACAGTTACTCTCCTTCAGACTTTAAAAACAAATGAGTATGTGTGCATTAAGAAAATAGGCAAACAGCACGCACTTTGAAAAACCATAATTTGCAGAAATCAAAGGGCAAGAACAAAGGTTCACAATAGTTTGTAACCAATACCTTATAGAATACCATTCCTCTAAAATATTCAGCTAAATAGTACATTCTAATCACAGCCCTCACTCAGCAACCAGCAATGCCTTGTATATAATAGAAGCTCAATAAATGATTCCTGAGTCACTTATTCATTTGTTAGTTCACTCACTCATTCATTTATTCAATAATTATTGAGCTCTTACTGTGTACCAGGTTCAGAACTATGTACTTGGGAATAACAAGATGAATAAAACACAGTCTCTGTCCTATCTATCTAATGTGGAAATTAGAAAAGTACCAGTTATGAAGTATTTGATTGTAGGGAATAGAAAATAGACTAATTGTGGCTCAAACAGTACAAATGTTTATATCATCTCACTTAACAAGAAGGCTAGAGGTAGGTGGTTCCAGGGATGATTCTGTGACTCAGTGAAGGCTAAGGACCTGGGTTATTTTTGTGTTTCTGCTCTATAAACCTTAGAAGTTGCATTTTCCTCCCCAGGCTTGTCACTGTTGGTAGCAAGATGACTGTCAGAGTGTCTGGATTTTCAGTCTACATTCAGAGCAAAAAGAAGGGAGAAAGAGCAATACCAGCAAGTTCTCCAAGTTCTCTTCTTTTGTCTGACTTTTTTTTGTTTTTTAAATCAGGAAGCAAATTCTGGCCCAGAAGTACCCAGCAGACTCACGCTTATGTGTTATTGGCCAGACCCCTAACTGCAAGGGAGACCTTCCAACCTCTATAGTGGGAGAGAGAAAGGGAGAAGGGGTTTAGAAAGGTCTCCTGGTTACCCAGCTAAGGATGTCTCCTGCCACAGGAACCTGGTGTCATGTGAAGTGCCGCCAGGCCCTCAGAGGCTGTGGTAACTTGAAGAGTCAAAATTCAACATATCCCTTCATTCAATAAAAATTTATTTGAGGATTTTCTCTGGGCTGGATCCCAAAGACATAGCTGTGAATAAGACAGACAAACTCCTTGAAGAATTTAAAGTCTAGAAGGAAAAAAGACGGTAAACAAATAACTGCAATAAATATAAGTTATCATCATCATCAGATACTGATGACCCCATTAGCATTTAACCCCAAATCCAATCTTGCCAGGCCCCACTGATCCAGGAAGGACCTTACTAACTTGATATAGGTGGGACTCTTTTAATCTAATACAGCCACGCATCCACTCAAGCCACTGACCCATTTCAAGAGTGTATTTCAAACACAAGGATTACAATCAGGCCTTTTTGCAATTTCACAGGTATGCTCTCTGCAGGCTTTTTGCATTCAACTGGCACCTCCCAGCTGCTGACACCGTATTAGGGACCCAGGCACTGACAAGGTGGATCAGTTCTTCGAGCGAAGTTGTTGCCCTTTGCTGTTCTAACTTCAGCCTCTTGCCCTGTCTCTCCACCGACCGGAGGATGTGGGCTGGCAGTGAGCATGGCTGCAGGCCAGCACAGGAGTAGAGGGGGCTTGCTCAGTGTACACTGGTGACACTTGGACAAACTGGAGCTGATGGAAAAATCAGAGCGCAGAGCTTCAGCCCTGGGAAACACCGTCGATGGACTTCGCCAGGCCCGAACAACGGCTGGGCCACTTGTGGCAACATAAAAGGCTGACATCCTGGCCGTGAGTAATGTGCTCTTGGCAGTCGTTAAAAGGGGCCTCTAACCCCACCGGCTCCTGCACCCAGCCGGACAGGCCAGGTGCAGGCTGACAGGAGAGCTGTGTTGATTCTAAAGGCCAGAGATGTTATTTTGAGGTTTGACTGTTTATGTCTCATTACGGCTAATTTCCATGAGTTTGCAGGCCTCAGTCTGTCAGCCCCACCTCTGGTGGAGAAATCCATCTACGCATGAAGGCTATTCACTAACCCATCCCCACCCCCAAGTTTTTGTTTGGTGACAATCTCTTCTGGGATTATGATCTTCGTGTGGAGGTTTCTCAAGAAATTTGGGTTTGTGGGTCCCTCTGCCCTGAAGTCTCTCACTGGATACGAGCAGGGCTGGCCTGGGACACATTTAAACGTTTACCTTCTACCCTCCCCTTAGAGTGCTTGTGACTGTTAAGACAGTGGTCTGTGCAAATACATAAAAAGTATTAGCTTCCTCTTGCATGGCTAGAAAATTCAAAGGAAAAGGATCAGATCAACAAGACAAAGAATATGCAACACGCAGGACTAAATTTGACAACAAATGTGCAGGAGACAAAGGGCTCCCCACCCCTGGGCACTTCTGGTCCATTCCCCATGCTGCCCTTTGACCTTATGGGCCCTCATCCCACATCACCCCTTCCTGGCCACTGGTTGTAACTCTTCTGACAAAGGCATGCTTTGGGTTTTTATTATGGAAAGTTTTAAACATATACAAAGGAAATCGAATAGTATAATGAATGCTCCTGTACCCATTCCATGCTGCTATTTCTAGATTATGTATACCTCTCCTCTCCCTCCCCACTCCATTCTTATTTTTTTCACAGATTTTAAAGTAAACTTTATATACATTAAAATGCACAGCTCTTAGCTGTACAAGTTTGACAAATGGATACACCACCCATGTAACTTATACCCCATCACAATATAGAATTTCCAGGTCCCCAGAAGTTCCCTCATGTACCTTTCCAGTCAATCCCCCCAGGCAGCCATTGTTCTGATTTTTTTTTCTTAAACCTTAGTGTTTTGTGGTTTTTTTGGGGCCTGTTTTAGAACTGACAAAGATTTTTCTGATCTGTGTCCTACCTCTGACCTCTGCTCTCAGTTTCCTAAGACAGGAGCCAGCTTATCTGCTGAGACAATACACCTCTAACTACCGGCAGGTGCCAATGGATGGATATGTTGAGGCTCTCAAGTCTAGTCATTTCACAGAGGTCTTTGTTGATATAGGTATTATATCCAAAGGATCCTTCTTCCAAGGTGAGGGCTTGTGGCCAGCTCGGTTGGAGGAGACCACTCTTATTCCCCCGGGTGTGTTGTGTGTGAAGCTAGCCAGGGAGGGATACAGGATTTCTACTGTATACTGAAACTGTACAAATATACTGATACACAGGCACATCTTGCTTGAGAGATCTTTGCTTATGAGAGAAAGATCTTTCTACTTCCTCCTATCATTACCAGGGCTTATTCTCACTGTTGTGGGCCCATCTTCCTGAGCCAAGCTCCCCTGACCCTTTCTTCTGCTTGGCTGTAACACTGCTATTCCCTCTTACTCTGAGATGGGTCCTGACATGGCTGACAGGCACCAGGCCCTCCTCATTTTCCAGTTGTAACCGAGGGACGGGTTTGAACATTGGAGAATGCCACCAACACAAAATTTAGATTTTTTTTCTATAGTTGATATTCAGGTGTTTTCTCTGAGGTAAGATAGCTACCTTTTAATGACGTTCCTGGTCTGATAGTGAAACTGTGCCTCAGCTGAGCATCTGTTCTGTGCCAGGCTCTCAATCAGCTTCTAAGATAAGTTATCAGTAAAACGGTACCCCAAATAGCTGGCTCTGTAAGGTGCTCAGTAGGGCTTTGGCCCTTCGGATGAACGAGGGCTTGCTTCACTGGGGAGAATTGATAACATTGCTGTCATTATAGCTATAATATGTTGAGCACCCACTGTGGCCAGGTGCTTTATATACTTTATCTCTACTAGTGCTTTTGAAGGAATCCATTTTAGTCTTTAGAGGAGAAGAAGGGAACACCATTTATGGTATTTAAATGTTATACCTGGCATCTCAGCCTATGATCTAAGTACTGTTATTATCCTCTCTTTACAGATGGTGAAACAGAAGATTAAATGAGTTAATACAGTAAGGTCCTTAGAACAGAGCCTGACCCATGTAAAGCACTATATAAACATTTCTTATATTATTACTAGGTAACTAACTCACTCAAGTTTGCATAGCTAGTAAGGAGCAAAGAAGGGGCCTTGAATAGGTGGTCCTTCCTCTACCCCACTACTCCAGGGATGGTTTCTGAGGCCTTGGACCCAGAAGATATGGTACTAAACTTGAGCTCAGTTCCTGGTATTTGGCAAGGGGCTGGTGGGATCTGGGATCTACAATGGCATAGGAGAGGTTTCTCTCAAGGTGGATAAGGAGGCTGCCTCTGGATTCTGCTCCCCGGGAAGAAATTTGCATGCTGTCCTCTTAAAAAAGGCTTTGTTGGTACCTCTGCCGGTTGCTTAGAGTCCTGATCAATTAGATGGCTGTTAATCACAGATGTATCCGAGGCATTACCCACAGGAAATCCAACTAATATAAATATTTGTTAAGTGCCTTTTATGTGCTGAGGCAATTAAATAGGTTCTCAGAAACGTGTGCATTTTGGCAGGTCTCTGAAATAATCTTTACCGTGACCTCGATGCCCTGGCTTCCATCTATTTTCTGACTTCACCTTTTTTTCGTCTCTGGTTTGCTCACTGTGTTCCGGCTACACTGGCCATCTTCGTATTCCACTGACACGGCAAGCTTATGTCCATCTCAGGACCTGTGCAGATGCTCTTCTCAGCCTGGAAATCTCCTCTCACAGATCTGCTTGTGGCTGGCTCCTTCCCTTCCCTCAGGTCTCAGCTCCAGAATCCCCATCCTGAGAGGCCTAACTAACGTAGAGCCACTCCCATTTCCCTCTGCTTTTTTTTTTTTTTAATTACATTGTTCTGTTTATTTCCCACCTAGTACTCATCCCAAACTGAAATTACTTTACTATTACTTAGGAAGCTGGCTGGCCGGGGGCATATTTAATGCTGAATCCTCAGTGCCTGGAACAGTGATCTCAGTTAGTATTTGTCACATGCATGGTGGTTAATAATTGTGCATTCCATTTGGATAATGCTTTGCTGCCACTCATAGCCATGTGGTCCTCCCAACAACCAGAGGGGACAGGGAAGGCCATTGTACTTACCTTACAGAAAGAGAAACTGAGTCTCAGTTATGGAGACTGACTCTAGACATGGTGCTTGCTCCTTATTTTCCCTTTTAAATTTTTTGCATCCTTCCCTGTATGTCCAGCTCTAGGCTGGAAGCTAAAGTTTTAACGTTTACTTTGTTTGAGGGAAGCTTGCCCTCTGGAGCTTGTGCAGGCTTGTGCCACAGCAGGGAAATCAAAAGTATATTTGAAACAGCAAATGAAGACTCTGCAGAGCTTCCAGCAGGAGACGTTGAATCTGCTGCTCCTTTGTAGATCTTTGAAACGGGAAGAATTTTCTTCTACCTTTAATGGTTTCTGGAAATGCTATCTTTTTTTTTTTTTTTTTTTTTGGAAACGCTATCTTAAAATAGAAGGAGTAAAATGGTCCTTTAATCCTTGATTTCTGTCACTGGAAAAGGCAGTATGAGATAACACTGGGGCATTGGGAGTTGGGGAGGACTGCTCCTTGTAGAAGAACTGAATGTGTCTATGTGGAGGTGGGGATGTTTTCTCTCTGAGTGGTGGGTGCCCTGTGTGACAGAATGATGAATATCTCCTACCTGGGGACATTTAAAATAAGACTCAGTTTTTAAAATTACACACACACACACACACACACAATCAGTGATGATTATTATTTGCATTTCAAAAGGATTTCTCTGATGATAAAATAATTATTTTATTGATAATATCCAGATAACTTTTGAGTATTTTAGATACTGTGTCAGGCACTTTTACATAGAGTCTCTTATTCAATGCGCACAAACCTCCTTTGAGGTGAGTGTTTTATCTACACTATTCAGAGGAGAAACTAAAACTCAAAGAGAGGGTTTAAGGACCTTGCCTAAAGTTACACAGTAAGTGGCAGATTACTTGGGAACTAAATCCAGTGTTCTTCTAAAAATATGGTCCTAAATAGGTAATTGTCCTACAACACACAAAATACGATTCCATTTAATGAAAAATGTATTCCCCTTCAATGTTTCAGCACTTTTTCCTTCTATCAACCACTATTTATTGCCCTGTGTCACACATCCTTCTTTCAGGCACATACTCAGCGTATCAGCGTGTTTAGCTCTTACATGCCCTGGAGCGTACTGTGCTGGCTCAAACATCCTGTTTTGAGGACCCATGTTTAGAAATCTGTTCCACTTAAAGAGAGATGAGGACAGTTTGAAAGAACTAAAAACAACTTGGTACAATTAACATGTCAATAGCAGCAGCATGAAGTGCAAGGTTGAGTAATTTGGGCCTGTGTGAACAAACAATTGAAATAATTCAAGCTCCTTGCTTTGTGAGTGGGGTGTGTGTGTGTGTGTACATGCATGCACAGAAGCCTACCTTACAAGCATCTTTTTTTGAATTGGCATTAACAGAGCAATCAATCACCAACATAATTTTCACCTTAATTTATTGGATTTCCATAGGAATACTTGGATAGAAAGAAACTGAAGAACGGGAGAATTTCAACACAGTTCCAGGCTGATGAATCCAGCCTCAGTATTTTTTTTTTTTTTGTGGAACGCGGGCCTCTCACTGCTGTGGCCTCTCCCGTGGCAGAGCACAGGCTCCGGACGCGCAGGCTCAGTGGCCATGGCTCACGGGCCCAGCCACTCCGCTGCATGTGGGATCTTCCCGGACCCGGGCACGAGCCCGTGTCCCCTGCATCGGCAGGCGGACTCTCAACCACTGCGCCACCAGGGAAGCCCCAGCCTCAGTATTTTTGAGCTAAGGACAGAGAGGCTGAAAGAAACTCAAGGTCTTTCAGTAAAGAAAGGCCCCAGCTAACAGCCTGTGGCTGCCAACAGCGATGACTGTGGAAGACTCTGTGCTCATTCCTGGACTTCTGTTTGCTCCTAAGCAGAGATATTTGCTTGTGACTGATTGGAAGATTCTTTTCCTCAGGTTCAGTAGCACTGCAATGTGGAAAGGGATTTAGTTTAATGCCTGAGTGGGGCACCATGGTGCAACAGGCTTGAACACTGAAATTGCTACGTGAATAGCTCCTTCCCCGGCATCTCCTGGGCGGTACTCAGACACATGCAGACACCTTGTCCCAAGGAGCCTGGATGAAGGCCAGAAGTTGCGCACAGCATGTGTGGGTGTTGAATCAACATACCTGGTTATGACTCTCCAGGGACTCTTTGAAGGTTATGCAACTCCAGCTAAGAGGATGGGCTTTCCTTACTAGCTTTACACACTGGATTAACTTTTTAAAAAACAAACAACAGTTTCTCTACTCTCTTTTCAAGATGTTTTTATGTCTCTGTTTCTGGCTAAGTAGTGTTTAGGGAAGGGAGAAATAATTCTATTAGGCATAATAATGTTTTTTCTAATTTTCATGGGCAAGACACTTAACTGGTGGAATATGAAAGAAGCATAAGGCAATTAAATATGTTGTTGCATATTTTATTTACTTATTTATTTTTGGCTGAGTTGGGTCTTTGTTGCTGCGCGCGGGCTTTCTCGAGTTGTGGCGAGCATGGCCTACTCTTCGTTGCGGTGCATGGGCTTCTTATTGCGGTGGCTTCTCTTGTTGCGGAGCACGGGCTCTAGGTGTGCAGGCTTCAGTAGTTGTGGCGTGTGGGCTCAGTAGCTGTGGTGCACGGGCTTAGTTGCTCCGCAGCATGTGGAATCTTCCCGGACCAGGGATCGAACCCATGTCCACTGCATTGGCAGGCGGATTCTTACCCACTGTGCCACCAGGGGAGTCCCTATGGTTGCATATTTTAAAAAGAAAACTCTTATTTCTTTTCAAAGTACAAGAGCTACTTCTGTTTAATGACTGTTTTTTGTTTTGTTTTGTTTTGCATTGACTTGACACCAAAAGTTTTATTAATTTCGTTTAGGAAATAGTCAAAACTGTTTCTTAGGGTCACATAGCCTTAGTTATCTGAATGAAGTTTTTACCATTTATTATGTTGCAGGTGGGTTGAGATTCTTCTTTTCCCCTGGTCTCGTAGTTCCATATAGAAGGCTTTCCTTAAAGTAACATTCCCAGTCTCTCTCTAGCCCTCTACCTCTGGTTTGTTTGGGCATAAGAACTGGGCCTTCATGGCTCAGCCCCTTTGGACTTCACTTACCTCTTGGCCCAGCTGTCTGCAGAAAATATGTCCTCTGGTCTGCTCCCCACGTAGTATAGTTGCAGGGCACCATCCATCCTTGAGAGGAAAGTATTTGGTTTTCCAGCTCTTCCTGTGACCAGGCAGATAAATTTAATTTGGGGCAACATGTGAGCGAGTCCACTGTGGTCACAGATGTAAAGCCACATTCTCTAATCCAGCCTTAGTAGGAATCAAGAAAAGAGTTTTGATTTTCAACTAACTCTTGTGTCTCTCAGTTGGTTTTAAACTCTGGAGGGGAAAAAAGGGCTTAGTTCTCTAAAACCTCAACAGATATGATGTTATATAGGCAAATTCCCAGCTAATGTTTTTCTATAACCTATCTTTTTGGAGTAGGGTAATTTTTTGGTCAATATTTCAAGGTTAGATAGTGCAACTATAAACTATAAGAAATATGAATCATTTAGGATTAAACTTCATTTTCATTTTTTATTTTATTAGTTTTCATTTAAAAATACTTGCCCTTTGGGGGGCTTCCCTGGTGGCGCAGTGGTAGAGAGTCCACCTGCTGATGCAGGGAACATCGGTTCGTGCCCCAGTCCGGGAAGATCCCACATGCCGCGGAGCGGCTGGGCCCGTGAGCCATGGCCGCTGAGCCTGCGCGTCCGGAGCCTGTGCTCTGCAACGGGAGAGGCCACAACAGTGAGAGGCCCCCATACTGCAAAAACAAAAAACAATAAAAACTTGCCCTTTGAACATAATTTGGAAAAGGGAAAAAAGTAGGATAAATACTCTTATAAGACCAACACTCAAAATATACCGAAACAATGTTTTGGTATATTTCATTTAAGAATATTTTCTATGAGTAATATACCCTTGTAGCTGCCTTAGTCATTTTGTAAGGGAAGCTGCTGATATATAATTGATCACCCCAAGGGCAGAATCTTGACTTAACAGTTAGCTGTGGTCCGTCTAATTTGTCTATACTTAGAGAGCTTCTTTAACTTAGAACTTCAGGATGACAACAAAGTAATTTGTTGAGATGGACCAAACCCACTCTTTTTTTTTTTTTAAATTGTTTTTGGAGTATAGTTGCTTTACAATGTTGTGTTAGTTCCAGGTGTACAGTAAAGTGAATCAGTTATACATACACATATATCCACTCTTTTTAGGATTCTTTTCCCATATAAGCCATTAGAGAGTGTTGAGTAGAGTTCCCTGTGCTATACAGTAGGTCCTTATTAGTTATCTATTTTATATATAGTAGTGTGTATATGTCAGTCCCAATCTCCCAATTTATCCCTCCACCTCCCTTACCCCTGGTAGCCATAAGTTTGTTTTCTACATCTGTGACTCTTATTTCTGCAAGCCCACTCTTAGTAAAGAGAATTGGAGTTTACTTACAAGATTATATGCAACAAACTACAAAAAATTGAAGAGTGTCATAGAACTCCAGTCCCTAGTTCTTCCTCACCAAGGATGTCATAACTTTCTCCAGTGTGTGCTCCCTCCAGCAGTCTGCAGAACTGCTGGTTGCCTGCTGCCTTGCTGTGTGTGGGCATCATCAGGAGCCTGGTGGTGCTTCTGAAACAGGAAGGGGACAGGACACAGTCGTCAAAAGAAGGAAGAGGGGGACACAGCCACTGAGAAAAACAGTATACAGACAAAAACTGGTTAGAACCAACTAGGCCCAAGATGGTGGAAAATTCGACTTCCGGCAGACTTTGAACCTCATTATATGCTCATTATAATACATTAGCATATGCTAAACGACATACCCACTGGCGCCATGACAGACACCATGACAGTTCCGAGGCCAACCATAAAAGACCAGAAAGTGGTCAGTGGCCCAATTCCTGGAAATCCCCACCTCTTCCCTAAAATAGTTAAAATATTCCTTCCATTGGTTAGTATGAAATTACCCAGCCCATAAAAACTAACAACCCCATACTCTGGGGCCCGCTCCCACCTTCCGAGAACCACCTCATTCTGCCTATGGAATGCGTATCCTCTCAAAAAGCTTGCTTCCATTCTAACTGTGGCTCTCTTTTGAAGGACCCTCACTTGGCAGCCCATCCCAGGGACTTGCCTAAGACCTGAGATGTGACCATTCTCTCGTCCTCGCTTCTCCTGCAACACTTCAGCTTTCTGTTTCCCTTGCTGAGTGCACTGGCTGGCCGCTAAGGTCTCCCGAGTGGGCTATGCACCCATGCTTTCCTTGGGGCTGCAATCTCTCTGTCCAGTCAGTTTTCTCTTGGCCACTGTAACCATGGGAAGGACATCTTAAAGATGTGGAAAGACTCATTTCCTCTGGAGTCTGAGTTGAAGAAGGACACTCTCACAGGCAGAACACAAATTTCAGGAACACTTCTTGTGTATGTATCATTTAATATTGCTATCTACTACAACCCTGCAGCAACTGAGAGGGATTAATGATTAATCATCAATAATGCTGGCTGCATGGCGCTATAGCTTCATTTAAAAACACGGTTGTAAATTATGTACTACATATATCCAATAAAAGACAGGGTTTCCCAAAAAGTATTCCTCAGAAAAGAGAGAGTCACTGTATGTTCAAGTCTTTATAAAGTCTATCATATTATAGAATATTAATTATTTTGTTTTGAATAACAATGTGTTATTCAGGGAAGACATTTTAGTTTTAAAAAAACTGCAGTCAGTTCTAGCTTTCCATTTTTCCATGTTTCTTCAGGTCACCTGCTGGAATCTTTAAAAGTTAGTTAAGTAATTAATATGAAGGCAATAGTTCATTCTTGAGTGTGATGCTTAATTTTATATGTTGACTTGACTGGCCATGGGGTGCCAGGATTAAGCATTGTTTCTGGGTGTGTCCGGGAGGGTGTTTTCCAGAGAGATTGGCATTTGCATCAGTGGACTCAGAGAAGTAGATTGCCCTCCCCAACGTTGTGGACACCATCCAATCGGTCGAGGCGAAGGCCTGAATAGAACAAAAGGTGGAGGAAGAAAGAATTCACACCTCACCCCTCTCACCCCCCACCCCTGCTCTGCTGAGCTGGGACAACTCATCTCCTCTTCCTCATTTTCTCCTGCCCTCAGATCGGGATCGAGCTCCCCTGGTACTCAGGCCTTCTGACTCTCCACTGCATTACGTCACTGGCTTTCCTGGGTCTCCAGCTTGTAGATTGTGGGATATTTTAGTCTGCATATTCACGTAAGTAATTCTTTGTAATAAATCTCCTCTTATATTCTATTGGTTCTGTTTCTCTGGAGAACCCTAATACACTGAGGTCATAACTACACAATTGTAAGCGTTGGTTATATTTGTAAGTAAGCCTTTTCTAGATTACTTTTAAAAAACATTGTGTTTATATTAATGGATATTGCAAATATACATCTATGTGGCGAATTTTAAAAACCAGCTACCCTAAAACTCAATAATAAAAAACCAAATAATCCAATTAAAAATTGGCAAAGGATCTGAATAGACATTCCTCCAAGGAAGATATACAAGTGGCCAATAAGCACATGAAAAGATGCACGGCATGATCATTCACCAGGGACATGCAAATCAAAGGCACAATGAGATATCGCTTCACATTCACTAGGATGGCTAGAGTCAAAAAGTCAGATAACAACAAGTGTTGGTGAGGACATGCAGAAGTTGGAACATTCATACACTGCTAATGGGAATGTAGAAGAGTGTGGCTGCTTTGTAAAACAGTCTGGCAGTTCCTCAAACGATTAATCATAATTTCCCTATGCCCCAGCAATTCTACAATTAGATATATACCCAAGCAAAATGAAAACATATGTCCACACAGAAAGTTGTACATGAATGTCAATAGAAGCATAATTCATAATAGCCAAAAGGTGGAAACAACCTAAATGTCTATCAATTGATGAGTGGATAAACTAGATGTTGTATAACCACATAGTAGAATATTATTCAACCATGAAGAGAAACAAAGTACACGTATATGCTATAGCATGGATGAGCCTTGAAACCATTATGCTAAGTGAAAGATGCCAGTTACAAAGGACCACATATTATATGATTCCATTTGTATGAAAGTCCAGAACACAAAAATCTATAGAACAGAAAGTAGATTAGTGGTTGCTTAGAGTTGGGGGAGGGGGTAGGGACATAGTGGGTGACAGTTAAAGGTTATGGGATTTCTCCTTGAGGTGATGAAAATGTTCTACAATTGTGAAGATACTAAAAACCATTGCATTGCACACTTTAAATTGGTGAATTGTGTGGTACAAGGATTCTATCAAAAAAAAAGCAAGTGAGCACAAGAAATTCAACATCATCTATCAATAAAATATACTTATCTACTGAAAAACAAGTCCACTGTCCTAATATTCTACAGTTGGTTTTATCTTGCAATGCAATTTCCAGGGCCAGAAGCTTATATAGAATAAAGAATGTGTATGTCCTAAATAAGATAAAACAAAACGCAGTGACACACACATACAAACCTTGTAGGTCACTGTTAATGAGTGCTAGGAAATCAGCTCCTTATTCGGAAAACTAATAAATAAAGAGAAAGAATCAAGCATTTATCCTGCATATTGCATCTTAGGGTAATCAAGAGTTGATGAGAGAAAGTTTCTCCTTGTAGAAGTATGCCAGCTAAGAAATGAGGAAAGAATAACAGAATTTCACCATTTTGCACCCCTAAAGCAATAGTGGATCAAGGTAATGGCCATATTATGGCAAAAAAGAAAGACAACAAAGCATTATGTGCCTCCTTGTGAAAGTACTCAGTACCATTCATGAAATATTCTTGCCACTGAACAAATAGAATGAGACTGTGATAAAGTCTCTGGAGCTAACTACAAGTTTCCAGAAAGAGAGGGAACCAGAAGAACATGTCATGTGATATTGCAGGGATGGAATGAGCAAAATTCCAGATATGGGAAACTCTCAAAGACAAATCAATGAATACACTGTATGAAAAGGAAGAAAGAGCAAGAAGAAGGAGGACACCTATCGATTCACACAGAATTAAAAAACTTATTGACCAAATGAAATGGCTGCACCTGGTCTGGATCCTGATTTAAACAACTTTATGAGACAGCTGGGGAAATTCAAACACTTACTAAATATTTGATAATATGAAGGAATAATTAACTTTTCAATGTGCTATAAAGGTGTTGCAGTTGTATTTTTAAAAAGACCTTTATCACAGGGATACATATTGAAATATTTTTGGATAAAATGATGTGATGTCTGGGATTTGCTTAAAAACAATCCAGGAAGGAGGACGTGCGGGAGTATAAAAAACATTGGCCGTGGGTTGATAATTGCTGAGAGTTCTATATATTTCTGCTTATGGTTGAAATGTTTTGTAATGAAAAAAATTTTTTTGAAAAGGAAAAAGTATCACTTTGCAAACAATTTAGACAGAAGTGAAGAGGAGGTGGCCTGGAAAATTGGTAGGTATTTCTTTAGAGATGATGAAGACACTGATATCAAACTTGCCCCTGAGGAGTTTGAATAAAATTTTTTCATGAAATGTGAGAGTGGAAAAAAATTTTTAACAGTATATTTTCTATACATGTGGTTTTGGATATGTATTTTAAACTAAATTAATAAATCATATAAGAAGATAATTAAAAAAAAAAGAAGATAATTAAATATTTCATCTTCATCGCTAAAAGTTTGCATATTCCAGTTTCGTGTCCCCTGCCCCTAAAAGCTCAATTGTTTTAAATTTTTCAATAGGATATTTTGGGATTGTGTAATATTCAAAGTTGCCCCATGTCCAGGCATATATAATATAAGAAATTATGCATTTTCATTCAATGCGTTCAAGGTCACAGCCAAGCCATTTCCCCATGCCATTGTGAAGTTGTGGTAAAAATAATCTTCATGGCTGCATATAATGCGGCGGATATACGAATGTTTATTGTTAGGCACTTGATTTACCTTGTTTTTCACTATTACAAATAATGCTGAGATAACCTTTACTCAAGCAATTTAGAACAAGAGACAGGTACATACGGGCCCACTGTATGTTCCGGGACAGCCCACTTAGTGCCTGCTGTCCCAGCATAATTATTAAGAGTTCCCTCTTCATTTCCAGAGTTTCTCTGTACACCTATCATGTGCTCTTCCTATTTGTAAACAATTTGATGTTTTTCCTTTGCTGCTGTCTAGGTATTTTACTATTCCGCGTCAGTATCTTCTGGGATATGATTTGGACATTCAATAAATTAGAATTGTCCAGCAAGTAGAACCATAGCAAATCCAAAAGAATCTATAGACAAGTTATTAGAATTAGTAAGTGAATGTCCACTCACTATTCTCTGGGAAAAGGTCAATATACAAAATTTAGGTATGTTTCCACTCACTAGCAATAATTCTTTTAAGCCTTCTATGTCTATTATGTTTATTTTCTCACTTATATCCTATAAATCACTATTTGCTTTGTTCTCCTAATTGCAACCTCTTCGTGTAATATTACCTCCTCTTTTTTGTTTATTCGTTTGTTTAGTCAGCCCAGAGCTTAGCTGTTTCTGCTGTCTCAAAATCTTTTCCCCTTGTGGCTCTTCTATCAATGATACACATTCTTAGTAACTAGTGGTCACTTCTTCATGACCTGTTTCAATTCCCAGTAAAATAACTTGTCACAAGTTCCATCCACTCCTTGGAAGGAATATTGTTATTGAGAAATCTTTGCCAGCCCTCTGTTTTACTGTTTCCTTCTTCATTGTTTCTGTAGCTTTTTTGTATAGATCCTGGCTGGGCTGCTTTGTGTTTGTTCATCTTTGGAATAAATGAGTTTTTTCACACACACAAAAATAATGCTGAGATAAAGTATTTTTATATAAAAGCAATTTCTGTCTTAATGTTATTTTCTTAAAATAGAGTTCCTGAAGTAGAATTATATTATAAAGAATATAAATATTTTAAGATTCTTGATACATATCAAACTGTTCTTTGGTAAGATTTTTTTTTTTTAAAC
This sequence comes from Leucopleurus acutus, assembly GCF_964270905.1. Classification (NCBI taxonomy): domain Eukaryota; kingdom Metazoa; phylum Chordata; class Mammalia; order Artiodactyla; family Delphinidae; genus Leucopleurus; species Leucopleurus acutus. Next base: position 46,297,789 of record NC_139159.1, on the reverse strand, counting down.
CAGTTGACACTTTCACCATCAAAACATGAAAGGGTCAGTTTCACCATCATCTACCGGGGAATGTAGTGTTTTTCTTATTGATGTGCATAAATTATTTATCCCATAAAGATAAATAAATTTATTTACTTAATTAATATTAATTAAACATCTGCTACTATGCTAACCTCAGGGGATACAGTGATGAAAAATGTGGTCATGGTCTATGCTTTCATGGAACTTATGTTTATGGGAGAGGTAAACATTAAACAATTTTATATATACACATTTTTTGTGTGTAGTAAGTGCTGTGAAGAAAAAAGACAGGATGCAGTGAGAAAGCATAACATAAGAAAATAATTTAGATAAGGAATTAGGCAAAGTTCTCTCAGTAAGAAAGTGACAATAGAGTTGAATCCTGAAGGATGAAGAGGAGTTAGTCCACACATAGGGAAAAGTGTTACTGACAGAGTAAACCATATATGCAAAGGCCCTGAGGCAGGAAAGAGCTTGGGGTACTAGAGTCACTGAAAGAGGAATCATGTGACTGGAACACAGGAACAATGGAGATGAAGGAGATGATGGAGATAAAGCTGGATAGAGTCCTGGTCCCACAGAGCCTGTTAGGGGTGTTAGAGATTTTGGATCAGGAGAAAGGCAGGATAGCAATAATTTAAGAGCCTGGGGTGAGGGTTCAGACTGGCTGAGTTCAAATTCTAATTCTACTTCATTCTAGTTCCATTATTTTGGTCAAATTACTTCATTTCTCCAAGCTTCAGTTTCCTTATTTGTAAAACAGGATAGTAATTGTAGGGTTGTGAGGATTCATTAAGATAATACATGTAGGGTTCTTTGTACAGTGCCTGATGCACTGGCTATTAAAGTGCAGTGGGAAGTGGTTTAGACCAGTGTTTAGTGACACGATCCCATTTATCATGTTTTTAAATGAACCTCAGTTGCCCCATGGAGGGCTCAGGGGATTGCTAGCTGGTTATCAGAAGAGAAGCCTTGGAAGAGGATGGTGACAGTGGGAGGATGCAAAAATATTGTAGAGGAGGAATTGAGAGGGATTTGTGTTAAATTGGATGGGGGTGGTGAGGAGGGAAGAGGCAGGAGTCAAGGATGACTGCTAGGTCTCAGGTATGCATGAACTACTGAGCAGATGGGAGTGACTGAGATTTACTGAGACAGGAACACTGGATGAAGGGACAATGTGAGGAACTTACGTTTTGGACTTGTTCAGTTATAGAAGATTTCTGAGACATCCAAATGTAGATTTGTATGTCCAGGGTATTGGATGTGTAAGTGTTAGGGCTCCGAAGAGAGATCTGAGCTGCAGATTACAATGTAGGAGTCACCAGGATGTAGATGATATTTCAAATCATGAAAATGAATGAGGTCACGTGAGAAGAAGGAAAGCCCAAAAAGAGGACAGGGCTTAGAGCCGTGCCCTAAGGAACTGTGATGTTTAGAGGTCAAGTAGAGGAGAAACTGCTGACAAAGGAGGGTGAGATGGAAAAGGAGGAGAAAGCCCAGGAGAGGATGACGTCAGGGAAGCCAGGAGAATAGAGTTTTAAGAACCAGCGAGGGCTCAGCTGGGTGGAAGGCGACAGGACTTTTCCTGGCACAGCCTCAGGTGCTCCCTTGGAGGAGCAGAAGTCATCCTGTGAGTCAGGAGGGTGACTGGAATAAGGAATGGAGCCCACATGTGAAGACAATCTTTTTGAGAAGGCCTAAGGTTGACCCTTTGTCCTCTTTATTGCCCATTCTTTCCCAGCTTGCCTGTTAATGATTTATTTGACTCACAGCAGTTTCACATTTCTATGTAGGGATCAGCCCTCCTTTGAAAAGCTGAGGATTTCAGACAACTGAGAAGCTCTCTGAGAACACATAAGGCCTCCCTGCTCGCCCCAGCTGCTTCCATCCCAGGCCACGGCGCTTCGGGCATCCCGAGGGAGCCGGCGTGGAATGAGACTGCGGTGAGGGAGCAGGTGGGCACAGCCCACACTGCCCAGCAGAGGCCAGCTCTGCCCTGTGAGCTACCTGGGAATGGAATTTCAGCCTGGAAACCCCCGCTGCTCCCGCTGAGCCGGGGACACAGCAGGGCCTCCCAGCAACCACGTCTTCCTCTCTTCTCCACTCTCCCTTTCTCCTCTTCCTCTCTTAAACCTATGTAATCTCTAAGCATATTTCTGTAAAGCCATTGAGTAACTGAAAATGTGAAGTAATGCTGTTTGGTTGCAGAAGGAGAGGAAACTTAGAATTACACACAGCTATAGTTAACAATAAGTGCTTAGAGGGAATAATAAAAGCATGTATTATCTCTCTTAATCCTCACAATAATACTATGATGTAGGAATCGTTATCCCCACTTTACAGATAAATAAACCGAGGCTTCGAGAGTTAAGAAGCTTCCCTAAAGTCAAATGGTGATAAAATGGCGGCGCTGAGGATTCTTTTCTAGGTTTCTCTCACAGGGAGTCTGAACTTTTCATAACCGTGCTACTCTCCCTCATGACAGTGAGGGCGAGAGAAAAATGTTCCATCTATTTGCAAATAGCATACGTTGTATGTAACATAGTATTCACATTATTCATGACATTTATAGTATTTATGACAATGTCAAGTGAAAAAAACAGAATATAAAACTATAACAATGTAAAATCAACACATGGGAAGACAGCAGAAGAAAACATACAGAAAGCTATTGTGGGTATAATGGGATTTTGAGTGATTTCGCATCCTCTCTATATTTTGCACTTTGGGGAATGTTAAATTTGACATTTTTTTAAGTACAGAAAAAGGAAAAGAATTCCAGACTGGAAATAAAGAAAAAACAGTGTTGCCCATGAGGTTTCCTTGTGACTTAGCTCTCTGGACTCCAGTTTTTGTGTAAACTTGTATTACTAGTCCACATTTATTGAACAATTACTATGTTCCATGCTCATTTACAAACGGAACAAAACTGAAGTCTCCCTACAGTTCTCTGAGGGAGATCCTTCTACAGTTGAGGAAATGAAGGGTCAGAGAAGGTGGATGGGAAGGCAGTAGAGAGACTTTGATCTGGCTTTGCATCTTGGCTTCCCTCTTATAAGCTGGCTGACTGGGAAAGTTACTCTCTCAGAGATGCAATAATTTCTATCTTCTAGGGTTCTTGTGAGAAGTAAACGTGATTATGCATATTATGGCACAGAATAAAGCACTTGATGAACAGTTATTATTAATATTAAGCACCTTGCAAAAGGTTTAGCAAACCAGTACAAGGCAAAATAGGCATTCATTCCTAGGGTTGTATGAGAGCAAAGTCCAGGTTCCTTCCCCCCAGGAGGTGCTGCCTAGATGATCCTACAGCATCCTCTATCCTGTCATCAGGCCTAACAGTTTATGATCCTAACATTTTAAGCTCTGCTTTTTCCCCCCCAGGTTTTATTTGAGTATTAAAAAAATTTTGCATTCCAATAATTAAAATCGTTTTAAAAAATGGCACTCTGATTAAACTCCATTTTACAGCCTTTTTTTGAAATGATAAGTTGAGAAACAAAGTCACAGTTGTGTGTGGTGTTTCTTTTTTTTTCTCTTTATAAAAATGTATCCATTGCCAAAGGCCTTGGGCTCATGGGCCAGCCCTTTATCTCTCTGTGTGAGACGCATGGGTAAGTGCATTCCAGACCCTCATGGAAAGCACTCTCACGTGGTGGTGGGGACTCCAGGAGGGGCGTGGGGAAGGGTCCACAGGTGGGAGATTTTGTCGCTGTGACGGAGCATGTTCCAGGCTGTGTTCGAATTAGCTTCACATTAGAAGTTTATAAAACACTTTAATCTTTGGTGTCCTCTTTAAAAAAAAAATTTTTTTTTTAATACTGAAGGAATACTGTGTTATGTTTAAGGCCTTTGGGTCCCAGAAAGTCTTCAGGAGAGTTGGATTTTTGCATTTGTGTAGTTTCCTGCTTCTTTAGGTCTACTTCCTGTATACTTTTCTACTGGGCAGAAAGATTAAGTCACTACTAAGAGAATACGGTATATAATCTTTCTTCATAATGCATATTTCTTAATGCTTTTTGTGAAGATTGGGAATATTTGATTAAATAACGTAAAACATTTTAGAAAAAGAGAGAGAAGTGTTTATGAAGCACTAGGTTTGTGCCATATCTGCACCCCCTTTTCTGAAGAGTGGCCCAAACCAGTTCTTCCAACATAAAGTTGCAGGAGTGGTCCCTGAGTGAAACCAACCCTGATACCTTGGTTCCAGCTGACTGGACCAGAGATTGGTGTCCAATCCAAAGACAATCATGTATAAGCTGGATTTGAGGGAGGTTAACAGCCTTTGACAGAGTTTGCTGTGAAACTCTGCCCAACCAGCAGAGTCTGCTGGATAGGGATAAACTGATGATGAGTTCACACAAAGAAAGGTAGTCAGTCATGCTCTGCGTCAGGAGTTATTATTCCAGTTCTCCACATGGCCATGGAAGTCACGGGACCCAGAATACAGCCAAGGACATGGAGGAGGCCCTATATCCTCCCAATGGGCCCCACTCCCACGAGGCGACCTGGTAACCTGAGTGCTGCTTCTCCCAGCAAACTCAAAGAATGCCCCAGTATCAACACAAATAATTTAATCAAGTTCCTTCTTATAGATGAGGGAAAACAAGGCCCAGAAGACCAAGTAGCCACATAGGTAATTCGTGGTGTTTGTGGGAGAGGAGCTCAGGTTTCTTGATTCCTAAGGCGGTTCTTGCAGCTGTAGTGCTGCCTCATGTTCTGATACTCCATGGTGATCATATAAGCATGCTTTAGAAGACACAAGTTAATATTACCTGAATATTCATTCATCCAGTTTATTTATTTAGTACCTAGCAAAGTGGCTAGAACTGAGCTAGAAATTGAGGGGAAAGAGAAAATATAGGCCTTATTCTCCAATCATTTATAATCTAACTGAGGAACCACACAGATCGAACTATTTTATAACTAAGTGATAATGTGAGTCTATAAAATGACAGAATGAGAGCCGTACTTAATACTGGGAATAAAAAAGACTTAAAATTTTTTTGCATTTTGCTTTTTGGGGGTTGATAGTGCTTGACTATATGATGTATGGAAAAGGATTGTGAACTCAATGGAAAAGACTCAAAGACTCAAAGGAAAGAATGCCTGAAGGATTGGGATTGATTGGTGCTGCCTGCTCTGTGGGTGCTGGGAGCGTTGTATTTTGTTGTCAGGTTTCTTGTGAAGGTGGGTCAGTTTTACATAAAGGTGGACACACAAAATTCTTGATGTAAGAAACAGCCTGAGCAAAGACTTGAGAATGAGTGCGTGTGTTTGAAGAGTTGTGGGAAGACTGACCTAAGTGAATCAAGAATGGGCGCAGTTAATAAAATGACAAGTGGAAGCGTTTGATTTTGTGACATAGTGTGAAATGAAGACACCACAACTCCTCAGGGGTGGGGTGTGTTGGGAGGGTCAAGTGGAGGTGGGGAGTAGGCTGGAGTGGGGCAGGTGAGACTCTGTCTGCCCCTCACCCTTCCCTATGTCCACAGCACAACACTGGTTTATCTATTTTATACTTTGGGACTCTGTGTAAAACATTTTTTGCCTTTGAAGAACTGTTTCTTGTTTTAATAAAACAAGCTTAAAAATCACCGGTATAAGCAAAGAGGGTCTCTGGAAGTTTTTGCTCCATGAAGTTGATGCTTTAGGAAGATTGATGGGTTACTTGTTTGTAGATTGGATCTCAGAGTGGTATTAGGGTACTGTTGCAATTTTTAAGTGTGAGGAGACAGAGCTCCGATTTAGGATTAAGGCAGTTGTACCAGGGCAACAGGTAATTAATAAGAACCATTTCAGAGGTACAGTCAGGGAGGGAGAAGTAGTCTCCGTCCAAGAAAGTAAATAGTAAAATGAAATTTTGTTAATCTCACTAACTTGGGCTCAAATTACTTTACCTTACAGACTATAAAGTTTATGAGGATAGGGATTATGGCTGTCTAGTTTCCTTAGGATGGTGCCTGGGACATAGTAGGTGTTCAATAAATATTTATTCCCTAAAAAAAAAAAGTTATGTGTAATCAGTAGGGTGATTTCTGCTGCAAATAAGAGAAGTTTTGAATTCAAATTGGCTTAAACAATAAGGACATTTATTAGATCAGAGACAGAGTAAGTTCCAGGCTCAGCACAATCAACAACCAAGTGATGTCATTAATGACCCAGGTTCTCTCCCTCTTTTCACTCAGCACTCCTGGCACTGGCTTCATCTTAAGATGCTGCTGCTCAGGTTATAGGATGGCCTCCTGTAGTCATCAAGCCACATGCTTCCTTGTTGAGGGACAGTAGAAGGGAAAGAGAAACCTTCCCCCGAAACATAGACTAAAAATCCTGAGTTCCCATCCCCATTCTCATCCAGTAATCAGCCAGAAGAATGCCCTATACTGATTGGCTTTGAGCTCCATCCCAGTCTAACCCTGTGGCTGGGGCTAAGATCACTTCCTCTGAGTACTGGGGAAGGGAAGATTAGATACATGAACAAAATTGGAGTTTACTGAAAGGATATAAGGGGGAATGGGTGCTGAGTTAAGTACACTTGTAACTCAGTGTGTGGTCTGGGACCTGTTAAAAATATAAAAGCTTAGGGCTCTCCTCAGGTCCACCAAACCAGTGTCTGTATTTTAACAAGATTCCCGAGGTGACTCATATACGAATAACATTTGAGAAACATTGTCCCATACCATATACTTTCTTTCTAGGACCTTCGCCTGGCATAAAAAGCAGATGAACAAGTGTGAAGAATTACCTTCAGTGCTGTCACTCCTGAGCTTCCATGGCATTTTTTTCTTACCCCTATCATATCTCTTCACCCCATTGTATTATAGTTAGTTGTTTAAAATTATCTTAGAATCCCCAAGCACCTAGTACCTTTTGGTACAAAAAGGTAACTCAATGACTTCCCATTCATTCATTTATTCAACAGATTTTTATTGAATACCTACAATCCCTGGGGGCACAACAATGAACAAAACAAAGTCCCCTGCTTCATGGAGCTTAAGTTCTAGCTAGAGGACAGAGGTATTTTAAAATATATTCTTTGTTATATATACTTGTGGCATGAATTATTAATCCAACAAATATTTATTGAGTGCCTACAGCAGTGCCTACTGTGTGTTAGGCACTGCTGTAGGCACAGGTACGACATCAGTGAATAAAAACAGGTACAAATCCCTATCTCCAGTGGTATTTATATTCTAGTAGGAGTCACAGAGAGACTGATAAATAATAAATAGATAAGTAAATTAGTGTGCTAGAAAGTGGTAAGTGCTATGAAAAAGGTGGAGCAAGTGAGGGGGGAAATCAAGACCGCTGGGGCCATGGTGTGGCAATTTTAAATGGGGTAGTCAAGGTGGGCCTCATTGAGGAGGTGGTAGTTTATTTTCTAGTGAGAAGAGTGGAGTATCCTGACATGTGACTGAGAGAATGATGGTACCACTGGCAGAAGTAAGGACATTGCAGCTGTGGGTCAATTTTGCAGGGAGGAGACAAGACTATGAGGTAGTTTGGATTTGTTGAGGTGGAACTCTTGGTGAGATATTCAAAGGAAAAAGTCTTAGAGGCAATGGAAAATGTGGGCCTGGAGTATGCTTGTTACGATCAGGGTGGATGTTTTAGATTTAGGCATTGTTAGTATGGTACCCAGATCTGAAAGTGAGAGCCGTGATATAGAACTGGATCACCAAGGAAAGAATCCAGATGGGAGAAACATGTCTGAGCCTTGGTGAATGCCCTAATCATGGGATGGAAGGAAGACGATATATTTTTCCCTTGCCCAGAAACTTCACTGAGTCATTCATTGAGGTCAGTAGTAAAATAAATAAACTGTCTTCCACATTATGCTTCCTCTATACTGATCATAGACAAAAGAGTTTACTTGGGGAGGGAAATATATGAAGTATGGGGCTGGTAGAGTTTTAATACTTCAAAAGGCTGTGATAAGCAGAAAGTTAGTCATAGCCATCTGTATCTAGACAAGTTCAGTCAAACTGACCAGGAGGAAACAGTGTGTCTGTCCAGTCACCTCTGCCTTGCCCTTGTAGCTTCTCCACAGCATGGGCCTGGGGTTAGCACACAGCCATCAGGCCAGCTCTGGTGAAGCCACTGGGCTAGGGTGCAGGTACCTCGATGTTCAACCCAGGCCTTGGAACTGCCCTCTCCTTGGTGGTAGCCTCAGGGATGCTATCAGGAATGGAACAAATTTTGGTTGTTATTTTCTCTATACCCACGAAGGGCCATTCTAAACTCTCCAATAGTACCTGTTCTTTCCTTCCTTCCCAGTGCCTTCCTATCTTGGCTAATCTTTGCTTTTCTACTTTTCCCTGGTTCTCCAGAGCCAATTCTGCCTCTATTTCATTAACCCTCTCAAACATATTCTCAGAGAGCTGTAGTAAGGAAAATCACACTAAGTGTGAATTCCCAACATTAGTATGTTAATAGAACATAAGAACTTTACTAGAACTCATTTGTTCACCGAATGGACAGATATTTATTAAGTATAATGTGACAAGCATTGTGCTAGGTCCTGGAAATACACTAGTGAATAAGCGACAGTTCTGTTTTTCATGAAATACATAGCCTAGTTGAGAAACAATTGGACGGTCAAATGGCTAAAGCTTACATAATAAGAAAGTGCTAAAGTAGGGATAAATTAAGATTTATGAAGTCTTTGACGGGAAGGGTAGAAAGTGGGACGGAGTGTTCTAAGCAAAGGGGATGATGTGCTCAAAGCCCTGGAAGCCAGGCTGAGGGGCCAAGACAAGGTGAATGTGTGATGGGAGGAGCTAGCAAGAGACGGGGCTGAGCAGTCAGCAACAGCCGTACCACGAGGGCTTCGTGTACCCTGTTAAGGAACCTGCACTTCATCCTGAGGGGATGAGGAACCAGCTAAGGGCTTTAAGCTGGGGATTGTCATAATCAGATTTGCATCTTAGAAAGATCCCATTAGTTGCAGCGTGGAGAATAGACTGAGGACACAGAGATAAGTCAGGCGGGAACTGCTGTTGCCCTGGTAGGAACTGACGGAGACCTGAACTATAGTACTGTCAGAGGAAATGAAGATAAAGGGACAGAGTCAAGAGCTCTGTAGGAGAAACTTGTGATTGATTGAATGGGGTCAGAGAAGGAGAAAGAGGAACCAAGGATGATTCCTAAGTTTCTGACTGGGATGGAAATACTCCTTAATGGCAGAATTGCAAGGCATCCGTGACCCGGGTCTGTAAGCACAGCTATTTTTTGGGTGGGGTGCATGCTTGTCACACTTAAAATCACATTATGCAAACAGCTGCCTATCCCAAATATTTACCTTTAAGGATGGCTCTGGCACTCATTTTTACTTACTGGCATAGGGGGGTCTTTTGTTGTGCTAGTGCGGGAGTCTTTGTGGGCTGAGGTGCTTTCAAAGTGTAGTGAAGGACCACGGAGAGTATTTCCTAGAATTTATTCAGGTTATTGGCAATTTTCACCTAAATGATGACTTGAATCCAATCCCCACCCCATCTCTCACATTATGAAGTTTCATCTTTATGCAACCTCTTTCCCCTCTGGAGCCCATTCTTCCCAACTCCTGTTTATAATGGAAGCAGTTGACAGCTGGAAGTCTTTTAACAGCATGATATATTGAATTGAATCGGCTTTCTTTTACTACTGTTTATATCTGAGCAATGTGCGTGCACACACACACACAAATGGCTTTATGTTTTTAAAATATGCATGGCTTACACAATCTTTAACAAAATTCTAGGCAACCCGAAGAGCAACCCAGGCTGTATATCTATTGCGGGTGCTGTAGCACAGATGTTTAGATGTTATACATTTCAAGGAACCTACCTAGAAATCATTCTACTTAAATATGTTTTATAAGTTCTTATTATAATTTATAATGCAACAGAGGGCTAATGTTGTACCTAAAGACTATTAAAACCATTAAAACCATAAATGAGAATATCTGACAAAGCAATGAGATTTAAAAAGAAAATAAGTGCACCTGGTCTGCCTTAAATGCATTTTAAAAGACTCTTTCAGGAAAGTTCCTGTAAGTGAATTAAGTCTCTGTTTCTCCTGGGGCTGCCAGTGCTTTTTTGGCCAATATAACAGCTGCACCACCTGGTGCCGAGCTGCAAAGCCTCAGCACAGAGCTGTGGTTGCAGCCCCAGCCCTGGCAGGCTGGCCTGCACAGGCTCCTAGCTGGCATCTTTAAGAACCGTTAGGAAGTCAGATTTTTCGCTTGTGCAACAGTATATAAGCTTTCAGCTGTCCCTGTTAACTGAATAAAAGGCATTTGCCAGTTGGACAGCATAGCCATCTTTCAAATTAAGCCTCTCAGTGTCTGGCATTGATAACCATGCTCAAGGCTAAGACAATAAACCGTGATCATTCTTCAATTCAAGGACAACCACAATGCCCAGATCAGTGGTGTTTAGAAGATGTATCTTTACCAAAATAATGGTTTATCTGTATATCTATGTTGTCAGATAATGGATTGTTATGAACCCTGGCCTAGACTCCTAAAGGGTTTCATGTCTCTGAAAACTGAAAAAGACTAGTTTTATAGGTGTTTGTTTTTTCTTCTTCAAGGGACCCTAGTTGCTGAATTATGTGTTGTACCGAGGCCTTTGGAGGAAGAGGGTAGTTTGTGAGTTATAAAGGTCTAGTGAAAACTCCTATTTATGTGACCCCTGGTGGCTGATGGGAGTGATTGGTGCACTTAAACAATTTTTCTTAAATGCTAATTTCTTGAGAATAACAGAGTAGCTGATTGATGCACAGGGTCTGGTTAGTTGTTTGGGAAGATTCTATCATTACTTGCTGTCACAGACACAAGGTAGATAGAAAAGCAAATAAATGGCTCTGTATTCATTAATTCATCCCCCAAATATTGTAACTGAAGGCTACTGTGACAATTTGGCCACCCAATTTTGACTGCCTGACTTAGGCTCCAAGGGAGCTAAATAAAAAAAGGAAGGGAGGGCTTCCCTGGTGGCGCAGTGGTTGAGAGTCCTCCTGCCGATGCAGGGGACACGGGTTCGTGCCCCGGTCCAGGAAGATCCCACATGCCGCGGAGCGGCTGGGCCCGTGAGCCATGGCCGCAGAGCCTGCGCGTCCGGAGCCTGTGCTCCGCAACGGGAGAGGCCACAACAGTGAGAGGCCCGCGTACCGCAAAAAAAAGGAAGGGAGGTTAGGAGGTCCTGGGTTGGGGATTTGAGCAGAGGAATTTTACCTCTGCCAGTGCAGAGACAATGATGAGGTAGGAGCCAAGGGAAAAATCGGTATGGATCAGAGTCAGGCTGGCTTCCCTGTTCCTTGCCAGATCCACTTGTCCCATTTTACTCCAGTGCTGGCAGGAGCAGTGGAGTGGGAACCACGACATCTGGGTTCTCTGTCCCAGCACAATCATGGACTCCCTGGGAGACTTTGCACAAACATCTCTAAGCCTAAATTTCCTCACTGGGAAAATGAAAGTGTTGGACCAGATAGTGTCAGTTTCTGGATCCTCCTGAACTAGTTGCTTTGCCTTTTACCCTTCCTAACACTGCTAGGGAAGGCTAGGGTCTTCACTGCCACAGATACTGCTAGTTCAAAGCTTGTAGAAATCAAAATAAGTAGAAATCAGTAATTGTGTGCCTGCTATTCCCATAGATTTGGAATAGCCCATGGAGATCATCTAACTCAGTGGCTCTTAGGATGTGATCTGGGACCAGCATGTGGGAACCTGTTAGAAATGGCCATTCTTGGGATCCCCTCCAGACCTGCTGAATCACAGATTGTGGGAGTAGGGTCCAGCAACCTGTGTGTTAACAAGCCCTTCAGCCGATTCTGATGCATGCTAATGTTTGAATGACGTGTAATATATACACCGAGTGTAAAAAGCATTGAACTGTTGTTTCTGTTATGCTTAGATGGTCCTGGCATAGCATAATAGTTTAGTATTTTTATCTTTAAAAACATACCCAAGGGCAGTAGTGATAAGATGAGTTTTGAAATGAGCTGAGTCAACTCTGTATGTCAAAATGTTGTCACATTTAAACATTTCGAGTTTTCTTTTTTTTTTTTTGACAATTACAGAGTGGTTTAAAACGTAGCCCCGCGCCTGAGCGAAGAGAATTCTGGGAAATGTAGTTTATTTATTTAACACCAGATTGCTTTGTAAAGCAGGGATGATGGCGGTTGGGAACTGTCTCCCTGGAGAGGTATGAAGTTTTCCAGGGCACCCCAGACTTGGTGAAAGAGGCCATTTCTGCTGTCGCTGGCAGCAGCCCTCAGGTAAAAGCCCACTGCATTTTATCTTTGCATGTTTGTTTGTTCTGCTCGTTAAACACTGGCTTTCATGCCATCCTGTTCTGTAATTCAAAACTGACTTTATAATTAGGTCTGAAAAGGAATGGTTCCCAGGCAATTCCCTTATGAAACTGGTAAAGACAGTTGCGTTCACTTTGGCTTGTTTTGGTGTAATTTGTCTGAGGGGGCTGCAGGACTGATCTTTGAAGTTATATTGCGCTGGCCTTTCTGTGTATTTGCAGCGGGTGTGGGGAGGGGAGGATGAGGGCTGAATCCCGCTCTTGGGAACCTTATGTGGATGAGTAGAAGATGCTGGCAGACTTTTCTCTTTCATCTTTGGACAGTAAACTCTGAATTGGTTCATGCGTTTAAGCCCACCTGGCTCAAGTTTAGCTGTTTGGCCCTGAGGAAAAGGTTTAACCAGCTAAATTACAGGGGCCACTGGGGACTGCCTGGAGAGCAGGCTGAAAATGATTATTGGTGTGCTAATTCAAAGTTTTTCTTTTTGAATTCCATCTAAAGGAGACCTGAGACGGTCTAGTTAATTTGCATACTTAGAAGTTGGAGTTCAGGGGCTTCCCTGGTGGCGCAGTGGTTGAGAGTCCGCCTGCCAATGCAGGGGACACGGGTTCATGCCCCAGTCTGGGAAGATCCCACATGCTGCGGAGCGGCTAGGCTTGTGAGCCATGGCCACTGAGCCTGCGCGTCCGGAGCCTGTGCTCCGCGACGGGAGAGGCCACAAGAGTGAGAGGCCCGCGTACCGCAAAAAAAAAAAAAAAGTTGGAGTTCAAATCTAACTTCTCAGTAGAGAAAATTATGATTCCATTTGTGAATCCTCTTTGCTTCAACATCAGGAGGCCTGGAAAAGGGAAAGCAGGTCCAACCTGGCAGGACCTTGGATCCCCACCACTGGCTTCCACCAGAGCAAATCCACTTTATTTGTTTTGGTTGTTTACACTTCCACTTAAGATTTCCTTCGGAGAAAATGTTTCACTGCTTTAAAAAGTTTGAAAACTACTGGTTTAGACTAGGAGAATCCAGCCCAGCCCTTGCCCTGTAAATCAAGTTAGTCCACCTGCTAGCCCACAAAGCAAACCTCAAACACTGGAGGCACTGGGGACCACCCTTTGCCATCCCCGGTGCACTCTACTCGCTTTTGCCCACCAGCTCAGACCTCAAACCAACCTCTACTTCCAGATTCCAGAGCCATTGCTTTGATCCTCCCCCAGCATGTGGAGACTCAATTCTCTTGCCCTGTTAGAGGCTACCTCTGCCCAGCTTCATGCTGGTCTCCTACTGTCAGGCATCTAGTCAGGGAGGGCTCTCGAGCCATAGATTCTCTGTAACTGCTTGGCTTTGTGGTTTGTCCAGACCTGCATAATACTTGTTCTTTTTAGTGTCTTTGTCCAGAATGGAGTCACCCCAGCTGACTGCTCCCTGCCCTGAATTCATCTCTACTGCCACTACATTTTTTTTTTTTTTTTTTTTTTTGCTGCACCACGTGGCTTGTGGGATCTTAGTTCCCTGACCAGGGCCCACTTGGCAGTGAAAGCACCAAGTCCTAACCACTGGACCACCAGGGAATTCCCTATGACTACATTTTTAGAGAAGTTGATTGCCAGCCTTCTACCAGAATTGAATCATTGGTCCTTAGAATGTTTTATTCCCATCAGTTTTGTGGTTGTCCCATTTAAAATAAAGAAACGGCAACAACTTGGGTATCCTGCTTTTGTTTTGACACCACGCCTGGCCCAGGGAAACAGTACAGTGGGAAGCACTGCTTCAATGGAGGAAGCCTTATTTGATCACCTCGACCTGGATGCCATTAAGAATGGTTCCTCAGTGCTACTAATGGGTTGTTGAAGAAACTAGAAGTCTGAGAAGGGTCTGGGTTTACCATTCATAACAAAAAGTTAGGCTTTGAAATCAGGAGGACTAGAGTTCTTATCCTGTCTCCTTCGCTTCGCAGCTGGTGACACAGAACACTCCTCCTGAGCCCCTGATTGCTCCTCTGAAACCTAGGAGTGTTAATGCCCTTCTCATAGGATCCTTGTAAAAATTAAATGGCAATGTGTATGTAGGTGTGTGCATGCATGTATCTTAGTGTCACTTAGCATATGTGAGCATTAAAAAAATATTTTCTTCTGTCTTCTCTGAGCTCCTTCCACAGCACACAGTAGGTGCTCAAAAGTGCTATAACCACTGTTGCAGAGGTCTTCAGTTAGAGCTGGAGAATGGTATTCTGTGTTTCCCACTCTCTGTCTATATGCCAGTTTGTTTTGGTTTCCCACTGTGGTGATCAGTGGGTTCACCAGAGCTTTGTTTTGTCTTAGTGTTCACAACATTTTCCTGTTGATGGTTTATAGCCTCAGCTCTGCAGAGTAGCTGAGAATTATTTTTTATTTCAAGTACAGTTGTCAGTTACAATGACCACTTTCTTAAAACACTTTTATGTCCTCTCGTTGCTTTTGCATTAAAGTCCAAAATTTAACATGACTTGCTGTACCTGTATGGTCTGGCCCTACTTCCTGTCAGCTTCAGCTTGTTCTCTGTCTTCTGTCATGTTCCCCACCTGTGCAGTGTCCCCGCTAGCCATTGGGCCTCTGTACATGTCACCGCTCTGATTAGAATGCTATCCCCTGACTGCTCCCTCCACCTCTGTCCCCCACTGCCTTTGCCCCAGTCATTTTCTCAGATCCATTTCCCACCTGTCTTCTGCTC